>NC_135504.1:136034995-136353432 GCF_052857255.1 Amblyomma americanum | reverse complement strand
CACAACAGCACAGCAGCAGCAGAGCAGCAGCAGCACAGC
Source organism: Amblyomma americanum (assembly GCF_052857255.1). Classification (NCBI taxonomy): domain Eukaryota; kingdom Metazoa; phylum Arthropoda; class Arachnida; order Ixodida; family Ixodidae; genus Amblyomma; species Amblyomma americanum. The sequence continues at coordinate 136,353,393 of NC_135504.1, read as the reverse complement.
AGCAGCACAGCAGCAGCAGCAGCACAGCAGCATCAGCAGCACAGCAGCCGTAGCAGCAGCAGCAGCACAGTAGCAGCAGCAGCAGCAGCACAGCAGCGGCAGCACAGCAGCAGCAGCACAGCAGCAGCAGAGCAGCAGCAGCACAGCAGCAGCAGCAGCACAGCACCAGCAGCACAGCAGCAGCACAGCAGCAGCAGCACAGCCACAGCAGCAGAACAGCAGCAGCAGCAGCAGCAGCACAGCAGCAGCACAGCAGCAGCACAGCAGCAGCAGCAGCACAGCAGCAGCAGCTGCAGCACAGCAGCAGCAGTACAGCAGCTGCAGCAGCAGCGCAGCACAGCAGCAGCTCAGCACAGCAGCAGCAGCAGCACAGCAGCAGCAGCACAGCAGCAGTAGCACAGCAGCAGCAGCAACACAGCAGCAGTAGCACAGCAGCAGCAGCATAGCAGCAGCACAGCAGCAGCATCACAGCAGCATCACAGCAGCATCACAGCAGCAGCACAACAGCAGCAGCAGCACAGCAGCACATCAGCAGCAGCATAACAGCAGCTGCAGAACAAAAAGAGTAGCAGCAGAGCAGCAGCAGCACAGCAGCAGCAGCACAGCAGCAGCACAGCAGCAGCAGCACAGCAGCAGCAGCGGGAGCAGCACAGCAGCAGCACAGCAGCAGCAGCAGCACAGGACAGCAGCAGCAGCACACCAGCAGCACAGCAGCGGCAGCAGTGGCGGGAGCAGCGGCGGCGGCGGCAGCAGCGGCAGCAGCGGCGGCGGCGGCAGCGGCAGCGGCGGCGGCGGCAGCAGCAGCAGCACAGCAGCAGCAGCAGCAGCACAGCAGCAGCAGCAGCACAGCAGCAGCAGCACAGCAGCAGCAGCACAGCAGCAGCACTAGCAGCAGCAGCAGCACAGCAGCAGCAGCACAGCAGCAGCAGCACAGCAGCAGCAGCAGCACAGCAGCAGCAGCAGCAACACAGCGGCAACAGCAGCACAGCAGCAGCAGCAGCAGCACAATAGCAGCAGCAGCACAACAGCAGCAGCAGCAACAGCAGTGGCGGGAGCAGCGGCGGCGGCGGCAGCAGCGGCAGCAGCGGCGGCGGCGGCAGCGGCAGCGGCGGCGGCGGCAGCAGCAGCAGCACAGCAGCAGCAGCACAGCAGCAGCAGCACAGCAGCAGCACTAGCAGCAGCAGCAGCACATCAGCAGCAGCACAGCAGCAGCAGCACAGCAGCAGTAGCACAGCAGCAGCAGCAACACAGCAGCAGCAGCACATCACAGCAGCACAGCAGCAGCAGCAGCAGCACAGCAGTAGCAGCACAGCAGCAGCATAGCAGCAGCAGCACAGCAGTAGCAGCACAACAGCAGCAGCAGCACAACAGCAGCAGCACAGCAGCAGCAGCAGGAGCAGCACAGGAGCAGCATAGCAGCAGCAGCAGCACAACAGCAGCAGCAGCAGAAGCAGCAGCACAACAACAACAACAGCAACAACAACAACAACAACAGTAGGAGCAGCACAGCAGCAGCAAAGCAGCAGGAGCAGCACAGCAGCAGCACAGCAGCGGCAGCAGCTCAGCAGCAGCAGCACAGCAGCAGCAGCCGCAGCACAGCAGCAGCACAGCAGCAGCACAGCAGCACAGCAGCAGCAGCACAGCAGCAGCACAGCAGCAGCAGCAGCACAGCAGCAGCACAACAGCAGCAGCACAGCACCAGCAGCAGCACAACAGCAGCAGCACAGCTGCAGCAGCGGCACAACAACAGCAGCAGCAGCAGCGGCACAGCAGCGGCACAGCAGCAGCACAGCAGCACAGCAGCAGCACAGCAGCAGCAGCAGCAGCACAGCAACAGCACAGCAGCAGCACAGCAGCAGCAGCACAGCAGCAGCACAGCAGCAGCAGCACAGCAGCAGCAGCACAACAGCAGCAGCACAACAGCAGCAGCACAGCAGCAGCCGGAGCACATCAGCACAGCAGCAGCAGCAGGAGCAGCACAGCAGCAGCACAGCAGCAGCATCACAGCAGCAGCAGCACAACAGCAGCAGCAAAAGCAGCAGCACAACAACAACAACAGGAGCAGCACAGCAGCACAGCAGCAGCAAAGCAGCACAGCAGCAGCACAGCAGCACAACAGCAGCAGCAGCAGCTCAGCAGCAGCAGCAGCACAACAGCAGCAGCAGCACAGCAGCAGCAGCAGCACAGCAGCAGCAGCACAACAGCAGCAGCAGCAGCAGCACAGCAGCAGCAGCGGCACAACAACAACAACAGCAGCAGCAGCGGCACAGCAGCAGCACAGCAGCACAGCAGCAGCACAGCAGAAGCAGCACAGCAGCAGCACAGCAGCAGAGCAGCAGCAGCACAGCAGCAGCAGCACAGCAGCAGCAGCAGAACAGCAGCAGCACAACAGCAGCAGCACAGCAGCAGCACAGCAGCACAGCAGCAGCAGCAGAACAGCAGAAGCACACCAGCAGCAGCACAGCAGCAGCAGTAGCTCAGCAGCAGCAGCACAGCAGCAGCAGCACAGCAGCAGCAGCAGCAGCACAACAGCAGCAGCAGAGCAGCAGCAGTAGCAGCACAGCAGCAGCAGCACAACAGCAGCAGCGCAGCCGCAGCAGCAGCGGCGGCACAGGAGCAGCACAGCAGCAGCAGCATCACAGCAGCAGCAGCACAACAGCAGCAGCAGCAGCACAGCAGCAGCAGCTCAGCAGCCGCACAGTAGCAGCAGCAGCAGTAGCAGCACAGCAGCAGCACAGCAGCAGCAGCACCACAGCAGCACAGCAGCAGCAGCAGGAGCAGCACAGCAGCAGCACAGCAGCAGCAGCACAACAGCAGCAGCAGAAGCAGCAGCACAGCAGCACAGCAGCAGCAGCACAGCACCACAGCAGAAGCAGCACAGCAACAGCAGCACAGCAGCAGCACATCAGCACAACAGCAGCAGCACAGCAGCAGCAGCAGCTCAGCAGCAGCAGCAGCAGCAGCAGCAGCAGCAGCACAACAGCAGCAGCACAGCAGCAGCCCAGCAGCAGCAGCAGCACAGCAGCAGCAGCATAGCAGCAGCACAACAGCAGCAGCACAGCAGCAGCAGCAGCAGCAGCACAACAGCAGCAGCAGCAGCAGCACAGTAGCAGCAGCGGCACAACAACAGCAGCAGCATCAGCGGCACAGCAGCAGCACAGCAGCACAGCAGCAGCAGCACAGCAACAGCACAGCAGCAGCAGCAGCACAGCAGCAGCAGCACAGCAGCAGCAGCAGCACAGCAGCAGCGGCACAGCAGCAGCATCACAACAGCAGCAGAAGGAGCACCACAAAAACAACAACAACAGCACCGGCAGCAGCACAGCAGCAGCAGCACAGCAGCACAGCAGCAGCAGCACAGCAGCACCGGCACAGCAGCAGCATCACAACAGCAGCAGAAGGAGGAGCACAACAACAACAACAACAACAGCACCAGCAGCAGCACAGCAGCACAGCAGAACTGCAGCAGCAGCAGCACAGCAGCACAGCAGCACAGCAGCAGCAGCAGCACAACAGCAGCAGCACAACAGCAGCAGCAGCAGCAGCAGCAGCACAGCAGCACAGCAGCAGCAGCACAACAGCAGCAGCGGCACAACAGCAGCAGCGGCACAGCAGCAGCACAGCAGCACAGCAGCAGCACAGCAGCAGCACAGCAGCAGCAGCACAGCAGCAGCACAGCAGCAGCAGCACAGCAGCAGCGGCACAGCAGCAGCATCACAACAGCAGCAGAAGGAGCAGCCCAACAACAACAACAACCGCACCGGCAGCAGCACAGCAGCACAGCAGCAGCAGCAGCACAGCAGCAGCGGCACAGCAGCAGCATCACAACAGCAGCAGAAGGAGCAGCACAACAACAACAACAGCACCAGCAGCAGCACAGCAGCAGCACAGTAGTACAGCAGCAGCAGCAGCAGCACAGCAGAACTGCAGCAGCAGCAGCAGCAGCACAGCAGCAGCACAGCAGCAGCACAGCAGCACAGCAGCAGCAGCAGCACAACAGCAGCAGCAGAGCAGCAGCAGCTCAGCAGCAGCAGCAGCAGTAGCAGCACAGCAGCAGCAGCACAGCAGCAGCAGCCCAGCAGAAGCAGCAGCAGCAGCAGCAGCAGTAGCAGCACAGCAGCAGCACAGCAGCAGCAGCCCAGCAGAAGCAGCAGCACAGCAGCAGCAGCGCAGCCGCAGCAGCAGCACAACAGCAGCAGCAGCACAACAGCAGCAGCAGCACAGCAGCAGCAGCACAGCAGCAGCGGCGGCACAGCAGCAGCAGCACAGCAGCAGCAGCAGCACAGCAGCAGCAGCTCAGCAGCCGCACAGTAGCAGCAGCAGCAGTAGCAGCACAGCAGCAGCAGCACCACAGCAGCACAGCAGCAGCAGCAGGAGCAGCACAGCAGCAGCACAGCAGCAGCAGCACAACAACAACAACAACAGCAGGAGCAGCACAGCAGCACAGCAGCAGCAGCACAGCACCACAGCAGAAGCAGCACAGCAACAGCAGCACAGCAGCAGCACATCAGCACAACAGCAGCAGCACAGCAGCAGCAGCAGCAGCAGCAGCACAGCAGCACATCACAGCAGCACAGCATCAGCAGCACAGAAGCAGCAGCACAGCAGCCGCAGCAGCACAGCAGCAGCACAGCAGCAACATCAGCACAGCAGCAGCAGCAGCACAGCAAGAGCAGCAGCACAGCGGCAGCGGCGGCGGCGGCGGCGGCAGCACCAGCAGCAGCAGCACAGCAGCAGCAGCACAGCAGCAGCAGCACGGCAGCAGCAGCACAGCAGCAGCACAGCAGCAGCACAGCAGTAGCAGCACAGCAGCAGCACCACCACAGCAGCAGCAGTACAGCAGCACAGCAGCAGCAGCAGCACAGCAGCAGCAGCAGCAGCACAGCAGCAGCAGCACAGCAGCAGCAGCTGCAGCACAGCAGCAGCAGCAGCACAGCAGCTTCAGCAGCAGCGCAGCACAGCAGCAGCAGCACAGCAGCAGCAGCACACCAGCAGCAGCAGCAGCACAGCAGCAGCATCACAGCAGCAGCAGCAGCACAACAGCAACATCACAGCAGCAGCAGCAGCAGCACAGCAGCAGCACAATAGCAGCAGCAGAGCAGCAGCACAGCAGCACAGCAGCAGCAGCAGCAGCAGCATAACAACAGCAGCAGCACAACAACAGCAGCAGCAGCACAGCAGCAGCAGCACAGCAGCAGCAGCACAGCAGCAGCAGCGGGAGCAGCACAGCAGCAGCACAGCAACAGCACAGCAGCAGCAGCACAGCAGCAGCAGCACAGCAGCAGCAGCACAGCAGCAGCAGCACAGCAGCAGCACAGCAGCAGCAGCAGCACAACAGCAGCAGCAGCAACAGCAGCAGCAGAACAGCAGCACAGCAGCACAGCAGCAGCAGCAGCACTGCAGCAGCACAACAGCAGCAGCACAGCAGCAGCAGCAGCACAGCAGCAGCAGCAGCAACACAGCAGCAGCAGCACATCACAGCAGCACAGCAGCAGCAGCACAGCAGCAGCAAAAGCACAGCAGCAGCAGCATCGCAGCAGCAGCACAGCAGCAGCAGCAGGAGCAGCACAGGAGCAGCACAGCAGCAGCAGCACAACAGCAGCAGCAGCAGAAGCAGCAGCACAACAACAACAACAACAGCAGCAACAACAACAACAGCAGGAGCAGCACAGCAGCAGCAAAGCAGCAGGAGCAGCACAGCAGCAGCACAGCAGCGTCAGCAGCTCAGCAGCAGCAGCACAGCAGCAGCAGCCGCAGCACAGCAGCAGCAGCACAGCAGCAGCAGCACAGCAGCAGCACAACAGCAGCAGCAGCAGCTGCACAGCAGCACAGCAGCAGCAGCGGCTACACAACAACAACAGCAGCAGCACAGCAGCAGCAGCACAGCAGTAGCAGCAGCACAGCAGCAGCAGCAGCACAGCAGCAGCACAGCAGCACAGCTGCAGCAGCAGCAGCACAACAGCAGCAGTACAGCAACAGCAGCTCAGCAGCAGCATCACAGCAGCAGCAGCACACAGCAGCAGCAGCACAGCAGCAGCAGCACAGCAGCAGCAGCAGCACAGCAGCAGCAGCACAGCAGTATCAGCAGCACAGCAGCAGCAGCAGCAGTACAGCAGCAGCAGCTCAGGAGCAGCAGCACAGCAGCAGCAGCAGCACATCAGCAGCACAGCAGCAGCAGCAGCACATCAGCTGCACAGCAGCAGCAGCAGGAGCAGCACAGGAGCAGCACAGCAGCAGCAGCACAGCAGCAGCAGCAGCAGCACAACAGCAGCAGCAGACGCAGCAGCACAAGAACAACAAAAACAATAACAACAACAACAACAGCAAGAGCAGCACAGCAGGACAGCAGCAGCAAAGCAGCAGCAGCACAGCAGCAGCACATCAGCACAACAGCAGCAGCACAGCAGCAGCAGCAGCTCAGCAGCAGCAGCAACACAGCAGCAGCAGCCGCAGCACAGCAGCAGCAGCACGGCAGCAGCAGCACAGCAGCACAGCAGCAGCAGCAGCACAGCAGCAGCAGCACAGCAGCAGCAGCACAGCAGCAGCAGCGGCTCAAGAACAACAACAGCAGCAGCGGCACAGCCGCAGCACAGCAGCACAGCAGCAGCAGCAGCACAGCAGCAGCAGCAGGAGCAGCACAGGAGCAGCACAGCAGCAGCAGCACAGCAGCAGCAGCAGCAGCACAACAGCAGCAGCAGACGCAGCAGCACAAGAACAACAACAACAATAACAACAACAACAACAGCAAGAGCAGCACAGCAGGACAGCAGCAGCAAAGCAGCAGCAGCACAGCAGCAGCACATCAGCACAACAGCAGCAGCACAGCAGCAGCAGCAGCTCAGCAGCAGCAGCAACACAGCAGCAGCAGCCGCAGCACAGCAGCAGCAGCAGCACAGCAGCAGCACGGCAGCAGCAGCACAGCAGCAGCAGCACAGCAGCAGCAGCACAGCAGCAGCAGCGGCTCAAGAACAACAACAGCAGCAGCGGCACAGCCGCAGCACAGCAGCACAGCAGCAGCAGCCCAGAAGAAGCTGCACAGCAGCAGCAGCAGCAGCAGCAGCAGCACAGCAGCAGCAGCACAGCAGCAGCACAACAGCAGCACCACAGCAGCAGCAGCTCAGCAGCATCGGCAGCACAGCAGCAGCAGCAGCACAGCAGCAGCACAGTACCAGCAGCAGCAGCAGCACAACAACAACAACAACAACAACAACAACAACACAGCAGCAGCAACAGCAGCACAGCACAGAAGCACAGCAGCAGCAGCAGCAGCAGCGCAGCAGCACAGCAGCACAGAAGCACAGCAGCAGCACAGCAGCAGCACAGCAGCAGAAGCCCAGCAGCAGCAGCAGCAGCACAGCAGCAGCAGCATCACAGCAGCAGCACAACAGCAGCAGCGCAGCAGCAGCAACACAGCAGCAGCAGCAGCGCAGCAGCAGCACAGCAGCAGCACAGCAGCAGCACAGCAGCAGCACAACAGCACAGCAGCAGCACAGCAGCACAGCAGCTGCACAGCAGTAGCACAGCAGCAGCAGCACAGCAGCAGCAGCAGCAGGAGCACAGCAGTAGCAGCACAGCAGCAGCACCACAGCAGCAGCACAGCAGCCGCAGCAGCACAGCAGCAACAGCAGCACAGCAGCAGCAGCAGCAGCACAGCAGGAGCAGCAGCAGCACAGCAGGAGCAGCAGCACAGCGGCAGCGGCGGCGGCGGCGGCGGCAGCACCAGCAGCAGCACAGAAGCAGCAGCACAGCAGCAGCACAGCAGCAGCAGCACAGCAGCAGCACAGCAGCAGCAGCAGCACAGCAGCAGCACCACCACAGCAGCAGCAGTACAGCAGCACAGCAACAGCAGCACAACAGCACAGCAGCAGCACAGCAGCAGCAGCACAGCAGCCGCAGCAGCAGCAGCAGCAGCACAGTAGCAGCAGTACAGCAGCAGCAGCACAGCAGCGGCAGCACAGCAGCAGCAGCAGCAGCACAGCAGCAGCAGCAGCAGAGCAGCAGCAGCACAGCAGCAGCAGCACAGCACCAGCAGCACAGCAGCAGCACAGCAGCAGCAGCACAGCCACAGCAGCAGAACAACAGCAGCAGCAGCACAGCAGCAGCAGCAGCACAGCAGCAGCAGCAGCACAGCAGCTACAGCTGCAGCACAGCAGCTGCAGCAGCAGCACAGCAGCAGCAGCACAGCAGCAGTAGCACAGCAGCAGCAGCAGCACAGCAGCAGTAGCACAGCAGCAGCAGCACAGCAGCAGCATCACAGCAGCAGCAGCAGCAGCAGCACAACAGCAACATCACAGCAGCAGCAGCAGCACAGCAGCAGCACAATAGCAGCAGCAGAGCAGCAGCACCAGCAGCACAGCAGCAGCAGCAGCAGCATAACAGCAGCAGCAGCACAACAGCAGCAGCAGCAGCACAGCAGCATCAGCACAGCAGCAGCACAGCAGGAGCACAGCAATAGCACAGCAGCAGCAGCACAGCAACAGAGCAGCACAGCAGCAGCAGCAGCACAGCAGCAGCAGCACAGCAGCAGCAGCAGCACAGCAGCAGCAGCACAGCAGCAGCACAGCAGCAGCAGGAGCAGCAGCACAACAGCAGCAGCAGCACAGCAGCAGCAGCAGCACAACAGCAGCAGCAGCAACAGCAGCAGCAGCACAGCAGCAGCACAGCAGCAGCAGCACAGCAGCAGCAGCAGCAGCAACAAAGCAGCAGCAGCACATCACAGCAGCACAGCAGCAGCAGCAGCAGCACAGCAAGAGCACAGCAGCAGCAGCACAGCAGCAGAAGCAGCACAGCAGCAGCGCAGCACAGCAGCAGCAGCACAGCAGCAGCAGCAGCAGCACAGCAGCGGCATCGGCGGCAGCAGTGGCGGGAGCAGCGGCGGCGGCAGCGGAGGTGGCAGCAGCAGCGGCGGCAGCGGCAGGCGGCGGCGGCGGCGGCAGCAGCAGCAGAGCAGTAGCAGCACAGCAGCAGCACTAGCAGCAGCAGCAGCGGCAGCACAGCAGCAGCAGCACAGCAGCAGCAGCAGCAGCAGCAGAACAGCAGCAGCAGCACAGCAGCAGCAGCACAGCAGCAGCAGCGCAGCAGCAGCAGCGCAGCAGCAGCAGCGCAGCAGCAGCAGCGCAGCAGCAGCACAGCACAGCAGCAGCACAGCAGCAGCAGCACAGAAGCAGCACAGCAGCAGCAGCACAGCAGCAGCAGCAGCAGCGCAGCAGCAGCAGCAGCCGCACAGCAGCAGCAGTACAGCAGCAGCAGCAGCAAAGCAGCAGCACAGCACAGCAGCAGAAGCAGCAGCAGCACAGCAGCAGCAGCACAGCAGCACATCACAGCAGCACAGCAGCAGCAGCAGGAGCACAGCAGTAGCAGCACAGCAGCAGCAGCAGCACAGCCGCAGCAGCAGAACAGCAGCAACAACAGCACAGCAGCAGCAGCACAGCAGCAGCGCAGCACAGCAGCAGGAGCACAGCAGCAGCAGCAGCGGCAGCAGTGGCGGCAGCAGCGGCGGCGGCGGCGGCGGCAGCGGCGGCAGCGGTGGCGGCGGCGGCAGCAGCAGCAGCACAGCAGCACAGCAGCAGCACAGCAGGAGCACCAGCACAGCAGCAGCACAGCAACAGCAGCACAACAGCACAGCAGCAGCAGAGCAGCAGCAGCACAGCAGCAGCACAGCAGCAGCACCAGCACAGCAGCATCAGCAGCACAGCAGCCGTAGCAGCAGCAGCAGCACAGTAGCAGCAGCAGCAGCACAGCAGCACAGCAGCGGCAGCACAGCAGCGGCAGCACAGCAGCAGCAGCACAGCAGCAGCAGAGCAGCAGCAGCAGCACAGCACCAGCAGCACAGCAGCAGCACAGCAGCAGCAGCAGCACAGCCACAGCAGCAGAACAGCAGCAGCAGCAGCAGCAGCAGCACTGCAGCAGCACAGCAGCAGCACAGCAGCAGCAGCAGCACAGCAGCAGCAGCTGCAGCACAGCAGCAGCAGTACAGCAGCTGCAGCAGCAGCGCAGCACAGCAGCAGCGCAGCACAGCAGCAGCAGCAGCAGCACAGCAGCAGTAGCACAGCAGCAGCAGCAACACAGCAGCAGTAGCACAGCAGCAGCAGCATAGCAGCAGCACAGCAGCAGCATCACAGCAGCATCACAGCAGCAGCACAACAGCAGCAGCAGCACAGCAGCACATCAGCAGCAGCATAACAGCAGCTGCAGAACAAAAAGAGTAGCAGCAGAGCAGCAGCAGCACAGCAGCAGCACAGCAGCAGCAGCACAGCAGCAGCAGCGGGAGCAGCACAGCAGCAGCACAGCAGCAGCAGCACAGCAGCAGCAGCAGCACAGCACAGCAGCAGCAGCACAGCAGCAGCAGCACAGCAGCAGCACAGCAGCGGCAGCAGTGGCGGGAGCAGCGGCGGCGGCGGCAGCAGCGGCAGCAGCGGCGGCGGCGGCAGCGGCAGCGGCGGCGGCGGCAGCAGCAGCAGCACAGCAGCAGCAGCAGCACAGCAGCAGCACTAGCAGCAGCAGCAGCACAGCAGCAGCAGCACAGCAGCAGCAGCAACACAGCAGCAGCAGCACATCACAGCAGCACAGCAGCAGCAGCAGCAGCAGCAGCACAGCAGTAGCAGCACAGCAGCAGCATAGCAGCAGCAGCACAGCAGCAGCAGCACAACAGCAGCAGCAGCACAACAACAGCAGCACAGCAGCAGCAGAGCAGCAGCAGCACAGCAGCAGCAGCACAGCACCAGCAGCACAGCAGCAGCAGCAAAGCCACAGCAGCAGAACAGCAGCAGCAGCAGCACAGCAGCAGCACAGCAGCAGCAGCAGCAGCAGCAGCAGCACAGCAGCAGCAGCAACACAGCGGCAACAGCAGCACAGCAGCAGCAGCAGCAGCACAACAGCAGCAGCAGCAGCAACAGCAGTGGCGGGAGCAGCGGCGGCGGCGGCAGCAGCGGCGGCGGCGGCAGCGGCAGCGGCGGCGGCGGCAGCAGCAGCAGCACAGCAGCAGCAGCACTAGCAGCAGCAGCAGCACATCAGCAGCAGCACAGCAGCAGTAGCACAGCAGCAGCAGCAACACAGCAGCAGCAGCACATCACAGCAGCAAAGCAGCAGCACAGCAGTAGCAGCACAGCAGCAGCATAGCAGCAGCAGCACAGGAGTAGCAGCACAACAGCAGCAGCAGCACAACAGCAGCTGCAGCAGCACAACAGCAGCAGCACAGCAGCAGCACAGCAGCAGCAGCAGGAGCAGCACAGGAGCAGCACAGCAGCAGCAGCAGCACAACAGCAGCAGCAGCAGAAGCAGCAGCACAACAACAACAACAGCAACAACAACAACAACAACAGTAGGAGCAGCACAGCAGCAGCAAAGCAGCAGGAGCAGCACAGCAGCAGCACAGCAGCGGCAGCAGCTCAGCAGCAGCAGCACAGCAGCAGCAGCCGCAGCACAGCAGCAGCAGCACAGCAGCAGCAGCAGCACAGCAGCACAGCAGCAGCAGCACAGCAGCAGCACAGCAGCAGCAGCAGCACAGCAGCAGCACAACAGCAGCAGCACAGCACCAGCAGCAGCACAACAGCAGCAGCTGCAGCAGCACAGCTGCAGCAGCGGCACAACAACAGCAGCAGCAGCAGCGGCACAGCAGCAGCACAGCAGCACAGCAGCAGCACAGCAGCAGCAGCAGCACAGCAACAGCACAGCAGCAGCACAGCAGCAGCAGCACAGCAGCAGCACAGCAGCAGCAGCACAGCAGCAGCAGCACAACAGCAGCAGCACAACAGCAGCAGCACAGCAGCAGCCGGAGCACATCAGCACAGCAGCAGCAGCAGGAGCAGCACAGCAGCAGCACAGCAGCAGCATCACAGCAGCAGCAGCACAACAGCAGCAGCAAAAGCAGCAGCACAACAACAACAACAGGAGCAGCACAACAGCAGCAGCACAGCAGCAGAGCAGCAGCAGCACAGCAGCAGCAGCAGAACAGCAGAAGCACAACAGCAGCAGCACAGCAGCAGCAGTAGCTCAGCAGCAGCAGCACAGCAGCAGCAGCACAGCAGCAGCAGCGCAGCCGCAGCAGCAGCACAACAGCAGCAGCAGCACAACAGCAGCAGCAGCAGCAGCACAACAGCAGCAGCAGCAGCACAACAGCAGCAGCAGAGCAGCAGCAGTAGCAGCACAGCAGCAGCAGCACAGCAGCAGCAGCACAGCAGCAGCAGCGCAGCCGCAGCAGCAGCACAACAGCAGCAGCAGCACAACAGCAGCAGCAGCAGCAGCACAACAGCAGCAGCAGCAGCACAACAGCAGCAGCAGCAGCAGCACAGCAGCAGCGGCGGCACAGGAGCAGCACAGCAGCAGCAGCATCACAGCAGCAGCAGCACAACAGCAGCAGCAGCAGCACAGCAGCAGCAGCTCAGCAGCCGCACAGTAGCAGCAGCAGCAGTAGCAGCACAGCAGCAGCACAGCAGGAGCAGCACCACAGCAGCACAGCAGCAGCAGCAGGAGCAGCACAGCAGCAGCACAGCAGCAGCAGCACAACAGCAGCAGCAGAAGCAGCAGCACAGCAGCACAGCAGCAGCAGCACAGCACCACAGCAGAAGCAGCACAGCAACAGCAGCACAGCAGCAGCACATCAGCACAACAGCAGCAGCACAGCAGCAGCAGCAGCTCAGCAGCAGCAGCAGCAGCAGCACAACAGCAGCAGCACAGCAGCAGCACAGCAGCAGCAGCAGCAGCACAGCAGCAGCAGCATAGCAGCAGCACACCAGCAGCAGCACAACAGCAGCAGCACAGCAGCAGCAGCAGCAGCAGCACAACAGCAGCAGCAGCAGCAGCAGCACAGTAGCAGCAGCGGCACAACAACAGCAGCAGCATCAGCGGCACAGCAGCAGCACAGCAGCACAGCAGCAGCAGCACAGCAACAGCACAGCAGCAGCAGCAGCAGCACAGCAGCAGCAGCACAGCAGCAGCGGCACAGCAGCAGCATCACAACAGCAGCAGAAGGAGCACCACAAAAACAACAACAACAGCACCGGCAGCAGCACAGCAGCAGCAGCACAGCAGCACAGCAGAAGGAGCAGCACAGGAGCAGCAGCACAGCAGCACCGGCACAGCAGCAGCATCACAACAGCAGCAGAAGGAGGAGCACAACAACAACAACAACAACAGCACCAGCAGCAGCACAGCAGCAGCACAGCAGCACAGCAGAACTGCAGCAGCAGCAGCACAGCAGCACAGCAGCACAGCAGCAGCAGCAGCAGCACAACAGCAGCAGCACAACAGCAGCAGCGGCTCAAGAACAACAACAGCAGCAGCGGCACAGCCGCAGCACAGCAGCACAGCAGCAGCAGCAGCACAGCAGCAGCAGCAGGAGCAGCACAGGAGCAGCACAGCAGCAGCAGCACAGCAGCAGCAGCAGCAGCACAACAGCAGCAGCACAACAGCAGCAGCGGCTCAAGAACAACAACAGCAGCAGCGGCACAGCCGCAGCACAGCAGCACAGCAGCAGCAGCAGCACAGCAGCAGCAGCAGGAGCAGCACAGGAGCAGCAAAGCAGCAGCAGCACAGCAGCAGCACATCAGCACAACAGCAGCAGCACAGCAGCAGCAGCAGCTCAGCAGCAGCAGCAACACAGCAGCAGCAGCCGCAGCACAGCAGCAGCAGCAGCACGGCAGCAGCAGCACAGCAGCAGCAGCACAGCAGCAGCAGCACAGCAGCAGCAGCACAGCAGCAGCAGCGGCTCAAGAACAACAACAGCAGCAGCGGCACAGCCGCAGCACAGCAGCACAGCAGCAGCAGCCCAGCAGAAGCTGCACAGCAGCAGCAGCAGCAGCAGCAGCAGCACAGCAGCAGCAGCACAGCAGCAGCACAACAGCAGCACCACAGCAGCAGCAGCTCAGCAGCATCAGCAGCACAGCAGCAGCAGCAGCAGCACAGCAGCAGCAGCAGCACAGCAGCAGCACAGTACCAGCAGCAGCAGCAGCAGCACAACAACAACAACAACAACAACAACAACAACAACAACAACAACAACAACAACAACAACAACAACAACAACAACAACAACAACAACAACAACAACACAGCAGCAGCAACAGCAGCACAGCACAGAAGCACAGCAGCAGCAGCAGCGCAGCAGCACAGCAGCACAGAAGCACAGCAGCAGCACAGCAGCAGCACAGCAGCAGAAGCCCAGCAGCAGCAGCAGCACAGCAGCAGCAGCATCACAGCAGCAGCACAACAGCAGCAGCGCAGCAGCAGCAACACAGCAGCAGCAGCAGCGCAGCAGCAGCACAGCAGCAGCACAGCAGCAGCACAACAGCACAGCAGCAGCAGCACAGCAGCAGCACAGCAGCACAGCAGCTGCACAGCAGTAGCACAGCAGCAGCAGCACAGCAGCAGCAGCAGCAGGAGCACAGCAGTAGCAGCACAGCAGCAGCACCACAGCAGCAGCACAGCAGCCGCAGCAGCACAGCAGCAACAGCAGCACAGCAGCAGCAGCAGCAGCACAGCAGGAGCAGCAGCACAGCGGCAGCGGCGGCGGCGGCGGCAGCACCAGCAGCAGCACAGCAGCAGCAGCAGCACAGCAGCAGCAGCACAGCAGCAGCACAGCAGCAGCAGCACAGCAGCAGCACAGCAGCAGCAGCACAGCAGCAGCACCACCACAGCAGCAGCAGTACAGCAGCACAGCAACAGCAGCACAACAGCACAGCAGCAGCACAGCAGCAGCAGCACAGCAGCCGCAGCAGCAGCAGCAGCAGCACAGTAGCAGCAGTACAGCAGCAGCAGCACAGCAGCGGCAGCACAGCAGCAGCAGCAGCAGCACAGCAGCAGCAGCAGCAGAGCAGCAGCAGCACAGCAGCAGCAGCACAGCACCAGCAGCACAGCAGCAGCACAGCAGCAGCAGCACAGCCACAGCAGCAGAACAACAGCAGCAGCAGCACAGCAGAAGCAGCAGCACAGCAGCAGCAGCACAGCAGCTACAGCTGCAGCACAGCAGCTGCAGCAGCAGCACAGCAGCAGCAGCACAGCAGCAGTAGCACAGCAGCAGCAGCAGCAGCACAGCAGCAGTAGCACAGCAGCAGCAGCACAGCAGCAGCATCACAGCAGCAGCAGCAGCAGCACAACAGCAACATCACAGCAGCAGCAGCAGCAGCAGCAGCACAGCAGCAGCACAATAGCAGCAGCAGAGCGGCAGCACCAGCAGCACAGCAGCAGCAGCAGCAGCATAACAGCAGCAGCAGCACAACAGCAGCAGCAGCAGCACAGCAGCATCAGCACAGCAGCAGCAGCGGGAGCAGCACAGCAGCAGCACAGCAGGAGCACAGCAATAGCACAGCAGCAGCAGCACAGCAACAGAGCAGCACAGCAGCAGCAGCAGCACAGCAGCAGCAGCACAGCAGCAGCAGCACAGCAGCAGCACAGCAGCAGCAGCAGCAGCAGCAGCAGGAGCAGCAGCAGCAGCAGCAGCAGCACAACAGCAGCAGCAGCACAGCAGCAGCAGCAGCACAACAGCAGCAGCAGCAACAGCAGCAGCAGCACAGCAGCAGCACTGCAGCAGCACAGCAGCAGCAGCACAGCAGCAGCAGCAGCACAGCAGCAGCAGCAGCAGCAGCAACAAAGCAGCAGCAGCACATCACAGCAGCACAGCAGCAGCAGCAGCAGCACAGCAAGAGCACAGAAGCAGCAGCAGCACAGCAGCAGAAGCAGCACAGCAGCAGCGCAGCACAGCAGCAGCAGCACAGCAGCGGCATCGGCGGCAGCAGTGGCGGGAGCAGCGGCGGCGGCAGCGGAGGTGGCAGCAGCAGCGGCGGCAGCGGCAGGCGGCGGCGGCGGCGGCAGCAGCAGCAGAGCAGTAGCAGCACAGCAGCAGCACTAGCAGCAGCAGCAGCGGCAGCACAGCAGCAGCAGCACAGCAGCAGCACAGCAGCAGCAGCAGCAGCAGCAGCACAGCAGCAGCAGCACAGCAGCAGCAGCGCAGCAGCAGCAGCGCAGCAGCAGCAGCGCAGCAGCAGCAGCGCAGCAGCAGCACAGCACAGCAGCAGCACAGCAGCAGCAGCACAGAAGCAGCACAGCAGCAGCAGCACAGCAGCAGCAGCAGCAGCGCAGCAGCAGCAGCAGCCGCACAGCAGCAGCAGTACAGCAGCAGCAGCAGCAAAGCAGCAGCACAGCACAGCAGCAGAAGCAGCAGCAGCACAGCAGCAGCAGCACAGCAGCACATCACAGCAGCACAGCAGCAGCAGCAGGAGCACAGCAGTAGCAGCACAGCAGCAGCAGCAGCACAGCCGCAGCAGCAGAACAGCAGCAACAACAGCACAGCAGCAGCAGCACAGCAGCAGCGCAGCACAGCAGCAGGAGCACAGCAGCAGCAGCAGCGGCAGCAGTGGCGGCAGCAGCGGCGGCGGCGGCGGCGGCAGCGGCGGCAGCGGTGGCGGCGGCGGCAGCAGCAGCAGCACAGCAGCACAGCAGCAGCACAGCAGGAGCACCAGCACAGCAGCAGCACAGCAACAGCAGCACAACAGCACAGCAGCAGCAGAGCAGCAGCAGCACAGCAGCAGCACAGCAGCAGCAGCAGCACAGCAGCATCAGCAGCACAGCAGCCGTAGCAGCAGCAGCAGCACAGTAGCAGCAGCAGCAGCAGCACAGCAGCACAGCAGCGGCAGCACAGCAGCAGCAGCACAGCAGCAGCAGAGCAGCAGCAGCAGCACAGCACCAGCAGCACAGCAGCAGCACAGCACCAGCAGCACAGCCACAGCAGCAGAACAGCAGCAGCAGCAGCAGCAGCAGCAGCAGCAGCACTGCAGCAGCACAGCAGCAGCACAGCAGCAGCAGCAGCAGCAGCACAGCAGCAGCAGCTGCAGCACAGCAGCAGCAGTACAGCAGCTGCAGCAGCAGCGCAGCACAGCAGCAGCGCAGCACAGCAGCAGCAGCAGCACAGCAGCAGCAGCACAGCAGCAGTAGCACAGCAGCAGCAGCAACACAGCAGCAGTAGCACAGCAGCAGCAGCATAGCAGCAGCACAGCAGCAGCATCACAGCAGCATCACAGCAGCAGCACAACAGCAGCAGCAGCACAGCAGCACATCAGCAGCAGCATAACAGCAGCTGCAGAACAAAAAGAGTAGCAGCAGAGCAGCAGCAGCACAGCAGCAGCAGCAGCACAGCAGCAGCACAGCAGCAGCAGCACAGCAGCAGCAGCGGGAGCAGCACAGCAGCAGCACAGCAGCAGCAGCACAGCAGCAGCAGCAGCACAGCACAGCAGCAGCAGCACAGCAGCAGCAGCACAGCAGCAGCACAGCAGCGGCAGCAGTGGCGGGAGCAGCGGCGGCGGCGGCAGCAGCGGCAGCAGCGGCGGCGGCGGCAGCGGCAGCAGCAGCAGCACAGCAGCAGCAGCACAGCAGCAGCACTAGCAGCAGCAGCAGCACAGCAGCAGCAGCACAGCAGCAGCAGCAACACAGCAGCAGCAGCACATCACAGCAGCACAGCAGCAGCAGCAGCAGCAGCACAGCAGTAGCAGCACAGCAGCAGCATAGCAGCAGCAGCACAGCAGCAGCAGCACAACAGCAGCAGCAGCACAACAACAGCAGCACAGCAGCAGCAGAGCAGCAGCAGCACAGCAGCAGCAGCACAGCACCAGCAGCACAGCAGCAGCACAGCAGCAGCAGCAAAGCCACAGCAGCAGAACAGCAGCAGCAGCAGCACAGCAGCAGCACAGCAGCAGCAGCAGCAGCAGCACAGCAGCACAACAGCAGCAGCAGCAGCAACAGCAGTGGCGGGAGCAGCGGCGGCGGCGGCAGCAGCGGCGGCGGCGGCAGCGGCAGCGGCGGCGGCGGCAGCAGCAGCAGCACAGCAGCAGCAGCACAGCAGCAGCAGCACAGCAGCAGCACTAGCAGCAGCAGCAGCACATCAGCAGCAGCACAGCAGCAGTAGCACAGCAGTAGCAGCAACACAGCAGCAGCAGCACATCACAGCAGCACAGCAGCAGCAGCAGCACAGCAGTAGCAGCACAGCAGCAGCATAGCAGCAGCAGCACAGCAGTAGCAGCACAACAGCAGCAGCAGCACAACAGCAGCTGCAGCAGCACAACAGCAGCAGCACAGCAGCAGCACAGCAGCAGCAGCAGGAGCAGCACAGGAGCAGCACAGCAGCAGCAGCAGCACAACAGCAGCAGCAGCAGAAGCAGCAGCACAACAACAACAACAGCAACAACAACAACAACAACAACAGTAGGAGCAGCACAGCAGCAGCAAAGCAGCAGGAGCAGCACAGCAGCAGCACAGCAGCGGCAGCAGCTCAGCAGCAGCAGCACAGCAGCAGCAGCCGCAGCACAGCAGCAGCAGCACAGCAGCAGCAGCAGCAGCAGCACAGCAGCACAGCAGCAGCAGCACAGCAGCAGCACAGCAGCAGCAGCAGCACAGCAGCAGCTCAACAGCAGCAGCACAGCACCAGCAGCAGCACAACAGCAGCAGCTGCAGCAGCACAGCTGCAGCAGCACAGCTGCAGCAGCGGCACAACAACAGCAGCAGCAGCAGCGGCACAGCAGCAGCACAGCAGCAGCAGCAGCACAGCAACAGCACAGCAGCAGCACAGCAGCAGCAGCACAGCAGCAGCACAGCAGCAGCAGCACAGCAGCAGCAGCACAACAGCAGCAGCACAGCAGCAGCCGGAGCACATCAGCACAGCAGCAGCAGCAGGAGCAGCACAGCAGCAGCACAGCAGCAGCATCACAGCAGCAGCAGCACAACAGCAGCAGCAAAAGCAGCAGCACAACAACAACAACAGGAGCAGCACAGCAGCACAGCAGCAGCAAAGCAGCACAGCAGCAGCACAGCAGCACAACAGCAGCAGCAGCAGCTCAGCAGCAGCAGCAGCACAACAGCAGCAGCAGCACAGCAGCAGCAGCAGCACAGCAGCAGCAGCACAACAGCAGCAGCAGCAGCAGCACAGCAGCAGCAGCGGCACAACAACAACAGAAGCAGCAGCGGCACAGCAGCAGCACAGCAGCACAGCAGCAGCACAGCAGAAGCAGCACAGCAGCAGCACAGCAGCAGAGCAGCAGCAGCACAGCAGCAGCAGCAGCACAGCAGCAGCAGCAGAACAGCAGCAGCACAACAGCAGCAGCACAGCAGCAGCACAGCAGCAGAGCAGCAGCAGCACAGCAGCAGCAGCAGAACAGCAGAAGCACAACAGCAGCAGCACAGCAGCAGCAGTAGCTCACCAGCAGCAGCACAGCAGCAGCAGCACAGCAGCAGCAGCGCAGCCGCAGCAGCAGCACAACAGCAGCAGCAGCACAACAGCAGCAGCAGCAGCACAACAGCAGCAGCAGAGCAGCAGCAGTAGCAGCACAGCAGCAGCAGCACAGCAGCAGCAGCACAGCAGCAGCAGCGCAGCCGCAGCAGCAGCACAACAGCAGCAGCAGCACAACAGCAGCAGCAGCAGCAGCACAACAGCAGCAGCAGCAGCACAACAGCAGCAGCAGCAGCAGCACAGCAGCAGCGGCGGCACAGGAGCAGCACAGCAGCAGCAGCATCACAGCAGCAGCAGCACAACAGCAGCAGCAGCAGCACAGCAGCAGCAGCTCAGCAGCCGCACAGTAGCAGCAGCAGCAGTAGCAGCACAGCAGCAGCACAGCAGGAGCAGCACCACAGCAGCACAGCAGCAGCAGCAGGAGCAGCACAGCAGCAGCACAGCAGCAGCAGCACAACAGCAGCAGCAGAAGCAGCAGCACAGCAGCACAGCAGCAGCAGCACAGCACCACAGCAGAAGCAGCACAGCAAGAGCAGCACAGCAGCAGCACATCAGCACAACAGCAGCAGCACAGCAGCAGCAGCAGCTCAGCAGCAGCAGCAGCAGCAGCAGCACAACAGCAGCAGCACAGCAGCAGCACAGCAGCAGCAGCATAGCAGCAGCACACCAGCAGCAGCACAACAGCAGCAGCACAGCAGCAGCAGCAGCAGCACAACAGCAGCAGCAGCAGCAGCACAGTAGCAGCAGCGGCACAACAACAGCAGCAGCATCAGCGGCACAGCAGCAGCACAGCAGCACAGCAGCAGCAGCACAGCAACAGCACAGCAGCAGCAGCAGCACAGCAGCAGCAGCACAGCAGCAGCGGCACAGCAGCAGCATCACAACAGCAGCAGAAGGAGCACCACAAAAACAACAACAACAGCACCGGCAGCAGCACAGCAGCAGCACAGCAGCACAGCAGCAGGAGCAGCACAGCAGCAGCAGCACAGCAGCACCGGCACAGCAGCAGCATCACAACAGCAGCAGAAGGAGGAGCACAACAACAACAACAACAACAACAGCACCAGCAGCAGCACAGCAGCAGCACAGCAGCACAGCAGAACTGCAGCAGCAGCAGCACAGCAGCACAGCAGCACAGCAGCAGCAGCAGCAGCACAACAGCAGCAGCACAACAGCAGCAGCAGCAGCAGCACAGCAGCACAGCAGCACAGCAGCAGCAGCACAACAGCAGCAGCGGCACAACAACAGCAGCAGCAGCAGCAGCGGCACAGCAGCAGCACAGCAGCACAGCAGCAGCACAGCAGCAGCACAGCAGCAGCAGCACAGCAGCAGCGGCACAGCAGCAGCATCACAACAGCAGCAGAAGGAGCAGCACAACAACAACAACAACCGCACCAGCAGCAGCACAGCAGCACAGCAGCAGCAGCAGCACAGCAGCAGCGGCACAGCAGCAGCATCACAACAGCAGCAGAAGGAGCAGCACAAATACAACAACAGCACCAGCAGCAGCACAGCAGCAGCACAGTAGCACAGCAGCAGCAGCAGCACAGCAGAACTGCAGCAGCAGCAGCACAGCAGCACAGCAGCAGCAGAAGCACAGCAGCAGCAGCACAGCAGCAGCAGCAGCACAACAGCAGCAGCAGCAGCACAACAGCAGCAGCAGCAGCAGCAGCACAGCAGCAGCACAGCAGCAGCACAGCAGCACAGCAGCAGCAGCAGCACAACAGCAGCAGCAGAGCAGCAGCAGCTCAGCAGCAGCAGCAGTAGTAGCAGCACAGCAGCAGCAGCAGCCCAGCAGAAGGAGCAGCACAGCAGCAGCAGCAGCAGCAGCAGTAGCAGCACAGCAGCAGCACAGCAGCAGCAGCCCAGCAGAAGCAGCAGCACAGCAGCAGCAGCGCAGCCGCAGCAGCAGCACAACAGCAGCAGCAGCACAACAGCAGCAGCAGCACAGCAGCAGCAGCACAGCAGCACAGCAGCAGCAGCACAGCAGCGGCGGCACAGCAGCAGCACAGCAGTAGCAGCACAGCAGCAGCAGCACCACAGCAGCACAGCAGCAGCAGCAGGAGCAGCACAGCAGCAGCACAGCAGCAGCAGCACAACAGCAGCAGCAGAAGCAGCAGCACAACAACAACAACAACAGCAGGAGCAGCACAGCAGCACAGCAGCAGCAGCACAGCACCACAGCAGAAGCAGCACAGCAACAGCAGCACAGCAGCAGCACATCAGCAAAGCAGCAGCAGCACAGCAGCAGCAGCAGCACAACAGCAGCAGCAGCACAGCAGCAGCAGCATAGCAGCAGCACACCAGCAGCAGCACAACAGCAGCAGCACAGCAGCAGCAGCAGCACAACAGCAGCAGCAGCAGCACAGCAGCAGCAGCGGCACAACAACAGCAGCAGCAGCAGCGGCACAGCAGCAGCACAGCAGCAGCAGCACAGCAACAGCACAGCAGCAGCACAGCAGCAGCAGCACAGCAGCAGCAGCACAGCAGCAGCACAGCAGCAGCAGCAGCAGCACAGCAGCAGCAGCAGCACAGCAGCAGCAGCAACACAGCGGCAACAGCAGCACAGCAGCAGCAGCAGCAGCACAACAGCAGCAGCAGCACAACAGCAGCAGCAGCAGCAACAGCAGTGGCGGGAGCAGCGGCGGCGGCGGCAGCAGCGGCAGCAGCGGCGGCGGCGGCAGCGGCAGCGGCGGCGGCGGCAGCAGCAGCAGCACAGCAGCAGCAGCACAGCAGCAGCACTAGCAGCAGCAGCAGCACATCATCAGCAGCACAGCAGCAGCAGCACAGCAGCAGCAGCACAGCAGCAGCAGCAACACAGCAGCAGCAGCACATCACAGCAGCACAGCAGCAGCAGCAGCAGCAGCACAGCAGTAGCAGCACAGCAGCAGCATAGCAGCAGCAGCACAGCAGTAGCAGCACAACAGCAGCAGCAGCACAACAGCAGCTGCAGCAGCACAACAGCAGCAGCACAGCAGCAGCAGCAGGAGCAGCACAGCAGCAGCAGCAGCACAACAGCAGCAGCAGCAGAAGCAGCAGCACAACAACAACAACAGCAACAACAACAACAACAACAGTAGGAGCAGCACAGCAGCAGCAAAGCAGCAGGAGCAGCACAGCAGCAGCACAGCAGCGGCAGCAGCTCAGCAGCAGCAGCACAGCAGCAGCAGCCGCAGCACAGCAGCAGCAGCACAGCAGCAGCAGCAGCACAGCAGCAGCAGCAGCAGCAGCAGCACAGCAGCAGCACAGCAGCAGCAGCAGCTCAGCAGCAGCAGCACAGCAGCAGCACAACAGCAGCAGCACAGCACCAGCAGC
This sequence comes from Amblyomma americanum, assembly GCF_052857255.1. Classification (NCBI taxonomy): domain Eukaryota; kingdom Metazoa; phylum Arthropoda; class Arachnida; order Ixodida; family Ixodidae; genus Amblyomma; species Amblyomma americanum. The sequence continues at coordinate 136,330,868 of NC_135504.1, read as the reverse complement.
AGCACAACAGCAGCAGCTGCAGCAGCACAGCTGCAGCAGCGGCACAACAACAGCAGCAGCAGCAGCGGCACAGCAGCACAGCAACAGCACAGCAGCAGCAGCAGCAGCACAACAGCAGCAGCACAACAGCAGCAGCACAGCAGCAGCCGGAGCACATCAGCACAGCAGCAGCAGCAGGAGCAGCACAGCAGCAGCATCACAGCAGCAGCAGCACAACAGCAGCAGCAAAAGCAGCAGCACAACAACAACAGGAGCAGCACAGCAGCACAGCAGCAGCAAAGCAGCACAGCAGCAGCACAGCAGCACAACAGCAGCAGCAGCAGCTCAGCAGCAGCAGCAGCACAACAGCAGCAGCAGCACAGCAGCAGCAGCAGCACAGCAGCAGCAGCACAACAACAACAGGAGCAGCACAGCAGCACAGCAGCAGCAAAGCAGCACAGCAGCAGCACAGCAGCACAACAGCAGCAGCAGCAGCTCAGCAGCAGCAGCAGCACAACAGCAGCAGCAGCACAGCAGCAGCAGCAGCACAGCAGCAGCAGCACAACAGCAGCAGCAGCAGCAGCACAGCAGCAGCAGCGGCACAACAACAACAGCAGCAGCAGCGGCACAGCAGCAGCACAGCAGCACAGCAGCAGCACAGCAGAAGCAGCACAGCAGCAGCACAGCAGCAGAGCAGCAGCAGCACAGCAGCAGCAGCAGCACAGCAGCAGCAGCAGAACAGCAGCAGCACAACAGCAGCAGCACAGCAGCAGCACAGCAGCAGAGCAGCAGCAGCACAGCAGCAGCAGCAGAACAGCAGAAGCACAACAGCAGCAGCACAGCAGCAGCAGTAGCTCAGCAGCAGCAGCACAGCAGCAGCAGCGCAGCCGCAGCAGCAGCACAACAGCAGCAGCAGCACAACAGCAGCAGCAGCAGCAGCACAACAGCAGCAGCAGCAGCACAACAGCAGCAGCAGAGCTGCAGCAGTAGCAGCACAGCAGCAGCACAGCAGCAGCAGCACAGCAGCAGCAGCGCAGCCGCAGCAGCAGCACAACAGCAGCAGCAGCACAACAGCAGCAGCAGCAGCAGCAGCACAACAGCAGCAGCAGCAGCACAACAGCAGCAGCAGCACAGCAGCAGCGGCGGCACAGGAGCAGCACAGCAGCAGCAGCATCACAGCAGCAGCAGCACAACAGCAGCAGCAGCAGCACAGCAGCAGCAGCTCAGCAGCCGCACAGTAGCAGCAGCAGCAGTAGCAGCACAGCAGCAGCACAGCAGCAGCAGCACCACAGCAGCACAGCAGCAGCAGCAGGAGCAGCACAGCAGCAGCACAGCAGCAGCAGCACAACAGCAGCAGCAGAAGCAGCAGCACAACAACAACAACAACAGGAGCAGCACAGCAGCACAGCAGCAGCAGCACAGCACCACAGCAGAAGCAGCACAGCAACAGCAGCACAGCAGCAGCACATCAGCACAACAGCAGCAGCACAGCAGCAGCAGCAGCTCAGCAGCAGCAGCACAACAGCAGCAGCACAGCAGCAGCACAGCAGCAGCAGCAGCAGCACAGCAGCAGCAGCATAGCAGCAGCACACCAGCAGCAGCACAGCAGCAGCAGCACCAGCAGCAGCACAACAGCAGCAGCAGCAGCAGCACAGTAGCAGCAGCGGCACAACAACAGCAGCAGCATCAGCGGCACAGCAGCAGCACAGCAGCACAGCAGCAGCAGCACAGCAACAGCACAGCAGCAGCAGCACAGCAGCAGCACAGCAGCAGCAGCACAGCAGCAGCAGCAGCACAGCAGCAGCGGCACAGCAGCAGCATCACAACAGCAGCAGAAGGAGCACCACAAAAACAACAACAACAGCACCGGCAGCAGCACAGCAGCAGCAGCACAGCAGCACAGCAGCAGGAGCAGCACAGCAGCAGCAGCACAGCAGCACCGGCACAGCAGCAGCATCACAACAGCAGCAGAAGGAGCAGCACAACAACAACAACAGCACCAGCAGCAGCACAGCAGCAGCACAGCAGCACAGCAGAACTGCAGCAGCAGCAGCACAGCAGCACAGCAGCACAGCAGCAGCAGCAGCAGCACAACAGCAGCAGCAGCAGCACAGCAGCACAGCAGCAGCAGCACAACAGCAGCAGCGGCACAACAGCAGCAGCAGCAGCAGCGGCACAGCAGCAGCACAGCAGCACAGCAGCAGCACAGCAGCAGCACAGCAGCAGCAGCACAGCAGCAGCGGCACAGCAGCAGCATCACAACAGCAGCAGAAGGAGCAGCACAACAACAACAACAACCGCACCGGCAGCAGCACAGCAGCACAGCAGCAGCAGCAGCACTGCAGCAGCGGCACAGCAGCAGCATCACAACAGCAGCAGAAGGAGCAGCACAACAACAACAACAACAGCACCAGCAGCAGCACAGCAGTAGCACATTAGCACAGCAGCAGCAGCAGCAGCACAGCAGAACTGCAGCAGCAGCAGCACAGCAGCACAGCAGCAGCAGAAGCACAGCAGCAGCAGCAGCACAGCAGCAGCAGCAGCACAACAGCAGCAGCAGCAGCACAAGAGCAGCAGCAGCAGCAGCAGCACAGCAGCAGCACAGCAGCAGCACAGCAGCACAGCAGCAGCAGCAGCACAACAGCAGCAGCAGAGCAGCAGCAGCTCAGCAGCAGCAGCAGCAGTAGCAGCACAGCAGCAGCAGCACAGCAGCAGCAGCCCAGCAGAAGCAGCAGCACAGCAGCAGCAGCAGCAGCAGTAGCAGCACAGCAGCAGCAGCAGCAGCAGCACAGCAGCAGCAGCACAGCAGCAGCACAACAGCAGCACCACAGCAGCAGCAGCTCAGCAGCATCAGCAGCACAGCAGCAGCAGCAGCACAGCAGCAGCACAGTACCAGCAGCAGCAGCAGCAGCACAACAACAACAACAACAACAACAACAACAACAACAACACAGCAGCAGCAACAGCAGCACAGCACAGAAGCACAGCAGCAGCAGCAGCAGCGCAGCAGCACAGCAGCACAGAAGCACAGCAGCAGCACAGCAGCAGCACAGCAGCAGAAGCCCAGCAGCAGCAGCAGCACAGCAGCAGCAGCATCACAGCAGCAGCACAACAGCAGCAGCGCAGCAGCAGCAACACAGCAGCAGCAGCAGCGCAGCAGCAGCACAGCAGCAGCACAGCAGCAGCACAACAGCACAGCAGCAGCAGCACAGCAGCAGCACAGCAGCAGCAGCACAGCAGCAGCACAGCAGCACAGCAGCTGCACAGCAGTAGCACAGCAGCAGCAGCACAGCAGCAGCAGCAGCAGGAGCACAGCAGTAGCAGCACAGCAGCAGCACCACAGCAGCAGCACAGCAGCCGCAGCAGCACAGCAGCAACAGCAGCACAGCAGCAGCAGCAGCAGCAGCACAGCAGGAGCAGCAGCACAGCGGCAGCGGCGGCGGCGGCGGCAGCACCAGCAGCAGCACAGCAGCAGCAGCAGCACAGCAGCAGCACAGCAGCAGCACAGCAGCAGCAGCACAGCAGCAGCACAGCAGCAGCAGCAGCACAGCAGCAGCACCACCACAGCAGCAGCAGTACAGCAGCACAGCAACAGCAGCACAACAGCACAGCAGCAGCAGCACAGCAGCCGCAGCAGCAGCAGCAGCACAGTAGCAGCAGTACAGCAGCAGCACAGCAGCGGCAGCACAGCAGCAGCAGCAGCAGCACAGCAGCAGCAGCAGCAGAGCAGCAGCAGCACAGCAGCAGCAGCACAGCAGCAGCAGCACAGCACCAGCAGCACAGCAGCAGCACAGCAGCAGCAGCACAGCCACAGCAGCAGAACAACAGCAGCAGCAGCACAGCAGCAGCAGCAGCACAGCAGCAGCAGCAGCACAGCAGCTACAGCTGCAGCACAGCAGCTGCAGCAGCAGCACAGCAGCAGCAGCACAGCAGCAGTAGCACAGCAGCAGCAGCAGCACAGCAGCAGTAGCACAGCAGCAGCAGCACAGCAGCAGCATCACAGCAGCAGCAGCACAACAGCAACATCACAGCAGCAGCAGCAGCAGCAGCAGCACAGCAGCAGCACAATAGCAGCAGCAGAGCAGCAGCACCAGCAGCACAGCAGCAGCAGCAGCATAACAGCAGCAGCAGCACAACAGCAGCAGCAGCAGCACAGCAGCATCATCACAGCAGCAGCAGCGGGAGCAGCACAGCAGCAGCACAGCAGGAGCACAGCAATAGCACAGCAGCAGCAGCACAGCAACAGAGCAGCACAGCAGCAGCAGCAGCAGCACAGCAGCAGCAGCACAGCAGCAGCAGCAGCACAGCAGCAGCAGCACAGCAGCAGCACAGCAGCAGCAGCAGCAGCAGCAGCAGCAGGAGCAGCAGCAGCAGCAGCAGCAGCAGCACAACAGCAGCAGCAGCAACAGCAGCAGCAGCACAGCAGCAGCACTGCAGCAGCACAGCAGCAGCACAGCAGCAGCACAGCAGCAGCAGCAGCAACAAAGCAGCAGCAGCACATCACAGCAGCACAGCAGCAGCAGCAGCAGCACAGCAAGAGCACAGCAGCAGCAGCAGCACAGCAGCAGAAGCAGCACAGCAGCAGCGCAGCACAGCAGCAGCAGCACAGCAGCGGCATCGGCGGCAGCAGTGGCGGGAGCAGCGGCGGCGGCAGCGGAGGTGGCAGCAGCAGCGGCGGCAGCGGCAGGCGGCGGCGGCGGCGGCAGCAGCAGCAGAGCAGTAGCAGCACAGCAGCAGCACTAGCAGCAGCAGCAGCGGCAGCACAGCAGCAGCAGCAGCAGCAGCAGCACAGCAGCAGCAGCAGCAGCAGCAGCAGCAGCAGCAGCAGAACAGCAGCAGCAGCACAGCAGCAGCAGCGCAGCAGCAGCAGCGCAGCAGCAGCAGCGCAGCAGCAGCAGCGCAGCAGCAGCACAGCACAGCAGCAGCACAGCAGCAGCAGCACAGAAGCAGCACAGCAGCAGCAGCACAGCAGCAGCAGCAGCGCAGCAGCAGCAGCAGCCGCACAGCAGCAGCAGTACAGCAGCAGCAGCAGCAAAGCAGCAGCACAGCACAGCAGCAGAAGCAGCAGCAGCACAGCAGCAGCAGCACAGCAGCACATCACAGCAGCACAGCAGCAGCAGCAGGAGCACAGCAGTAGCAGCACAGCAGCAGCAGCAGCACAGCCGCAGCAGCAGAACAGCAGCAACAACAGCACAGCAGCAGCAGCACAGCAGCAGCGCAGCACAGCAGCAGGAGCACAGCAGCAGCAGCAGCGGCAGCAGTGGCGGCAGCAGCGGCGGCGGCGGCGGCTGCAGCGGCGGCAGCGGTGGCGGCGGCGGCAGCAGCAGCAGCACAGCAGCACAGCAGCAGCACAGCAGGAGCACCAGCACAGCAGCAGCACAGCAACAGCAGCACAACAGCACAGCAGCAGCAGAGCAGCAGCAGCACAGCAGCAGCACAGCAGCAGCAGCAGCACAGCAGCATCAGCAGCACAGCAGCCGTAGCAGCAGCAGCAGCACAGCTGCAGCAGCACAGCTGCAGCAGCGGCACAACAACAGCAGCAGCAGCAGCGGCACAGCAGCAGCACAGCAGCACAGCAGCAGCACAGCAGCAGCAGCAGCAGCAGCACAGCAACAGCACAGCAGCAGCACAGCAGCAGCAGCACAGCAGCAGCACAGCAGCAGCAGCACAGCAGCAGCAGCACAACAGCAGCAGCACAACAGCAGCAGCACAGCAGCAGCCGGAGCACATCAGCACAGCAGCAGCAGCAGGAGCAGCACAGCAGCAGCACAGCAGCAGCATCACAGCAGCAGCAGCACAACAGCAGCAGCAAAAGCAGCAGCACAACAACAACAACAGGAGCAGCACAGCAGCACAGCAGCAGCAAAGCAGCACAGCAGCAGCACAGCAGCACAACAGCAGCAGCAGCAGCTCAGCAGCAGCAGCAGCACAACAGCAGCAGCAGCACAGCAGCAGCAGCAGCACAGCAGCAGCAGCACAACAGCAGCAGCAGCAGCAGCAAAGCAGCAGCAGCGGCACAACAACAACAACAGCAGCAGCAGCGGCACAGCAGCAGCACAGCAGCACAGCAGCAGCACAGCAGAAGCAGCACAGCAGCAGCACAGCAGCAGAGCAGCAGCAGCACAGCAGCACCAGCAGCACAGCAGCAGCAGCAGAACAGCAGCAGCACAACAGCAGCAGCACAGCAGCAGAGCAGCAGCAGCACAGCAGCAGCAGCAGAACAGCAGAAGCACAACAGCAGCAGCACAGCAGCAGCAGTAGCTCAGCAGCAGCAGCACAGCAGCAGCAGCACAGCAGCAGCAGCGCAGCCGCAGCAGCAGCACAACAGCAGCAGCAGCACAACAGCAGCAGCAGCAGCACAACAGCAGCAGCAGAGCAGCAGCAGTAGCAGCACAGCAGCAGCAGCACAGCAGCACAGCAGCAGCAGCGCAGCCGCAGCAGCAGCACAACAGCAGCAGCAGCACAACAGCAGCAGCAGCAGCAGCACAACAGCAGCAGCAGCAGCACAACAGCAGCAGCAGCAGCACAGCAGCAGCGGCGGCACAGGAGCAGCACAGCAGCAGCAGCATCACAGCAGCAGCAGCACAACAGCAGCAGCAGCAGCACAGCAGCAGCAGCTCAGCAGCCGCACAGTAGCAGCAGCAGCAGTAGCAGCACAGCAGCAGCACAGCAGGAGCAGCACCACAGCAGCACAGCAGCAGCAGCAGGAGCAGCACAGCAGCAGCACAGCAGCAGCAGCACAACAGCAGCAGCAGAAGCAGCAGCCCAGCAGCACAGCAGCAGCAGCACAGCACCACAGCAGAAGCAGCACAGCAAGAGCAGCACAGCAGCAGCACATCAGCACAACAGCAGCAGCACAGCAGCAGCAGCAGCAGCTCAGCAGCAGCAGCAGCAGCAGCACAACAGCAGCAGCACAGCAGCAGCACAGCAGCAGCAGCACAGCAGCAGCAGCATAGCAGCAGCACACCAGCAGCAGCACAACAGCAGCAGCACAGCAGCAGCAGCAGCAGCAGCAGCACAACAGCAGCAGCAGCAGCAGCACAGTAGCAGCAGCGGCACAACAACAGCAGCAGCATCAGCGGCACAGCAGCAGCACAGCAGCACAGCAGCAGCAGCACAGCAACAGCACAGCAGCAGCAGCAGCAGCACAGCAGCAGCAGCACAGCAGCAGCGGCACAGCAGCAGCATCACAACAGCAGCAGAAGGAGCACCACAAAAACAACAACAGCACCGGCAGCAGCACAGCAGCAGCAGCACAGCAGCACAGCAGCAGGAGCAGCACAGCAGCAGCAGCACAGCAGCACCGGCACAGCAGCAGCATCACAACAGCAGCAGAAGGAGGAGCACAACAACAACAACAACAACAGCACCAGCAGCAGCACAGCAGCAGCACAGCAGAACTGCAGCAGCAGCAGCACAGCAGCACAGCAGCACAGCAGCAGCAGCAGCAGCACAACAGCAGCAGCACAACAGCAGCAGCAGCAGCAGCACAGCAGCACAGCAGCAGCAGCACAACAGCAGCAGCGGCACAACAACAGCAGCAGCAGCAGCAGCGGCACAGCAGCAGCACAGCAGCACAGCAGCAGCACAGCAGCAGCACAGCAGCAGCAGCACAGCAGCAGCACAGCAGCAGCAGCACAGCAGCAGCGGCACAGCAGCAGCATCACAACAGCAGCAGAAGGAGCAGCACAACAACAACAACAACCGCACCGGCAGCAGCACAGCAGCACAGCAGCAGCAGCAGCACAGCAGCAGCGGCACAGCAGCAGCATCACAACAGCAGCAGAAGGAGCAGCACAACAACAACAACAGCACCAGCAGCAGCACAGCAGCAGCACAGTAGCACAGCAGCAGCAGCAGCACAGCAGAACTGCAGCAGCAGCAGCACAGCAGCACAGCAGCAGCAGAAGCACAGCAGCAGCAGCACAGCAGCAGCAGCAGCACAACAGCAGCAGCAGCAGCACAACAGCAGCAGCAGCAGCAGCAGCACAGCAGCAGCACAGCAGCAGCACAGCAGCACAGCAGCAGCAGCAGCACAACAGCAGCAGCAGAGCAGCAGCAGCTCAGCAGCAGCAGCAGTAGTAGCAGCACAGCAGCAGCCCAGCAGAAGCAGCAGCACAGCAGCAGCAGCAGCAGCAGCAGTAGCAGCACAGCAGCAGCACAGCAGCAGCAGCCCAGCAGAAGCAGCAGCACAGCAGCAGCAGCGCAGCCGCAGCAGCAGCACAACAGCAGCAGCAGCACAACAGCAGCAGCAGCACAGCAGCAGCAGCACAGCAGCACAGCAGCACCAGCACAGCAGCGGCGGCACAGCAGCAGCACAGCAGTAGCAGCACAGCAGCAGCAGCACCACAGCAGCACAGCAGCAGCAGCAGGAGCAGCACAGCAGCAGCACAGCAGCAGCAGCACAACAGCAGCAGCAGAAGCAGCAGCACAACAACAACAACAACAGCAGGAGCAGCACAGCAGCACAGCAGCAGCAGCACAGCACCACAGCAGAAGCAGCACAGCAACAGCAGCACAGCAGCAGCACATCAGCACAACAGCAGCAGCACAGCAGCAGCAGCAGCACAACAGCAGCAGCAGCACAGCAGCAGCAGCATAGCAGCAGCACACCAGCAGCAGCACAACAGCAGCAGCACAGCAGCAGCAGCAGCACAACAGCAGCAGCAGCAGCACAGCAGCAGCAGCGGCACAACAGCAGCAGCAGCAGCGGCACAGCAGCAGCACAGCAGCAGCAGCACAGCAACAGCACAGCAGCAGCACAGCAGCAGCAGCACAGCAGCAGCAGCACAGCAGCAGCACAGCAGCAGCAGCAGCAGCACAGCAGCAGCAGCAGCACAGCAGCAGCAGCAGCAACACAGCGGCAACAGCAGCACAGCAGCAGCAGCAGCAGCACAACAGCAGCAGCAGCACAACAGCAGCAGCAGCAGCAACAGCAGTGGCGGGAGCAGCGGCGGCGGCGGCAGCAGCGGCAGCAGCGGCGGCGGCGGCAGCGGCAGCGGCGGCGGCGGCAGCAGCAGCAGCACAGCAGCAGCAGCACAGCAGCAGCAGCACAGCAGCAGCACTAGCAGCAGCAGCAGCACATCAGCAGCAGCACAGCAGCAGCAGCACAGCAGCAGCAGCACAGCAGCAGCAGCAACACAGCAGCAGCAGCACATCACAGCAGCACAGCAGCAGCAGCAGCAGCACAGCAGTAGCAGCACAGCAGCAGCATAGCAGCAGCAGCACAGCAGTAGCAGCACAACAGCAGCAGCAGCACAACAGCAGCTGCAGCAGCACAACAGCAGCAGCACAGCAGCAGCACAGCAGCAGCAGCAGGAGCAGCACAGGAGCAGCACAGCAGCAGCAGCAGCACAACAGCAGCAGCAGCAGAAGCAGCAGCACAACAACAACAACAGCAACAACAACAACAACAACAGTAGGAGCAGCACAGCAGCAGCAAAGCAGCAGGAGCAGCACAGCAGCAGCACAGCAGCGGCAGCAGCTCAGCAGCAGCAGCACAGCAGCAGCAGCCGCAGCACAGCAGCCGCAGCACAGCAGCAGCAGCACAGCAGCAGCAGCAGCACAGCAGCACAGCAGCAGCAGCAGCACAGCAGCAGCACAACAGCAGCAGCAGCTCAGCAGCAGCAGCACAGCAGCAGCACAACAGCAGTAGCACAGCACCAGCAGCAGCACAACAGCAGCAGCTGCAGCAGCACAGCTGCAGCAGCGGCACAACAACAGCAGCAGCAGCAGCGGCACAGCAGCGGCACAGCAGCACAGCAACAGCACAGCAGCAGCACAGCAGCAGCAGCACAGCAGCAGCAGCAGCAGCACAACAGCAGCAGCACAACAGCAGCAGCACAGCAGCAGCCGGAGCACATCAGCACAGCAGCAGCAGCAGGAGCAGCACAGCAGCAGCACAGCAGCAGCATCACAGCAGCAGCAGCACAACAGCAGCAGCAAAAGCAGCAGCACAACAACAACAGGAGCAGCACAGCAGCACAGCAGCAGCAAAGCAGCACAGCAGCAGCACAGCAGCACAACAGCAGCAGCAGCAGCTCAGCAGCAGCAGCAGCACAACAGCAGCAGCAGCACAGCAGCAGCAGCACAGCAGCAGCAGCACAACAGCAGCAGCAGCAGCAGCACAGCAGCAGCAGCGGCACAACAACAACAGCAGCAGCAGCGGCACAGCAGCAGCACAGCAGCACAGCAGCAGCACAGCAGAAGCAGCACAGCAGCAGCACAGCAGCAGAGCAGCAGCAGCACAGCAGCAGCAGCAGCACAGCAGCAGCAGCAGAACAGCAGCAGCACAACAGCAGCAGCACAGCAGCAGCACAGCAGCAGAGCAGCAGCAGCACAGCAGCAGCAGCAGAACAGCAGAAGCACAACAGCAGCAGCACAGCAGCAGCAGTAGCTCAGCAGCAGCAGCACAGCAGCAGCAGCGCAGCCGCAGCAGCAGCACAACAGCAGCAGCAGCACAACAGCAGCAGCAGCAGCAGCACAACAGCAGCAGCAGCAGCAGCACAACAGCAGCAGCAGAGCAGCAGCAGTAGCAGCACAGCAGCAGCACAGCAGCAGCAGCACAGCAGCAGCAGCGCAGCCGCAGCAGCAGCACAACAGCAGCAGCAGCACAACAGCAGCAGCAGCAGCACAACAGCAGCAGCAGCAGCACAACAGCAGCAGCAGCAGCACAGCAGCAGCGGCGGCACAGGAGCAGCACAGCAGCAGCAGCATCACAGCAGCAGCAGCACAACAGCAGCAGCAGCAGCACAGCAGCAGCAGCTCAGCAGCCGCACAGTAGCAGCAGCAGCAGTAGCAGCACAGCAGCAGCACAGCAGCAGCAGCACCACAGCAGCACAGCAGCAGCAGCAGGAGCAGCACAGCAGCAGCACAGCAGCAGCAGCACAACAGCAGCAGCAGAAGCAGCAGCACAACAACAACAACAACAGGAGCAGCACAGCAGCACAGCAGCAGCAGCACAGCACCACAGCAGAAGCAGCACAGCAACAGCAGCACAGCAGCAGCACATCAGCACAACAGCAGCAGCACAGCAGCAGCAGCAGCTCAGCAGCAGCAGCACAACAGCAGCAGCACAGCAGCAGCAGCAGCAGCACAGCAGCAGCAGCATAGCAGCAGCACACCAGCAGCAGCACAGCAGCAGCAGCACCAGCAGCAGCACAACAGCAGCAGCAGCAGCAGCACAGTAGCAGCAGCGGCACAACAACAGCAGCAGCATCAGCGGCACAGCAGCAGCACAGCAGCACAGCAGCAGCAGCACAGCAACAGCACAGCAGCAGCAGCACAGCAGCAGCACAGCAGCAGCAGCACAGCAGCAGCAGCAGCACAGCAGCAGCGGCACAGCAGCAGCATCACAACAGCAGCAGAAGGAGCACCACAAAAACAACAACAACAGCACCGGCAGCAGCACAGCAGCAGCAGCACAGCAGCACAGCAGCAGGAGCAGCACAGCAGCAGCAGCACAGCAGCACCGGCACAGCAGCAGCATCACAACAGCAGCAGAAGGAGCAGCACAACAACAACAACAACAGCACCAGCAGCAGCACAGCAGCAGCACAGCAGAACTGCAGCAGCAGCAGCACAGCAGCACAGCAGCACAGCAGCAGCAGCAGCAGCAGCACAACAGCAGCAGCACAACAGCAGCAGCAGCAGCACAGCAGCACAGCAGCAGCAGCACAACAGCAGCAGCGGCACAACAGCAGCAGCAGCAGCAGCAGCGGCACAGCAGCAGCACAGCAGCACAGCAGCAGCACAGCAGCAGCACAGCAGCAGCAGCACAGCAGCAGCACAGCAGCAGCAGCACAGCAGCAGCGGCACAGCAGCAGCATCACAACAGCAGCAGAAGGAGCAGCACAACAACAACAACAACCGCACCGGCAGCAGCACAGCAGCAGCAGCAGCAGCACAGCAGCAGCGGCACAGCAGCAGCATCACAACAGCAGCAGAAGGAGCAGCACAACAACAACAACAACAGCACCAGCAGCAGCACAGCAGCAGCACAGTAGCACAGCAGCAGCAGCAGCAGCACAGCAGAACTGCAGCAGCAGCAGCACAGCAGCACACCAGCAGCAGAAGCACAGCAGCAGCAGCAGCACAGCAGCAGCAGCAGCACAACAGCAGCAGCAGCAGCACAAGAGCAGCAGCAGCAGCAGCAGCACAGCAGCAGCACAGCAGCAGCACAGCAGCACAGCAGCAGCAGCAGCACAACAGCAGCAGCAGAGCAGCAGCAGCTCAGCAGCAGCAGCAGCAGTAGCAGCACAGCAGCAGCAGCACAACAGCAGCAGCCCAGCAGAAGCAGCAGCACAGCAGCAGCAGCAGCAGCAGCAGTAGCAGCACAGCAGCAGCACAGCAGCAGCAGCGCAGCAGAAGCAGCAGCACAGCAGCAGCAGCGCAGCCGCAGCAGCAGCACAACAGCAGCAGCAGCACAACAGCAGCAGCAGCACAGCAGCAGCAGCACAGCAGCACAGCAGCAGCAGCACAGCAGCAGCGGCGGCACAGCAGCAGCACAGCAGCAGCAGCACAGCAGCAGCAGCTCAGCAGCCGCACAGTAGCAGCAGCAGCAGTAGCAGCACAGCAGCAGCAGCACCACAGCAGCACAGCAGCAGCAGCAGGAGCAGCACAGCAGCAGCACAGCAGCAGCAGCACAACAGCAGCAGCAGAAGCAGCAGCACAACAACAACAACAACAGCAGGAGCAGCACAGCAGCAGCAGCACAGCAACAGCAGCACAGCAGCAGCACATCAGCACAACAGCAGCAGCACAGCAGCAGCAGCAGCAGCAGCACAACAGCAGCAGCAGCACAGCAGCAGCAGCATAGCAGCAGCACACCAGCAGCAGCACAACAGCAGCAGCACAGCAGCAGCAGCAGCACAACAGCAGCAGCAGCAGCACAGCAGCAGCGGCACAACAACAGCAGCAGCAGCAGCGGCAAAGCAGCAGCACAGCAGCAGCAGCGCAGCAACAGCACAGCAGCAGCACAGCAGCAGCACACCAGCAGCAGCACAGCAGCAGCAGCAGCAGCAGCACAGCAGCAGCAGCAGCAGCACAACAGCAGCAGCACAACAGCAGCAGCACAGCAGCAGCAGCAGCAGCACAGAAGCAGCCGGAGCACATCAGCACAGCAGCTGCAGAAGGAGCAGCACGGCAGCAGCACAGCAGCAGCATCACAGCAGCAGCAGCACAACAGCAGCAGCAGAAGCAGCAGCACAACAACAACAACAACAACAACAGGAGCAGCACAGCAGCACAGCAGCAGCAAAGCAGCACAGCAGCAGCACAGCAGCACAACAGCAGCAGCAGCAGCTCAGCAGCAGCAGCACAGCAGCAGCAGCAGCAGCACAGCAGCAGCAGCACAGCAGCAGCAGCGGCACAACAACAGCAGCAGCAGCAGCGGCACAGCAGCAGCACAGCAGCAGCAGCAGAGCAGCAGAGCAGCAGCAGCACAGCAGCAGCAGCACAGCAGCAGCATCACAACAGCAGCAGCAGCAGAAGCAGCAGCAGCACAGCAGCAGCAGCAGCACAACAGCAGCAGCACAACAGCAGCAGTAGAGCAGCAGCAGTAGCAGCACAACAGCAGCAGCACAGCAGCAGCAGCACAGCAGCAGCAGCACAGCAGCAGCAGCGCAGCCGCAGCAGCAGCACAACAGCAGCAGCAGCACAACAGCAGCAGCAGCACAACAGCAGCAGCAGCAGCACAACAGCAGCAGCAGCAGCACAGCAGCACAGCAGCAGCACACCAGCAGCAGCACAGCAGCAGCAGCACAGCAGCAGCATCACAACAGCAGCAGCAGCAGAAGCAGCAGCAGCACAGCAGCAGCAGCAGCACAACAGCAGCAGCAGCACAACAGCAGCAGTAGAGCAGCAGCAGTAGCAGCACAACAGCAGCAGCACAGCAGCAGCAGCAGCACAGCAGCAGCAGCGCAGCCGCAGCAGCAGCACAACAGCAGCAGCAGCAGCAGCACAGCAGCAGCATCACAGCAGCAGCAGCACAACAGCAGCAGCAGCACAGCAGCAGCAGCAGCACAGCAGCAGCAGCTCAGCAGCCGCACAGTAGCAGCAACAGCAGTAGAATCACAGCAGCAGCAGGACAGCAGCAGCAGCACCACAGCAGCACAGCAGCAGCAGCAGGAGCAGCAGCAGCAGCAGCACAGCAGCAGCAGCAGCACAACAGCAGCAGCAGAAGCAGCAGCACAACAACAACAACAACAACAGCAGGAGCAGCACAGCAGCACAGCAGCAGCAGCACAGCATCACAGCAGAAGCAGCACAGCAGCAGCAGCAGCACAGCAGCAGCACATCAGCACAACAGCAGCAGCTCAGCAGCAGCACAACAGCAGCAGCACAGCAGCAGCAGCACAGCAGCAGCAGCATAGCAGCAGCACAACACCAGCAGCACAGCAGCAGCAGCAGCACAACAGCAGCAGCAGCAGCAGCAGCACAGCAGCAGCAGCGGCACAACAACAGCAGCAGCAGCAGCGGCACAGCAGCAGCACAGTAGCACAGCAGCAGCAGCACAGCAACAGCACAGCAGCAGCACAGCAGCAGCAGCACAGCAGCAGCAGCACAGCAGCAGCAGCAGCACAACAGCAGCAGCACAACAGCAGCAGCAGCAACACAGCAGCAGCCGGAGCACATCAGCACAGCAGCAGCAGCAGGAGCAGCACAGCAGCAGCACAGCAGCAGCATCACAGCAGCAGCGGCAGCACAACAGCAGCAGCAGCAGCACAACAGCAGCAGCAGCAGCACAGCAGCAGCAGCACAACAGCAGCAGCAGCAGCACAGCAGCAGCAGAGGCACAACAACAACAACAGCAGGAGCAGCGGCACAGCAGCAGCACAGCACCACAGCAGCAGCAGCACGGCAGCAGCACAGCAGCAGAGCAGCAGCAGCAGCACAGCAGCAGCAGAACAGCAGCAGCACAGCAGCAGCAGCAGAGCAGCAGCAGCACAGCAGCAGCGGCACAGCGGCAGCATCACAACAGCAGCAGCAGCAGAAGCAGCAGCAGCACAGCAGCAGCAGCAGCACAACAGCAGCAGCAGAGCAGAAGCAGCTCAGCAGCAGCAGCAGCAGTAGCAGCACAGCAGCAGCAGCAGCAGCACAACAGCAGCAGCAGAGCAGCAGCAGCTCAGCAGCAGCAGCAGTACAGCACAGCAGCAGCAGCACAGCAGCAGCAGCACAGCAGCAGCAGCACAGCAGCAGCAGCAGCCCAGCAGCAGCAGCAGCACAACAGCAGCAGCAGCAGCAGCACAACAGCAGCAGCAGCAGCAGCACAGCAGCAGCAGCAGCACAGCAGCAGCAGCACAGCAGCACAGCAGCAGCAGCACAGCAGCAGCATCACAAAAGCAGCAGCACAACAGCAGCAGCAGCAGCAGCAGCACAGCAGCAGCAGCTCAGCAGCCGCACAGTAGCAGCAGCAGCAGTAGCAGCACAGCAGCAGCAGCACCACAGCAGCACAGCAGCAGCAGCAGGAGCAGCACAGCAGCAGCACAACAGCAGCAGCAGAAGCAGCAGCACAGCAACAACAACAACAACAGCAGGAGTAGCACTGCAGCACAGCAGCAGCAGCACAGCACCACAGCAGAAGCAGCACAGCAACAGCAGCACAGCAGCAGCAGCAGCACAGCAGCAGCACATCAGCACAACAGCAGCAGCACAGCAGCAGCAGCAGCTCAGCATCAGCAGCAGCACAACAGCAGCAGCACAGCAGCAGCAGCATAGCAGCAGCACACCAGCAGCAGCACAACAGCAGCAGCACAGCAGCAGCAGCAGCACAACAGCAGCAGCGGCACAACAACAGCAGCAGCAGCAGCGGCACAGCAGCAGCACAGCAGCACAACAGCAGCAGCAGCACAACAGCAGCAGCAGCAGCAACAGCAGTGGCGGGAGCAGCGGCGGCGGCGGCAGCAGCGGCAGCAGCGGCGGCGGCGGCAGCGGCAGCGGCGGCGGCGGCAGCAGCAGCAGCACAGCAGCAGCAGCACAGCAGCAGCACTAGCAGCAGCAGCAGCACATCAGCAGCAGCACAGCAGCAGCAGCACAGCAGCAGCAGCACAGCAGCAGCAGCAACACAGCAGCAGCAGCACATCACAGCAGCACAGCAGCAGCAGCAGCAGCACAGCAGTAGCAGCACAGCAGCAGCATAGCAGCAGCAGCACAGCAGTAGCAGCACAACAGCAGCAGCAGCACAACAGCAGCTGCAGCAGCACAACAGCAGCAGCACAGCAGCAGCACAGCAGCAGCAGCAGGAGCAGCACAGGAGCAGCACAGCAGCAGCAGCAGCACAACAGCAGCAGCAGCAGAAGCAGCAGCACAACAACAACAACAGCAACAACAACAACAACAACAGTAGGAGCAGCACAGCAGCAGCAAAGCAGCAGGAGCAGCACAGCAGCAGCACAGCAGCGGCAGCAGCTCAGCAGCAGCAGCACAGCAGCAGCAGCCGCAGCACAGCAGCAGCAGCACAGCAGCAGCAGCAGCACAGCAGCACAGCAGCAGCAGCAGCACAGCAGCAGCACAGCAGCAGCAGCAGCTCAGCAGCAGCAGCACAGCAGCAGCACAACAGCAGCAGCACAGCACCAGCAGCAGCACAACAGCAGCAGCTGCAGCAGCACAGCTGCAGCAGCGGCACAACAACAGCAGCAGCAGCAGCGGCACAGCAGCGGCACAGCAGCACAGCAACAGCACAGCAGCAGCACAGCAGCAGCAGCACAGCAGCAGCAGCAGCAGCAGCACAACAGCAGCAGCACAACAGCAGCAGCACAGCAGCAGCCGGAGCACATCAGCACAGCAGCAGCAGCAGGAGCAGCACAGCAGCAGCACAGCAGCAGCAGCACAACAGCAGCAGCAAAAGCAGCAGCACAACAACAACAGGAGCAGCACAGCAGCACAGCAGCAGCAAATCAGCACAGCAGCAGCACAGCAGCACAACAGCAGCAGAAGCAGCACAGCAGCAGCACAGCAGCAGAGCAGCAGCAGCACAGCAGCAGCAGCAGCACAGCAGCAGCAGCAGAACAGCAGCAGCACAACAGCAGCAGCACAGCAGCAGCACAGCAGCAGAGCAGCAGCAGCACAGCAGCAGCAGCAGAACAGCAGAAGCACAACAGCAGCAGCACAGCAGCAGCAGTAGCTCAGCAGCAGCAGCACAGCAGCAGCAGCGCAGCCGCAGCAGCAGCACAACAGCAGCAGCAGCACAACAGCAGCAGCAGCAGCAGCACAACAG
Organism: Amblyomma americanum; assembly: GCF_052857255.1. Taxonomy (NCBI): domain Eukaryota; kingdom Metazoa; phylum Arthropoda; class Arachnida; order Ixodida; family Ixodidae; genus Amblyomma; species Amblyomma americanum. The sequence goes on along the minus strand of NC_135504.1, from coordinate 136,313,674 downwards.
CAGCAGCAGCAGCACAACAGCAGCAGCAGAGCAGCAGCAGTAGCAGCACAGCAGCAGCACAGCAGCAGCAGCACAGCAGCAGCAGCGCAGCCGCAGCAGCAGCACAACAGCAGCAGCAGCACAACAGCAGCAGCAGCAGCACAACAGCAGCAGCAGCAGCAGCACAACAGCAGCAGCAGCAGCACAGCAGCAGCGGCGGCACAGGAGCAGCACAGCAGCAGCAGCATCACAGCAGCAGCAGCACAACAGCAGCAGCAGCAGCACAGCAGCAGCAGCTCAGCAGCCGCACAGTAGCAGCAGCAGCAGTAGCAGCACAGCAGCAGCACAGCAGCAGCAGCACCACAGCAGCACAGCAGCAGCAGCAGGAGCAGCACAGCAGCAGCACAGCAGCAGCAGCACAACAGCAGCAGCAGAAGCAGCAGCACAACAACAACAACAACAGGAGCAGCACAGCAGCACAGCAGCAGCAGCACAGCACCACAGCAGAAGCAGCACAGCAACAGCAGCACAGCAGCAGCACATCAGCACAACAGCAGCAGCACAGCAGCAGCAGCAGCTCAGCAGCAGCAGCACAACAGCAGCAGCACAGCAGCAGCACAGCAGCAGCAGCAGCAGCACAGCAGCAGCAGCATAGCAGCAGCACACCAGCAGCAGCACAGCAGCAGCAGCACCAGCAGCAGCACAACAGCAGCAGCAGCAGCAGCACAGTAGCAGCAGCGGCACAACAACAGCAGCAGCATCAGCGGCACAGCAGCAGCACAGCAGCACAGCAGCAGCAGCACAGCAACAGCACAGCAGCAGCAGCACAGCAGCAGCACAGCAGCAGCAGCACAGCAGCAGCAGCAGCACAGCAGCAGCGGCACAGCAGCAGCATCACAACAGCAGCAGAAGGAGCACCACAAAAACAACAACAACAGCACCGGCAGCAGCACAGCAGCAGCAGCACAGCAGCACAGCAGCAGGAGCAGCACAGCAGCAGCAGCACAGCAGCACCGGCACAGCAGCAGCATCACAACAGCAGCAGAAGGAGCAGCACAACAACAACAACAACAACAGCACCAGCAGCAGCACAGCAGCAGCACAGCAGCACAGCAGAACTGCAGCAGCAGCAGCACAGCAGCACAGCAGCACAGCAGCAGCAGCAGCAGCACAACAGCAGCAGCACAACAGCAGCAGCAGCAGCACAGCAGCACAGCAGCAGCAGCACAATAGCAGCAGCGGCACAACAGCAGCAGCAGCAGCAGCAGCGGCACAGCAGCAGCACAGCAGCACAGCAGCAGCACAGCAGCAGCAGCACAGCAGCAGCACAGCAGCAGCAGCACAGCAGCAGCGGCACAGCAGCAGCATCACAACAGCAGCAGAAGGAGCAGCACAACAACAACAACAACCGCACCGGCAGCAGCACAGCAGCACAGCAGCAGCAGCAGCAGCACAGCAGCAGCGGCACAGCAGCAGCATCACAACAGCAGCAGAAGGAGCAGCACAACAACAACAACAACAGCACCAGCAGCAGCACAGCAGCAGCACAGTAGCACAGCAGCAGCAGCACAGCAGAACTGCAGCAGCAGCAGCACAGCAGCACAGCAGCAGCAGAAGCACAGCAGCAGCAGCACAGCAGCAGCAGCAGCACAACAGCAGCAGCAGCAGCACAAGAGCAGCAGCAGCAGCAGCAGCACAGCAGCAGCACAGCAGCAGCACAGCAGCACAGCAGCAGCAGCAGCACAACAGCAGCAGCAGAGCAGCAGCAGCTCAGCAGCAGCAGCAGCAGTAGCAGCACAGCAGCAGCAGCACAGCAGCAGCAGCCCAGCAGAAGCAGCAGCACAGCAGCAGCAGCAGCAGCAGCAGTAGCAGCACAGCAGCAGCACAGCAGCAGCAGCCCAGCAGAAGCAGCAGCACAGCAGCAGCAGCGCAGCCGCCGCAGCAGCACAACAGCAGCAGCAGCACAACAGCAGCAGCAGCACAGCAGCAGCAGCACAGCAGCACAGCAGCAGCAGCACGGCAGCAGCGGCGGCACAGCAGCAGCACAGCAGCTGCTGCACAGCAGCAGCAGCTCAGCAGCCGCACAATAGCAGCAGCAGCAGTAGCAGCACAGCAGCAGCAGCACCACAGCAGCACAGCAGCAGCAGCAGGAGCAGCACAGCAGCAGCACAGCAGCAGCAGCACAACAACAACAACAGCAGGAGCAGCACAGCAGCAGCAGCACAGCAACAGCAGCACAGCAGCAGCACATCAGCACAACAGCAGCAGCACAGCAGCAGCAGCAGCAGCAGCACAACAGCAGCAGCAGCACAGCAGCAGCAGCATAGCAGCAGCACACCAGCAGCAGCACAACAGCAGCAGCACAGCAGCAGCAGCAGCACAACAGCAGCAGCAGCAGCACAGCAGCAGCAGCGGCACAACAACAGCAGCAGCAGCAGCGGCAAAGCAGCAGCACAGCAGCAGCAGCGCAGCAACAGCACAGCAGCAGCACAGCAGCAGCACACCAGCAGCAGCACAGCAGCAGCAGCAGCAGCAGCACAGCAGCAGCAGCAGCAGCACAACAGCAGCAGCACAACAGCAGCAGCACAGCAGCAGCAGCAGCAGCACAGAAGCAGCCGGAGCACATCAGCACAGCAGCTCAGAAGGAGCAGCACGGCAGCAGCACAGCAGCAGCATCACAGCAGCAGCAGCACAACAGCAGCAGCACAACAACAACAACAACAACAACAGGAGCAGCACAGCAGCACAGCAGCAGCAAAGCAGCACAGCAGCAGCACAGCAGCACAACAGCAGCAGCAGCAGCAGCAGCTCAGCAGCAGCAGCACAGCAGCAGCAGCAGCAGCACAGCAGCAGCAGCACAGCAGCAGCAGCGGCACAACAACAGCAGCAGCAGCAGCGGCACAGCAGCAGCACAGCAGCAGCAGCACAGCAGCAGCAGCAGAGCAGCAGAGCAGCAGCAGCACAGCAGCAGCAGCAGCACAGCAGCAGCAGCACAGCAGCAGCAGCACAGCAGCAGCATCACAACAGCAGCAGCAGCAGAAACAGCAGCAGCACAGCAGTAGCAGCAGCACAACAGCAGCAGCAGCAGCACAACAGCAGCAGTAGAGCAGCAGCAGTAGCAGCACAACAGCAGCAGCACAGCAGCAGCAGCACAGCAGCAGCAGCGCAGCCGCAGCAGCAGCACAACAGCAGCAGCAGCAGCACAACAGCAGCAGCAGCAGCACAGCAGCACAGCAGCAGCACACCAGCAGCAGCACAGCAGCAGCAGCACAGCAGCAGCATCACAACAGCAGCAGCAGCAGAAGCAGCAGCAGCACAGCAGCAGCAGCAGCACAACAGCAGCAGCAGCACAACAGCAGCAGTAGAGCAGCAGCAGTAGCAGCACAACAGCAGCAGCACAGCAGCAGCAGCAGCACAGCAGCAGCAGCGCAGCCGCAGCAGCAGCACAACAGCAGCAGCAGCAGCAGCACAGCAGCAGCATCACAGCAGCAGCAGCACAACAGCAGCAGCAGCACAGCAGCAGCAGCAGCACAGCAGCAGCAGCTCAGCAGCCGCACAGTAGCAGCAACAGCAGTAGAATCACAGCAGCAGCAGGACAGCAGCAGCAGCACCACAGCAGCACAGCAGCAGCAGCAGGAGCAGCACAGCAGCAGCACAGCAGCAGCAGCAGCACAACAGCAGCAGCAGAAGCAGCAGCACAACAACAACAACAACAGCAGGAGCAGCACAGCAGCACAGCAGCAGCAGCACAGCATCACAGCAGAAGCAGCACAGCAGCAGCAGCAGCACAGCAGCAGCACATCAGCACAACAGCAGCAGCTCAGCAGCAGCAGCAGCACAACAGCAGCAGCACAGCAGCAGCAGCACAGCAGCAGCAGCATAGCAGCAGCACAACACCAGCAGCACAGCAGCAGCAGCAGCACAACAGCAGCAGCAGCAGCAGCAGCAGCAGCACAGCAGCAGCAGCGGCACAACAACAGCAGCAGCAGCAGCGGCACAGCAGCAGCACAGTAGCACAGCAGCAGCAGCACAGCAACAGCACAGCAGCAGCACAGCAGCAGCAGCAGCACAACAGCAGCAGCACAACAGCAGCAGCAGCAACACAGCAGCAGCCGGAGCACATCAGCACAGCAGCAGCAGCAGGAGCAGCACAGCAGCAGCAGCACAACAGCAGCAGCAGCAGCACAACAGCAGCAGCAGCAGCACAGCAGCAGCAGCACAACAGCAGCAGCAGCAGCACAGCAGCAGCAGAGGCACAACAACAACAACAGCAGCAGCAGCGGCACAGCAGCAGCACAGCACCACAGCAGCAGCAGCACGGCAGCAGCACAGCAGCAGAGCAGCAGCAGCAGCACAGCAGCAGCAGAACAGCAGCAGCACAGCAGCAGCAGCAGAGCAGCAGCAGCACAGCAGCAGCGGCACAGCGGCAGCATCACAACAGCAGCAGCAGCAGAAGCAGCAGCAGCACAGCAGCAGCAGCAGCACAACAGCAGCAGCAGAGCAGAAGCAGCTCAGCAGCAGCAGCAGCAGTAGCAGCACAGCAGCAGCAGCAGCAGCACAACAGCAGCAGCAGAGCAGCAGCAGCTCAGCAGCAGCAGCAGTACAGCACAGCAGCAGCAGCACAGCAGCAGCAGCACAGCAGCAGCAGCACAGCAGCAGCAGCAGCCCAGCAGCAGCAGCAGCACAACAGCAGCAGCAGCAGCAGCAGCACAACAGCAGCAGCAGCAGCACAGCAGCAGCAGCAGCACAGCAGCAGCAGCACAGCAGCACAGCAGCAGCAGCACAGCAGCAGCATCACAAAAGCAGCAGCACAACAGCAGCAGCACAGCAGCAGCAGCAGCAGCAGCACAGCAGCAGCAGCTCAGCAGCCGCACAGTAGCAGCAGCAGCAGTAGCAGCACAGCAGCAGCAGCACCACAGCAGCACAGCAGCAGCAGCAGGAGCAGCACAGCAGCAGCACAACAGCAGCAGCAGAAGCAGCAGCACAACAACAACAACAACAACAGCAGGAGTAGCACAGCAGCACAGCACCACAGCAGAAGCAGCACAGCAACAGCAGCACAGCAGCAGCAGCAGCACAGCAGCAGCACATCAGCACAACAGCAGCAGCACAGCAGCAGCAGCAGCTCAGCATCAGCAGCAGCACAACAGCAGCAGCACAGCAGCAGCAGCAGCACAACAGCAGCAGCGGCACAACAACAGCAGCAGCAGCAGCGGCACAGCAGCAGCACAGCAGCACAGCAGCAGCACAGCAGCAGCAGCAGCACAGCAACAGCACAGCAGCAGCACAGCAGCAGCAGCAGCAGCAGCACAGCAGCAGCGGCACAGCAGCAGCATCACAACAGCAGCAGAAGGAGCAGCACAACAACAACAACAGCACCAGCAGCAGCACAGCAGCAGCACAGCAGCAGCAGCACTGCAGAACTGCAGCAGCAGCAGCACAGCAGCACAGGAGCAGCACCACAGCAGCAGCAGCAGCAGCACAGCAGCAGCAGCACAACAGCAGCAGCAGCAGCAGCACAGCAGCACAGCAGCAGCACAGCAGAAGCAGCACAGCAGCAGCAGCACAGCAGCAGCAGCACAACAACAGCAGCAGCAGAAGCGGCACAGCAGCAGCACAGCAGCACAGCAGCAGCAGCACAGCAGCAGCACAGCAGCAGCAGCAGCACAGCAGCAGCACAGCAGCAGCGGCACAGCAGCAGCATCACAACAGCAGCAGAAGGAGCAGCACAACAACAACAACAGCACCGGCAGCAGCACAGCAGCAGCAGCGCAGCAGCACAGCAGCAGGAGCAGCACAGCAGCAGCAGCACAGCAGCAGCACAGCAGCAGCGGCACAGCAGCAGCATTACAACAGCAGCAGAAGGAGCAGCACAACAACAACAACAACAACAACAGCACAAGCAGCAGCACAGCAGCAGCAGCACAGCAGAACTGCAGCAGCAGCAGCACAGCAGCACAGCAGCAGCAGCAGCAGCAGCAGCAGCACAGCAGCAGCACAACAGCAGCAGCAGCAGCACAGCAGCAGCACAGCAGCAGCACAGCAGAAGCAGCACAGCAGCAGCACAGCAGCACAGCAGCAGCACAGCAGCAGCAGCACAGCAGCAGCAAAACAGCAGCAGCAGCAGCACAACAGCAGCAGCACAGCAGCAGCACAGCAGAAGCAGCAGAAGCAGCAGCAGCAGCACAGCAGCAGCAGCAGCAGCAGCAGCAGCAGCACAGCAGCAGCGGCACAGCAGCAGCATCACAACAGCAGCCGAAGGAGCAGCACAACAACAACAACAACAACAGCACCGGCAGCAGCACAGCAGCAGCAGCACAGCAGCACAGCAGCAGCAGCACAGCAGCAGCAGCACAGCAGCAGCGGCACAGCAGCAGCATCACAACAGCAGCACAGGAGCAGCACAGCAGCAGCAGCACAACAGCAGCAGCAGAAGCAGCAGCACAACAACAACAACAACAACAACAACAACACAGCAGGAGAAGCACAGCAGCAGCAAAGCAGCAGGAGCAGCACAGCAGCAGCACAGCAGCGGCAGCAGCTCAGCAGCAGCAGCACAGGAGAAGCAGCCGCAGCGCAGCAGCAGCAGCACAGCAGCAGCAGCATAGCAGCAGCAGCAGCAGCACAGCAGCAGCAGCACAGCAGCAGCAGCACAACAGCAGCAGCAGCAGCTGCACAGCAGCACAGCAGCAGCAGCGGCTCAACAACAACAGCAGCAGCAGCGGGACAGCAGCACAGCAGCAGCAGCACAGCAGCAGCATCACAGCAGCAGCAGCACAGCAGCAGCAGCACAGCAGAAGCAGCACAGCAGCAGCAGCACAGCAGCAGCACAACAGCAGCAGGAGAGCAACAGCAGCTCAGCAGCAGCATCACAGCAGCAGCAGCACACAGCAGCAGCAGCACAGCAGCAGCAGCACAGCAGCAACAGCACAGCAGTAGCAGCAGCACAGCAGCAGCAGCAGCAGCAGTACAGCAGCAGCAGCTCAGCAGCAGCAGCACAGCAGCAGCAGCAGCACATCAGCAGCACAGCAGCAGCAGCAGCACATCAGCAGCACAGCAGCAGCAGCAGGAGCAGCACAGGAGCAGCACAGCAGCAGCAGCAGCACAACAGCAGCAGCAGAAGCAGCAGCACAAGAACAACAACAACAAAAACAACAACAACAACAGCAAGAGCAGCACAGCAGCACAGCAGCAGCAAAGCAGCAGCAGCACAGCAGCAGCAGCACAGCAGCAGCACATCAGCACAACAGCAGCAGCTCAGCAGCAGCAGCAGCAGCAGCAGCTCAGCAGCAGCAGCAGCACAGCAGCAGCAGCCGCAGCACAGCAGCAGCACAGCAGCAGCAGCCAGCAGAAGCTGCACAGCAGCAGCAGCAGGACAGCAGCAGCAGCACAGCAGCAGCAGCACAGCAGCAGCAGCACAGCATCACAGCACTGCAGCAGCAGCAGCAAAGCAGCAGCAGCACAGCGGCAGCAGCAGCACAGCAGCAGCACAACAGCAGCAGCAGAACAACAACAACAACAACAACAACAACAACAACAACAACAACAACAACAATAACAACAATAACAACAACAACACAGCAGCAGCAACAGCAGCATCACAGCAGCAGCACAGCAGCAGCAGCACAACAGCAGCAGCACAGCAGTAGCAGCAGTACAGCAGCAGCAGCTCAGCAGCAGCAGCACAGCAGCAGCAGCAGCAGTAGCAACACATCAGCAGCACAGCAGCAGAAGCACAGCAGCAGCAGCACAACAGCAGCAGCAGCAGCAGCACAACAACAACAACAACAACAACAACAACAACAGCACAGCAGCAGCAGCACAGCAGCAGCAGCGGCAGAGCAGCAGTACATCAGCAGCAGCAGCAGCCCAGCAGCAGCATCAGCATCAGCCCAGGAGCAGCAGCAGCACAGCAGCAGCAGCACAGCAGCAGCATCACAGAAGCAGCAGCAGCACAACAGCAGCAGCACAGCAGCAGCAGCAGCAGCTCAGCAGCGGCAGCAGCAGTAGCAACACAGCAGCAGCAGCAGCACAGCAGCAGCAGCACAGCAGCAGCAGCAGCACATCAGAAGCACAGCAGCAGCTGCACTGCAGCACCAGCAGGAGCAGCACAGGAGCAGCACAGCAGCAGCAGCACAACAGCAGCAGCAGAAGCAGCAGCACAACAACAACAATAACAACAACAACAGCATGAGCAGCACAGCAGCACAGCAGCACCAAAACAGTAGGAGCAGCACAGCAGCAGCACAGCAGCACAGCAGCAGCACAGCAGCAGCACAGCAGCAGCACATCAGCACAACAGCAGCAGCACAGCAGCAGCAGCAGCACAGCAGCAGCACAGCAGCAGCAGCCTAGCAGCAGCAGCACAGCAGCAGCAGCATCACAGCAGCAGCAGCAGCACAACAGCAGCAGCACAGCAGCAGCAGCAGCAGCACAGCAGCAGCAGCACAGCAGCAGCAGCAGCAAAGCAGCAGCAGCACAGCAGCAGAAGCAGCACAGCAGCAGCACAACAGCAGCAGCACAGCAGCAGCACAACAGCAGCAGCAGAACAACAACAACAACAACAACAACAACAACAACAACAACAACAACAACAACAACAACAACAACAACAACAACAACAACAACAACAACAACAATAACAACAATAACAACAACAACAACACAGCAGCAGCAACAGCAGCACAGCAGCAGCATCACAGGAGCAGCACAGCAGCAGCAGCACAACAGCAGCAGCACAGCAGTAGCAGCAGTACAGCAGCAGCAGCTCAGCAGCAGCAGCACAGCAGCAGCAGCAGCAGTAGCAACACATCAGCAGCACAGCAGCAGAAGCACAGCAGCAGCAGCACAACAGCAGAAGCAGCAGCACAACAACAACAACAACAACAACAACAACAACAACAACAACAACAACAACAACACAGCAGCAGCAGCACAGCAGCAGCAGCGGCAGAGCAGCAGTACATCAGCAGCAGCAGCAGCAGCCCAGCAGCAGCATCAGCATCAGCCCAGGAGCAGCAGCAGCACAGCAGCAGCAGCACAGCAGCAGCATCACAGAAGCAGCAGCAGCACAACAGCAGCAGCACAGCAGCAGCAGCAGCAGCTCAGCAGCGGCAGCAGCAGTAGCAACACAGCAGCAGCAGCAGCACAGCAGCAGCAGCAGCACATCAGAAGCACAGCAGCAGCTGCACTGCAGCACCAGCAGGAGCAGCACAGGAGCAGCACAGCAGCAGCAGCACAACAGCAGCAGCAGAAGCAGCAGCACAACAACAACAATAACAACAACAACAGCATGAGCAGCACAGCAGCACAGCAGCACCAAAGCAGTAGGAGCAGCACAGCAGCAGCACAGCAGCACAGCAGCAGCACAGCAGCAGCACAGCAGCAGCACATCAGCACAACAGCAGCAGCACAGCAGCAGCAGCAGCACAGCAGCAGCACAGCAGCAGCAGCCTAGCAGCAGCAGCACAGCAGCAGCAGCATCACAGCAGCAGCAGCAGCACAACAGCAGCAGCACAGCAGCAGCAGCAGCAGCAGCAGCAGCACAGCAGTAGCAGCACAGCAGCAGCAGCAGCAAAGCAGCAGCAGCACAGCAGCAGAAGCAGCACAGCAGCAGCACAACAGCAGCAGCACAGCAGCTGCAGCTCAGCAGCATCAGCAGCACAGCAGCAGCTGCAGCAGTAGCAGCACAGCAGCAGCAGCACAGCAGCAGCAGCAGCAGCACAGCAGCAGCACAGTAGGAGCAGCAGCACAACAACAACAACAGCAGCAACAACAACAACAACAACAACAACAACAACACAGCAGCAGCAGCAACAGCAGCACAGCAGCAGCAGCACAGCAGCAGCAGCACAACAGCAGCAGCAGCACAACAGCAGCAGCAGCACAACAACAACAACAACAACAACAACAACAGCAGCAGCACAGCAGCAGCAGCACAGCAGCAGCGGCACAGGAGCAGTACAGCAGCAGCAGCAGCCCAGCAGCAGCAGCAGCATCAGCCCAGCAGCAGCAGCACAGCAGCAGCAGCACAGCAGCAGCATCAAAGAAGCAGCAGCAGCACAACAGCAGCAGCACAGCAGCAGCAGCTCAGCAGCAGCAGCTCAGCAGCAGCAGCAGCAGCAGCACAGCAGCAGCAGCTCAGCAGCGGCAGCAGCATCACAGCAGTGGCAGCAGCAGTAGCAACACAGCAGCAGCGGCACAGCAGCAGCATCACAACAGCAGCAGAAGGAGCAGCACAACAACAACAACAACAGCACCAGCAGCAGCACAGCAGCAGCAGCACAGCAGAACTGCAGCAGCAGCAGCACAGCAGCACAGCAGCAGCAGCAGCACAACAGCAGCAGCAGCAGCAGCACAGCAGCACCGCAGCAGCACAGCAGAAGCAGCACAGCAGCAGCACAGCAGCACAGCAGCAGCAGCACAGCAGCAGCAGCACAGCAGCAGCAGCAGCAGCACAACAGCAGCAGCACAGCAGCAGCAGCACAGCAGCAGCAGGAGCAGCACAGCAGCAGCACAGCAGCAGCACAGCAGCAGCAGCAGAAGCAGCAGCACAACAACAACAACAACAACAACGACGACGACGACGACGACGACGACAACAACAACAACAGCATCAGCAGCGCAGCAGCACAGCTGCAGCAACACAGCAGCAGCACAGTAGCACAGCAGCAGCAGCACAGCAGCACAGCAGCAGCAGCACAACAGCAGCAGCACAGCAGCAGCAGCAGCAGTAGCGGCCCAGCAGCAGCAGCACAGCAGCAGCAGCAGCACAACAGCAGCAGCAGCAGCACAACAACAACAACAGCAGGAGCACAGCAGCAGCAGGAGCAGCACAGCAGCAGCACAGCAGCAGCATCACAGCAGCAGCAGCACAACAGCAGCAGCAGAAGCAGCAGCAGCAGCACAACAACAACAACAACAACAGGAGCAGCACAGCAGCACAGCAGCAGCAAAGCAGCACAGCAGCAGCACAGCATCACAACAGCAGCAGCTCAGCAGCAGCAGCACAGCAGCAGCAGCAGCACAGCAGCAGCAGCAGCAGCAGCAGCACAGCAGCAGCAGCACAACAGCAGCAGCAGCAGCAGCGGCACAACAACAACAACAGCAGCAGCAGCGGCACAGCAGCAGCACAGCAGCACAGCAGCAGCAGCACAGCAGAAGCAGCACTGCAGCAACTCAGCAGCAGAGCAACAGCAGCACAGCAGCAGCAGCAGCACTGGAGCAGCAGCTCAGCAGCAGCAGCAGAACAGCAGCAGCAGAACAGGAGCAGCACAGCAGCAGCACAGCAGCAGCGGCACAGCACCAGCATCACAACAGCAGCAGCAACAGAAGCAGCAGCAGCACAGCAGCAGCAGCAGCACAACAGCAGCAGCAGAGCAGCAGCAGCTCAGCAGCAGCAGCAGTAGCAGCACAGCAGCAGCAGCACAGCAGCAGCAGCACAGCAGCAGCAGCAGCCCAGCAGCAGCAGCAGCAGCAGCGCAGCCGCAGCAGCAGCACAACAGCAGCAGCAGCACAACAGCAGCAGCAGCACAGCAGCAGCAGCAGCACAGCAGCACAGCAGCAGCAGCAGCACAGCAGCAGCAGCAGCACAGCAGCAGCGGCGGCACAGCAGCAGCACAGCAGCAGCATCACAGCAGCAGCAGCACAACAGCAGCAGCAGCACAGCAGCAGCTCAGCAGCCGCACAGTAGCAGCAGCAGCAGTAGCAGCACAGCAGCAGCAGCAGGAGCAGCACAGCAGCATCACAGCAGCAGCACAGCAGCAGCACAACAGCAGCAGCAGAAGCAGCAGCAGCACAACAACAACAACAACAACAGGAGCAGCACAGCAGCACAGCAGCAGCAGCACAGCACCACAGCATAAGCAGCACAGCAACAGCAGCACAGCAGCAGCACATCAGCACAACAGCAGCAGCACAGCAGTAGCAGCAGCTCAGCAGCAGCAGCAGCAGCAGCACAACAGCAGCAGCACAGCAGCAGCAGCACAGCAGCAGCAGCAGCACAGCAGCAGCAGCAGCACAGCAGCACAACAGCAGCAGCAGCAGCTCAGCAGCAGCAGCAGCACAGCAGCAGCAGCAGCACAGCAGCAGCAGCACAGCAGCATCAGCAGCACAGCAGCAGCAGCGGCACAACAACAACAGCAGCAGCACAGCAGCAGCAGCACAGCAGCAGCAGCACAGCAGCAGCACAGCAGCAGAGCAGCAGCAGCACAGCAGCACAGCAGCAGCAGCTCAGCAGCAGCACAGCAGCAGCACAGCAGCAGGAGCAGCACATCAGCAGCAGCAGCAGCACAGCAGCAGCAGCAGCACAGCAGCAGCATCACAGCAGCAGCAGCAGCAGCACAAAACAACAACAGCAGCAGCAGCACAGCTGCAGCAACACAGCAGCAGCAGCACAGCAGCAGCACAGCAGCAGCACAGCACCAGCAGCAGCACAGCAGCCGCAGCACAGCAGCAGCGGCGGCACAGCAGCAGCACAGCAGCAGCAGCAGCAGCAGCACAGCAGCAGCATCACAGCAGCAGCAGCACAACAGCAGCAGCACAGCAGCAGCAGCACAGCAGCAGTAGCAGCTCAGCAGCCGCACAGCAGCAGCAGCGGCAGTAGCAGCACAGCAGCAGCAGCACAGCAGCAGCACAGCAGCAGCAGCAGGAGCAGCACAGCAGCAGAACAGCAGCAGCAGCAGCAGCAGCAGCAGCACAACAGCAGCAGCAGAAGCAGCAGCACAACAACAACAACAACAGCAGCAGGAGCAGCACAGAAGCACAGCAGAAGCAGCACAGCAGCAGCAGCACAGCAGCAGCAGCACATCAGCAGCAGCAGCACAGCAGCAGCAGCATAGCAGCAGCACACCAGCAGCAACACAGCAGCAGCAGCAGCAGCAGCACAACAGCAGCAGCGGCAGCACAACAGCAGCAGCAGCAGCACAGCAGCAGCAGCACAACAGCAGCAGCAGCAGCACAGCAGCAGCAGAGGCACAACAACAACAACAGCAGCAGCAGCGGCACAGCAGCAGCACAGCACCACAGCAGCAGCAGCACGGCAGCAGCACAGCAGCAGAGCAGCAGCAGCAGCACAGCAGCAGCAGAACAGCAGCAGCACAGCAGCAGCAGCAGAGCAGCAGCAGCACAGCAGCAGCGGCACAGCGGCAGCATCACAACAGCAGCAGCAGCAGAAGCAGCAGCAGCACAGCAGCAGCAGCAGCACAACAGCAGCAGCAGAGCAGAAGCAGCTCAGCAGCAGCAGCAGCAGTAGCAGCACAGCAGCAGCAGCAGCAGCACAACAGCAGCAGCAGAGCAGCAGCAGCTCAGCAGCAGCAGCAGTACAGCACAGCAGCAGCAGCACAGCAGCAGCAGCACAGCAGCAGCAGCACAGCAGCAGCAGCAGCCCAGCAGCAGCAGCAGCACAACAGCAGCAGCAGCAGCAGCAGCACAACAGCAGCAGCAGCAGCACAGCAGCAGCAGCAGCACAGCAGCAGCAGCACAGCAGCACAGCAGCAGCAGCACAGCAGCAGCATCACAAAAGCAGCAGCACAACAGCAGCAGCACAGCAGCAGCAGCAGCAGCAGCACAGCAGCAGCAGCTCAGCAGCCGCACAGTAGCAGCAGCAGCAGTAGCAGCACAGCAGCAGCAGCACCACAGCAGCACAGCAGCAGCAGCAGGAGCAGCACAGCAGCAGCACAACAGCAGCAGCAGAAGCAGCAGCACAACAACAACAACAACAACAGCAGGAGTAGCACAGCAGCACAGCACCACAGCAGAAGCAGCACAGCAACAGCAGCACAGCAGCAGCAGCAGCACAGCAGCAGCACATCAGCACAACAGCAGCAGCACAGCAGCAGCAGCAGCTCAGCATCAGCAGCAGCACAACAGCAGCAGCACAGCAGCAGCAGCATAGCAGCAGCACACCAGCAGCAGCACAACAGCAGCAGCACAGCAGCAGCAGCAGCACAACAGCAGCAGCGGCACAACAACAGCAGCAGCAGCAGCGGCACAGCAGCAGCACAGCAGCACAGCAGCAGCACAGCAGCAGCAGCACAGCAACAGCACAGCAGCAGCACAGCAGCAGCAGCAGCAGCACAGCAGCAGCGGCACAGCAGCAGCATCACAACAGCAGCAGAAGGAGCAGCACAACAACAACAACAGCACCAGCAGCAGCACAGCAGCAGCACAGCAGCAGCAGCACTGCAGAACTGCAGCAGCAGCAGCACAGCAGCACAGGAGCAGCACCACAGCAGCAGCAGCAGCAGCACAGCAGCAGCAGCACAACAGCAGCAGCAGCAGCAGCACAGCAGCACAGCAGCAGCACAGCAGAAGCAGCACAGCAGCAGCAGCACAGCAGCAGCAGCACAACAACAGCAGCAGCAGAAGCGGCACAGCAGCAGCACAGCAGCACAGCAGCAGCAGCAGCAGCACAGCAGCAGCACAGCAGCAGCAGCAGCACAGCAGCAGCACAGCAGCAGCGGCACAGCAGCAGCATCACAACAGCAGCAGAAGGAGCAGCACAACAACAACAACAGCACCGGCAGCAGCACAGCAGCAGCAGCGCAGCAGCACAGCAGCAGGAGCAGCACAGCAGCAGCAGCACAGCAGCAGCACAGCAGCAGCGGCACAGCAGCAGCATTACAACAGCAGCAGAAGGAGCAGCACAACAACAACAACAACAACAACAACAACAACAGCACAAGCAGCAGCACAGCAGCAGCAGCACAGCAGAACTGCAGCAGCAGCAGCACAGCAGCACAGCAGCAGCAGCAGCAGCAGCAGCAGCAGCACAGCAGCAGCACAACAGCAGCAGCAGCAGCACAGCAGCAGCACAGCAGCAGCACAGCAGAAGCAGCACAGCAGCAGCACAGCAGCACAGCAGCAGCACAGCAGCAGCAGCACAGCAGCAGCAAAACAGCAGCAGCAGCAGCACAACAGCAGCAGCACAGCAGCAGCACAGCAGAAGCAGCAGAAGCAGCAGCAGCAGCACAGCAGCAGCAGCAGCAGCAGCAGCAGCAGCACAGCAGCAGCGGCACAGCAGCAGCATCACAACAGCAGCCGAAGGAGCAGCACAACAACAACAACAACAACAGCACCGGCAGCAGCACAGCAGCAGCAGCACAGCAGCACAGCAGCAGCAGCACAGCAGCAGCAGCACAGCAGCAGCGGCACAGCAGCAGCATCACAACAGCAGCACAGGAGCAGCACAGCAGCAGCAGCACAACAGCAGCAGCAGAAGCAGCAGCACAACAACAACAACAACAACAACAACAACAACACAGCAGGAGAAGCACAGCAGCAGCAAAGCAGCAGGAGCAGCACAGCAGCAGCACAGCAGCGGCAGCAGCTCAGCAGCAGCAGCACAGCAGAAGCAGCCGCAGCGCAGCAGCAGCAGCACAGCAGCAGCAGCATAGCAGCAGCAGCAGCAGCACAGCAGCAGCAGCACAGCAGCAGCAGCACAACAGCAGCAGCAGCAGCTGCACAGCAGCACAGCAGCAGCAGCGGCTCAACAACAACAGCAGCAGCAGCGGGACAGCAGCACAGCAGCAGCAGCACAGCAGCAGCATCACAGCAGCAGCAGCACAGCAGCAGCAGCACAGCAGAAGCAGCACAGCAGCAGCAGCACAGCAGCAGCACAACAGCAGCAGGAGAGCAACAGCAGCTCAGCAGCAGCATCACAGCAGCAGCAGCACACAGCAGCAGCAGCACAGCAGCAGCAGCACAGCAGCAACAGCACAGCAGTAGCAGCAGCACAGCAGCAGCAGCAGCACAGCAGCAGCAGCTCAGCAGCAGCAGCACAGCAGCAGCAGCAGCACATCAGCAGCACAGCAGCAGCAGCAGAACATCAGCAGCACAGCAGCAGCAGCAGGAGCAGCACAGGAGCAGCACAGCAGCAGCAGCAGCACAACAGCAGCAGCAGAAGCAGCAGCACAAGAACAACAACAACAATAACAACAACAACAACAGCAAGAGCAGCACAGCAGCACAGCAGCAGCAAAGCAGCAGCAGCAGCACAGCAGCAGCAGCACAGCAGCAGCACATCAGCACAACAGCAGCAGCTCAGCAGCAGCAGCAGCAGCAGCAGCTCAGCAGCAGCAGCAGCACAGCAGCAGCAGCCGCAGCACAGCAGCAGCACAGCAGCAGCAGCCAGCAGAAGCTGCACAGCAGCAGCAGCAGGACAGCAGCAGCAGCACAGCAGCAGCAGCACAGCAGCAGCAGCACAGCATCACAGCACTGCAGCAGCAGCAGCAAAGCAGCAGCAGCACAGCGGCAGCAGCAGCACAGCAGCAGCACAACAGCAGCAGCAGAACAACAACAACAACAACAACAACAACAACAACAACAATAACAACAATAACAACAACAACACAGCAGCAGCAACAGCAGCACAGCAGCAGCATCACAGCAGCAGCACAGCAGCAGCAGCACAACAGCAGCAGCACAGCAGTAGCAGCAGTACAGCAGCAGCAGCTCAGCAGCAGCAGCACAGCAGCAGCAGCAGCAGTAGCAACACATCAGCAGCACAGCAGCAGAAGCACAGCAGCAGCAGCACAACAGCAGCAGCAGCAGCAGCACAACAACAACAACAACAACAACAACAACAACAGCACAGCAGCAGCAGCACAGCAGCAGCAGCGGCAGAGCAGCAGTACATCAGCAGCAGCAGCAGCCCAGCAGCAGCATCAGCATCAGCCCAGGAGCAGCAGCAGCACAGCAGCAGCAGCACAGCAGCAGCATCACAGAAGCAGCAGCAGCACAACAGCAGCAGCACAGCAGCAGCAGCAGCAGCTCAGCAGCGGCAGCAGCAGTAGCAACACAGCAGCAGCAGCAGCACAGCAGCAGCAGCACAGCAGCAGCAGCAGCACATCAGAAGCACAGCAGCAGCTGCACTGCAGCACCAGCAGGAGCAGCACAGGAGCAGCACAGCAGCAGCAGCACAACAGCAGCAGCAGAAGCAGCAGCACAACAACAACAATAACAACAACAACAGCATGAGCAGCACAGCAGCACAGCAGCACCAAAACAGTAGGAGCAGCACAGCAGCAGCACAGCAGCACAGCAGCAGCACAGCAGCAGCACAGCAGCAGCACATCAGCACAACAGCAGCAGCACAGCAGCAGCAGCAGCACAGCAGCAGCACAGCAGCAGCAGCCTAGCAGCAGCAGCACAGCAGCAGCAGCATCACAGCAGCAGCAGCAGCACAACAGCAGCAGCACAGCAGCAGCAGCAGCAGCAGCACAGCAGCAGCAGCACAGCAGCAGCAGCAGCAAAGCAGCAGCAGCACAGCAGCAGAAGCAGCACAGCAGCAGCACAACAGCAGCAGCACAGCAGCAGCACAACAGCAGCAGCAGAACAACAACAACAACAACAACAACAACAACAACAACAACAACAACAACAACAACAACAACAACAACAACAACAACAACAACAACAACAACAATAACAACAACAACAACACAGCAGCAGCAACAGCAGCACAGCAGCAGCATCACAGGAGCAGCACAGCAGCAGCAGCACAACAGCAGCAGCACAGCAGTAGCAGCAGTACAGCAGCAGCAGCTCAGCAGCAGCAGCACAGCAGCAGCAGCAGCAGTAGCAACACATCAGCAGCACAGCAGCAGAAGCACAGCAGCAGCAGCACAACAGCAGAAGCAGCAGCACAACAACAACAACAACAACAACAACAACAACAACAACAGCACAGCAGCAGCAGCACAGCAGCAGCAGCGGCAGAGCAGCAGTACATCAGCAGCAGCAGCAGCCCAGCAGCAGCATCAGCATCAGCCCAGGAGCAGCAGCAGCACAGCAGCAGCAGCACAGCAGCAGCATCACAGAAGCAGCAGCAGCACAACAGCAGCAGCACAGCAGCAGCAGCAGCAGCTCAGCAGCGGCAGCAGCAGTAGCAACACAGCAGCAGCAGCAGCACAGCAGCAGCAGCACAGCAGCAGCAGCAGCACATCAGAAGCACAGCAGCAGCTGCACTGCAGCACCAGCAGGAGCAGCACAGGAGCAGCACAGCAGCAGCAGCACAACAGCAGCAGCAGAAGCAGCAGCACAACAACAACAATAACAACAACAACAGCATGAGCAGCACAGCAGCACAGCAGCACCAAAGCAGTAGGAGCAGCACAGCAGCAGCACAGCAGCACAGCAGCAGCACAGCAGCAGCACAGCAGCAGCACATCAGCACAACAGCAGCAGCACAGCAGCAGCAGCAGCACAGCAGCAGCAGCCTAGCAGCAGCAGCACAGCAGCAGCAGCATCACAGCAGCAGCAGCAGCACAACAGCAGCAGCACAGCAGCAGCCGCAGCAGCAGCAGCAGCACAGCAGTAGCAGCACAGCAGCAGCAGCAGCAAAGCAGCAGCAGCACAGCAGCAGAAGCAGCACAGCAGCAGCACAACAGCAGCAGCACAGCAGCTGCAGCTCAGCAGCATCAGCAGCACAGCAGCAGCTGCAGCAGTAGCAGCACAGCAGCAGCAGCACAGCAGCAGCAGCAGCAGCACAGCAGCAGCACAGTAGGAGCAGCAGCACAACAACAACAACAGCAGCAACAACAACAACAACAACAACAACAACAACAACAACAACAACAACAACAACAACAACACAGCAGCAGCAGCAACAGCAGCACAGCAGCAGCAGCACAGCAGCAGCAGCACAACAGCAGCAGCAGCACAACAGCAGCAGCAGCACAACAACAACAACAACAACAACAACAACAGCAGCAGCAGCACAGCAGCAGCAGCACAGCAGCAGCGGCACAGGAGCAGTACAGCAGCAGCAGCAGCCCAGCAGCAGCAGCAGCATCAGCCCAGCAGCAGCAGCACAGCAGCAGCAGCACAGCAGCAGCATCAAAGAAGCAGCAGCAGCACAACAGCAGCAGCACAGCAGCAGCACAGCAGCAGCAGCTCAGCAGCAGCAGCAGCAGCAGCACAGCAGCAGCAGCTCAGCAGCGGCAGCAGCATCACAGCAGTGGCAGCAGCAGTAGCAACACAGCAGCAGCGGCACAGCAGCAGCATCACAACAGCAGCAGAAGGAGCAGCACAACAACAACAACAACAGCACCAGCAGCAGCACAGCAGCAGCAGCACAGCAGAACTGCAGCAGCAGCAGCACAGCAGCACAGCAGCAGCAGCAGCACAACAGCAGCAGCAGCAGCAGCACAGCAGCACCGCAGCAGCACAGCAGAAGCAGCACAGCAGCAGCACAGCAGCACAGCAGCAGCAGCACAGCAGCAGCAGCACAGCAGCAGCAGCAGCAGCACAACAGCAGCAGCACAGCAGCAGCAGCACAGCAGCAGCAGGAGCAGCACAGCAGCAGCACAGCAGCAGCACAGCAGCAGCAGCAGAAGCAGCAGCACAACAACAACAACAACGACGACGACGACGACGACGACAACAACAACAACAGCATCAGCAGCGCAGCAGCACAGCTGCAGCAACACAGCAGCAGCACAGTAGCACAGCAGCAGCAGCACAACAGCAGCAGCACAGCAGCAGCAGCAGCAGTAGCGGCCCAGCAGCAGCAGCACAGCAGCAGCAGCAGCACAACAGCAGCAGCAGCAGCACAACAACAACAACAGCAGGAGCACAGCAGCAGCAGGAGCAGCACAGCAGCAGCACAGCAGCAGCATCACAGCAGCAGCAGCACAACAGCAGCAGCAGAAGCAGCAGCAGCAGCACAACAACAACAACAACAACAGGAGCAGCACAGCAGCACAGCAGCAGCAAAGCAGCACAGCAGCAGCACAGCATCACAACAGCAGCAGCTCAGCAGCAGCAGCACAGCAGCAGCAGCAGCACAGCAGCAGCAGCAGCAGCAGCACAGCAGCAGCAGCACAACAGCAGCAGCAGCAGCACTGCAGCAGCAGCACAACAGCAGCAGCAGCAGCGGCACAACAACAACAACAGCAGCAGCAGCGGCACAGCAGCAGCACAGCAGCACAGCAGCAGCAGCACAGCAGAAGCAGCACTGCAGCAACTCAGCAGCAGAGCAACAGCAGCACAGCAGCAGCAGCAGCACAGGAGCAGCAGCTCAGCAGCAGCAGCAGAACAGCAGCAGCAGAACAGGAGCAGCACAGCAGCAGCACAGCAGCAGCGGCACAGCACCAGCATCACAACAGCAGCAGCAACAGAAGCAGCAGCAGCACAGCAGCAGCAGCAGCACAACAGCAGCAGCAGAGCAGCAGCAGCTCAGCAGCAGCAGCAGTAGCAGCACAGCAGCAGCAGCACAGCAGCAGCAGCACAGCAGCAGCAGCAGCCCAGCAGCAGCAGCAGCAGCAGCGCAGCCGCAGCAGCAGCACAACAGCAGCAGCAGCACAACAGCAGCAGCAGCACAGCAGCAGCAGCAGCACAGCAGCACAGCAGCAGCAGCAGCACAGCAGCAGCAGCAGCACAGCAGCAGCGGCGGCACAGCAGCAGCACAGCAGCAGCATCACAGCAGCAGCAGCACAACAGCAGCAGCAGCACAGCAGCAGCTCAGCAGCCGCACAGTAGCAGCAGCAGCAGTAGCAGCACAGCAGCAGCAGCAGGAGCAGCACAGCAGCATCACAGCAGCAGCACAGCAGCAGCACAACAGCAGCAGCAGAAGCAGCAGCAGCACAACAACAACAACAACAACAGGAGCAGCACAGCAGCACAGCAGCAGCAGCACAGCACCACAGCAGAAGCAGCACAGCAACAGCAGCACAGCAGCAGCACAACAGCAGCAGCACAGCAGTAGCAGCAGCTCAGCAGCAGCAGCAGCAGCAGCAGCACAACAGCAGCAGCACAGCAGCAGCAGCACAGCAGCAGCAGCACAGCAGCAGCAGCACAGCAGCACAACAGCAGCAGCAGCAGCTCAGCAGCAGCAGCAGCACAGCAGCAGCAGCAGCACAGCAGCAGCAGCACAGCAGCATCAGCAGCACAGCAGCAGCAGCGGCACAACAACAACAGCAGCAGCACAGCAGCAGCAGCACAGCAGCAGCAGCACAGCAGCAGCACAGCAGCAGAGCAGCAGCAGCACAGCAGCACAGCAGCAGCAGCTCAGCAGCAGCACAGCAGCAGCACAGCAGCAGGAGCAGCACATCAGCAGCAGCAGCAGCACAGCAGCAGCAGCAGCACAGCAGCAGCATCACAGCAGCAGCAGCAGCAGCACAAAACAACAACAGCAGCAGCAGCACAGCTGCAGCAACACAGCAGCAGCAGCACAGCAGCAGCACAGCAGCAGCACAGCACCAGCAGCAGCACAGCAGCCGCAGCACAGCAGCAGCGGCGGCACAGCAGCAGCACAGCAGCAGCAGCAGCAGCAGCACAGCAGCAGCATCACAGCAGCAGCAGCACAACAGCAGCAGCACAGCAGCAGCAGCACAGCAGCAGTAGCAGCTCAGCAGCCGCACAGCAGCAGCAGCGGCAGTAGCAGCACAGCAGCAGCAGCACAGCAGCAGCACAGCAGCAGCAGCAGGAGCAGCACAGCAGCAGAACAGCAGCAGCAGCAGCAGCAGCAGCACAACAGCAGCAGCAGAAGCAGCAGCACAACAACAACAACAACAGCAGCAGGAGCAGCACAGAAGCACAGCAGAAGCAGCACAGCAGCAGCAGCACAGCAGCAGCAGCACATCAGCAGCAGCAGCACAGCAGCAGCAGCATAGCAGCAGCACACCAGCAGCAACACAGCAGCAGCAGCAGCAGCAGCACAACAGCAGCAGCGGCACAACAAAAACAGCAGCAGCAGCAGCGGCACAGCAGCAGCACAGCAGCACAGCAGCAGCACAGCAGCAGCTGCACAGCAGCACAGCAGCAGCAGCATAGCAGCAGCAGCACAGCAGCAGCAGCAGCTCAACAGCAGCAGGACAGCAGCAGCAGCAGCACAGCAGCAGCAGCTCAGCAGCAGCAGCTCAGCTGCAGCAGCAGCACAGCAGCAGCAGCAGCAGCACAGCAGCAGCAGCACAGCAGCAGCAGCAGCACAACAGCAGCAGGACAGCAGCAGCAGCAGCACAGCAGCAGCAGCTCAGCAGCAGCAGCAGCTCAGCTGCAGCAGCAGCACAGCAGCAGCAGCAGCACAGCAGCAGCAGCACAGCAGCAGCTGCATACCAGCAGCAGAAGCAGCACAGCAGCAGCACAGCAGCAGCAGCACACCAGCGCAGCAGCAGGAGCAGCACAGCAGCAGCAGCACAGCCACAGCATCGGCACAGCAGCAGCATCACAACAGCAGCAGAAGGAGCAGCACAACAACAACAACAACAACAACAGCACCAGCAGCAGCACAGCAGCACAGCACAGGAGCAGCACAGCAGCAGCATCACAGCAGCAGCACAACAGCAGCAGCAGCAGCAGCACAGCAGCAGCAGCAACAGCAGCGCAGGAGCAGCACAGCAGCACAGTAGCACAGCAGCAGCAGCACAGCAGCAGCAGCAGCACAACAGCAGCAGCACAACAGCAGCAGCAGCAGCACAGCAGCAGCCGGAGCACATCAGCACAGCAGCAGCACAGCAGCAGCATCACAGCAGCAGCAGCACAACAGCAGCAGCAGCACAGCAGCAGCAGCACAACAGCAGCAGCACAACACAGCAGCAGCAGAACAGCAGCAGCTCAGCAGCAGCAGCACAGCAGCAGCAGCACAACAGCAGCAGCAGCAGCAGCACAACAGCAGCAGCAGCAGCACAGCAGCAGCAGAAGCAGCACAGCAGCACAGCAGCAGCAGCACAGCAGCAACATCACAAAAGCAGCAGCACAACAGCAGCAGCACAGCAGCAGCAGCAGCAGCACAGCAGCAGCAGCACAGCAGCAGCAGCAGCTCAGCAGCCGCACAGTAGCAGCAGCAGCAGTAGCAGCACAGCAGCAGCACCACAGCAGCACAGCAGCAGCAGCAGGAGCAGCACAGCAGCAGCACAGCAGCAGCAGAAGCAGCAGCACAACAACAACAACAACAGCAGGAGTGGCACAGCAGCACAGCAGCAGAAGCACAGCACCACAGCAGAAGCAGCACAGCAACAGCAGCACAGCAGCAGCACAGCAGCAGCAGCAGCTCAGCATCAGCAGCAGCACAACAGCAGCAGCACAACAGCAGCAGCATACCAGCAGCACACCAGCAGCAGCAGCACAACAGCAGCAGCACAGCAGCAGCAGCACAACAGCAGCAGCAGCAGCAGCACAGCAGCAGCAGCGGCACAACAACAGCAGCAGCAGCAGCGGCACAGCAGCACAGCAGCAGCACAGCAACAGCACAGCAGCAGCACAGCAGCAGCAGCACAGCAGCAGCGGCACAGCAGCAGCATCACAACAGCAGCAGAAGGAGCAGCACAACAACAACAACAACAACAACAACAGCACCGGCAGCAGCACAGCAGCAGGAGCAGCACAGCAGCAGCAGCACAGCAGCAGCGGCACAGAAGGAGCATCACAACAGCACCAGAAGGAGCAGCACAACAACAACAGCACCAGCAGCAGCACAGCAGCAGCACAGCAGCACAGCAGCAGCAGCACAGCAGAACTGCAGCAGCAGCAGCACAGCAGCACAGCAGCAGCAGCAGCACAACAGCAGCAGCAGCACAGCAGCACAGCAGCAGCACAGCAGAAGCAGCACAGCAGCAGCAGCACAGCAGCAGCAGCGGCACAACAACAGCAGCAGCACAGCAGCACAGCAGCAGCAGCAGCAGCACAGCAGCAGGAGCAGCACAGCAGCAGCGGCACAGAAGGAGCATCACAACAGCAGCAGAAGGAGCAGCACAACAACAACAGCACCAGCAGCAACACAGCAGCAGCACAGTAGCACAGCAGCAGCACAGCAGCACAGCAGCAGCACAGCAGCAGCAGCAGCAGAACAACAGCAGCAGCAGCAGCAGCACAGCAGAAGCAGCACAGCAGCAGCACAGCAGCAGCAGCGGCACAACAACAGCAGCAGCAGCAGCGGCACAGCAGCAGCACAGCAGCACAGCAGCAGCAGCAGCAGCACAGCAGCAGCAGCAGCACAGCAGCAGCAGCAGCACAGCAGCAGCGGCACAGCAGCAGCATCACAACAGCAGCAGAAGGAGCAGCACAACAACAACAACAACAGCACCGGCAGCAGCACAGCAGCAGCAGCACAGCAGCACAGAAGCAGGAGCAGCACAGCAGCACCAGCACAGCAGCAGCACCAGCACAGCAGCAGCGGCACAGCAGCAGCATCACAACAGCAGCAGAAGGAGCAGTACAACAACAACAACAACAGCACCAGCAGCAGCACAGCAGCAGCAGCACAGCAGAACTGCAGCAGCAGCAGCACAGCAGCACAGCAGCAGCACAACAGCAGCAGCAGCAGCAGCACAGCAGCAGCAGCAGCAGCACAGCAGCAGCAGCAGCAGCACAGCAGCAGCACAGCAGAAGCAGCACAGCAGCAGCACAGCAGCACAGCAGCAGCAGCACAGCAGCAGCAGCAGCAGCACAGTAGCAGCAGCAGCAGCACAACAGCAGCAGCACAGCAGCAGCAGCACAGCAGCAGCACAGCAGCAGCACAGCAGCAGCAGCAGAAGCAGCAGCACAACAACAACAACAACAACGACGACGACGACGACGACAACAACAACAGCATCAGCAGCGCAGCAGCACAGCTGCAGCAACACAGCAGCAGCACAGCAGCACAGCAGCAGCAGCAGCGGCACAGCAGCAGCATCACAACAGCAGCAGAAGGAGCAGCACAACAACAACAACAACAACACCGGCAGCAGCACAGCAGCAGGAGCAGCACAGCAGCAGCGGCACAGAAGCAGCATCACAACAGCAGCAGAAGGAGCAGCACAACAACAACAACAGCACCAGCAGCAGCACAGCAGCACAGCAGCAGCAGCACAGCAGAACTGCAGCAGCAGCAGCACAGCAGCAGCAGCACAGCAGCAGCAGCAGCGCAGCAGCAGCAGCAGCAGCACAACAGCAGCAGCAGCAGCACAGCAGCACAGCAGCAGCACAGCAGAAGCAGCACAGCAGCAGCAGCAGCACAGCAGCAGCAGCGGCACAACAACAGCAGCAGCACAGCAGCACAGCAGCAGCAGCAGCACAGCAGCAGCAGCACAGCAGCAGCAGCACAGCAGCAGCAGCAGCACAGCAGCAGCACAGCAGCAGCAGCAGGAGCAGCACAGCAACAGACAGCAGCAGCAGCAGCACAACAGCAGCAGCAGAAGCAGCAGCACAACAACAACAACAACAACAACAGCAGGAGCAGCACAGAAGCACAGCAGAAGCAGCACAGCAGCAGCAGCAGCACAGCAGCATAGCAGCAGCACACCAGCAGCAGCACAGCAGCAGCAGCAGCAGCACAACAGCAGCAGCGGCACAACAAAAACAGCAGCAGCAGCAGCGGCACAGCAGCAGCACAGCAGCACAGCAGCAGCACAGCAGCAGCTGCACAGCAGCAGCAGCAGCAGCACAGCAGCAGCAGCACAGCAGCAGCAGCACAGCAGCAGCAGCACAGCATCACAGCACTGCAGCAGCAGCAGCAAAGCAGCAGCAGCACAGCGGCAGCAGCAGCACAGCAGCAGCACAACAGCAGCAGCAGAACAACAACAACAACAACAACAACAACAACAACAACAACAACAACAACAACAACAACAACAACAACAACAACAACAACAACAACAACAACAACAATAACAACAACAACAACAACAACACAGCAGCAGCAACAGCAGCACAGCAGCAGCATCACAGCAGCAGCACAGCAGCAGCAGCACAACAGCAGCAGCACAGCAGTAGCAGCAGTACAGCAGCAGCAGCTCAGCAGCAGCAGCACAGCAGCAGCAGCAGCAGTAGCAACACATCAGCAGCACAGCAGCAGAAGCACAGCAGCAGCAGCACAACAGCAGCAGCAGCAGCACAACAAGAACAACAACAACAACAACAACAACAACAACAGCACAGCAGCAGCAGCACAGCAGCAGCAGCGGCAGAGCAGCAGTACATCAGCAGCAGCAGCAGCCCAGCAGCAGCATCAGCATCAGCCCAGGAGCAGCAGCAGCACAGCAGCAGCAGCATCACAGAAGCAGCAGCAGCACAACAGCAGCAGCACAGCAGCAGCAGCAGCAGCAGCAGCTCAGCAGCGGCAGCAGCAGTAGCAACACAGCAGCAGCAGCAGCACAGCAGCAGCAGCACATCAGAAGCACAGCAGCAGCAGCTGCACTGCAGCACCAGCAGGAGCAGCACAGGAGCAGCACAGCAGCAGCAGCACAACAGCAGCAGCAGAAGCAGCAGCACAACAACAACAATAACAACAATAACAGCATGAGCAGCACAGCAGCACAGCAGCACCAAATCAGTAGGAGCAGCACAGCAGCAGCACAGCAGCACAGCAGCAGCACAGCAGCAGCACAGCAGCAGCACATCAGCACAACAGCAGCAGCACAGCAGCAGCAGCAGCACAGCAGCAGCAGCACAGCAGCAGCACAGCAGCAGCAGCCTAGCAGCAGCAGCACAGCAGCAGCAGCATCACAGCAGCAGCAGCAGCAGCACAACAGCAGCAGCACAGCAGCAGCAGCAGCAGCAGCACAGCAGCAGCAGCACAGCAGCAGCAGCAGCAAAGCAGCAGCAGCACAGCAGCAGCACAACAGCAGCAGCACAGCAGCTGCAGCTCAGCAGCATCAGCAGCACAGCAGCAGCTGCAGCAGTAGCAGCACAGCAGCAGCAGCGCAGCAGCAGCAGCAGCAGCAGCACAGCAGCAGCACAGTAGGAGCAGCAGCACAACAACAACAACAGCAACAACAACAACAACAACAACAACAACACAGCAGCAGCAGCAACAGCAGCACAGCAGCAGCAGCACAACAGCAGCAGCACAACAGCAGCAGCAGCAGCACAACAGCAGCAGCAGCACAACAACAACAACAACAACAACAACAACAACAACAACAGCAGCAGCAGCAGCACAGCAGCAGCAGCACAGCAGCAGCGGCACAGGAGCAGTACAGCAGCAGCAGCAGCAGCCCAGCAGCAGCAGCAGCATCAGCCCAGCAGCAGCAGCAGCAGCACAGCAGCAGCAGCACAGCAGCAGCATCAAAGAAGCAGCAGCAGCACAACAGCAGCAGCACAGCAGCAGCACAGCAGCAGCAGCTCAGCAGCAGCAGCAGCAGCAGCAGCACAGCAGCGGCAGCAGCATCACAGCAGTGGCAGCAGCAGTAGCAACACAGCAGCAGCGGCACAGCAGCAGCATCACAACAGCAGCAGAAGGAGCAGCACAACAACAACAACAACAACAACAACAGCACCAGCAGCAGCACAGCAGCAGCAGCACAGCAGAGCTGCAGCAGCAGCAGCACAGCAGCACAGCAGCAGCAGCAGCACAACAGCAGCAGCAGCAGCAGCACAGCAGCACAGCAGCAGCACAGCAGAAGCAGCACAGCAGCAGCACAGCAGCACAGCAGCAGCAGCAGCAGCACAACAGCAGCAGCACAGCAGAAGCAGCACAGCAGCAGCAGCACAGCAGCAGGAGCACCACAGCAGCAGGAGAAGCACAGCAGCAGCACAGCAGCAGCACAGCAGCAGCAGCAGAAGCAGCAGCACAACAACAACAACAACAACGACGACAACAACAACAGCATCAGCAGCGCAGCAGCACAGCTGCAGCAACACAGCAGCAGCACAGTAGCACAGCAGCAGCAGCACAGCAGCACAGCAGCAGCAGCACAACAGCAGCAGCACAGCAGCACAGCAGCAGCAGCACCAGTAGCAGCCCAGCAGCAGCAGCACAGCAGCAGCAGCAGCACAACAGCAGCAGCAGCAGCACAACAACAACAACAGCAGGAGCACAGCAGCAGCAGGAGCAGCACAGCAGCAGCATCACAGCAGCAGCAGCAGCACAACAGCAGCAGCAGAAGCAGCAGCAGCACAACAACAACAACAACAGGAGCAGCACAGCAACACAGCAGCAGCAAAGCAGAACAGCAGCAGCAGCACAGCATCACAACAGCAGCAGCTCAGCAGCAGCAGCAGCACAGCAGCAGCAGCAGCACAGCAGCAGCAGCACAACAGCAGCAGCAGCAGCACTGCAGCAGCAGCACAACAGCAGCAGCAGCAGCGGCACAACAACAACAACAGCAGCAGCAGCGGCACAGCAGCAGCACAGCAGCACAGCAGCAGCAGCACAGCAGAAGCAGCACTGCAGCAGCTCAGCAGCAGAGTAACAGCAGCACAGCAGCAGCAGCAGCAGAACAGCAGCAGCAGAACAGCAGCAGCACAGCAGCAGCACAGCAGCAGCGGCACAGCACCAGCATCACAACAGCAGCAGCAACAGAAGCAGCAGCAGCACAGCAGCAGCAGCAGCACAACAGCAGCAGCAGAGCAGCAGCAGCTCAGCAGCAGCAGCAGTAGCAGCACAGCAGCAGCAGCACAGCAGCAGCACAGCAGCAGCAGCAGCCCAGCAGCAGGAGCGCAGCCGCAGCAGCAGCACAACAGCAGCAGCAGCAGCAGCACAACAGCAGCAGCAGCACAGCAGCAGCAGCAGCACAGCAGCACAGCAGCAGCAGCAGCAGCACAGCAGCAGCGGCGGCACAGCAGCAGCACAGCAGCAGCATCACAGCAGCAGCAGCACAACAGCAGCAGCAGCACAGCAGCAGCTCAGCAGCCGCACAGTAGCAGCAGCAGCAGTAGCAGCACAGCAGCAGCACCACAGCAGCACAGCAGCAGCAGCAGGAGCAGCACAGCAGCATCACAGCAGCAGCACAGCAGCAGCACAACAGCAGCAGCAGAAGCAGCAGCACAACAACAACAACAACAGGAGCAGCACAGCAGCACAGCAGCAGCAGCACAGCACCACAGCAGAAGCAGCACAGCAACAGCAGCACAGCAGCAGCACATCAGCACAACAGCAGCAGCACAGCAGTAGCAGCAGCTCAGCAGCAGCAGCAGCAGCACAACAGCAGCAGCACAGCAGCAGCAGCACAGCAGCAGCAGCAACACAGCAGCAGCAGCATAGCAGCAGCACACCAGCAGCAGCACAACCACCGAGCTGCAGCAGCACAGCAGCACAACAGCAGCAGCAGCAGCTCAGCAGCAGCAGCAGCACAGCAGCAGCAGCAGCACAGCAGCAGCAGCACAGCAGCAGCAGCACAGCAGCAGAGCAGCAGCAGCACAGCAGCACAGCAGCAGCAGCTCAGCAGCAGCACAGCAGCAGCACAGCAGCAGGAGCAGCACATCAGCAGCAGCAGCAGCACAGCAGCAGCATCACAGCAGCAGCAGCAGCAGCACAAAACAACAACAACAGCAGCAGCAGCACAGCTGCAGCAACACAGCAGCAGCAGCACAGCAGCAGCACAGCAGCAGCAGCACAGCACCAGCACAGCACCAGCAGCAGCACAGCAGCCGCAGCACAGCAGCAGCGGCGGCACAGCAGCAGCACAGCAGCAGCAGCAGCACAGCAGCAGCATCACAGCAGCAGCAGCACAACAGCAGCAGCACAGCAGCAGCAGCACAGCAGCAGTAGCAGCTCAGCAGCCGCACAGCAGCAGCAGCAGCAGTAGCAGCACAGCAGCAGCAGCACAGCAGCAGCACAGCAGCAGCAGCAGGAGCAGCACAGCAGCAGAACAGCAGCAGCAGCAGCACAACAGCAGCAGCAGAAGCAGCAGCACAACAACAACAACAACAACAGCAGGAGCAGCACAGAAGCACAGCAGAAGCAGCACAGCAGCAGCAGCACAGCAGCAGCAGCACATCAGCAGCAGCAGCACAGCAGCAGCAGCATAGCAGCAGCACACCAGCAGCAACACAGCAGCAGCAGCAGCAGCAGCACAACAGCAGCAGCGGCACAACAAAAACAGCAGCAGCAGCAGCGGCACAGCAGCAGCACAGCAGCACAGCAGCAGCACAGCAGCAGCTGCACAGCAGCACAGCAGCAGCAGCATAGCAGCAGCAGCACAGCAGCACAGCAGCAGCAGCAGCAGCACAACAGCAGCAGGACAGCAGCAGCAGCAGCACAGCAGCAGCAGCTCAGCAGCAGCAGCTCAGCTGCAGCAGCACAGCAGCAGCAGCAGCACAGCAGCAGCAGCACAGCAGCAGCAGCAGCAGCAGCACAACAGCAGCAGGACAGCAGCAGCAGCACAGCAGCAGCAGCTCAGCAGCAGCAGCAGCTCAGCTGCAGCAGCAGCACAGAAGCAGCAGCAGCAGCAGCACAGCAGCAGCAGCACAGCAGCAGCTGCATACCAGCAGCAGAAGCAGCACAGCAGCAGCACAGCAGCAGCAGCACACCAGCGCAGCAGCAGGAGCAGCACAGCAGCAGCAGCACAGCCACAGCAGCAGCACAGCAGCATCGGCACAGCAGCAGCATCACAACAGCAGCAGAAGGAGCAGCACAACAACAACAACAACAGCACCAGCAGCAGCACAGCAGCACAGCACAGGAGCAGCACAGCAGCAGCATCACAGCAGCAGCAGCACAACAGCAGCAGCAGCAGCAGCACAGCAGCAGCAGCAACAGCAGCGCAGGAGCAGCACATCAGCACAGTAGCACAGCAGCAGCAGCACAGCAGCAGCAGCAGCAGCACAACAGCAGCAGCACAACAGCAGCAGCAGCAGCACAGCAGCAGCCGGAGCACATCAGCACAGCAGCAGCACAGCAGCAGCATCACAGCAGCAGCAGCACAACAGCAGCAGCAGCAGCACAGCAGCAGCAGCACAACAGCAGCAGCTCAGCAGCAGCAGCAGCAGTAGCAGCACAGCAGCAGCAGCCCAGCAGCAGCAGCAGCACAGCAGCAGCAGCGCAGCCGCAGCAGCAGCACAACAGCAGCAGCAGCAGCACAACAGCAGCAGCAGCAGCAGCAGCACAGCAGCAGCAGAAGCAGCACAGCAGCACAGCAGCAGCAGCACAGCAGCAGCATCACAAAAGCAGCAGCACAACAGCAGCAGCACAGCAGCAGCAGCAGCAGCACAGCAGCAGCAGCACAGCAGCAGCAGCAGCTCAGCAGCCGCACAGTAGCAGCAGCAGCAGCAGCACCACAGCAGCACAACAGCAGCAGCACAGCAGCAGCAGCACAACAGCAGCAGCAGCAGCACAGCAGCAGCAGCGGCACAACAACAGCAGCAGCAGCAGCGGCACAGCAGCAGCACAGCAGCACAGCAGCAGCACAGCAACAGCACAGCAGCAGCACAGCAGCAGCAGCACAGCAGCAGCGGCACAGCAGCAGCATCACAACAGCAGCAGAAGGAGCAGCACAACAACAACAACAACAACAACAACAGCACCGGCAGCAGCACAGCAGCAGGAGCAGCACAGCAGCAGCAGCACAGCAGCAGCGGCACAGAAGGAGCATCACAACAGCAGCAGAAGGAGCAGCACAACAACAACAGCACCAGCAGCAGCACAGCAGCAGCACAGCAGCACAGCAGCAGCAGCACAGCAGAACTGCAGCAGCAGCAGCACAGCAGCACAGCAGCAGCAGCAGCACAACAGCAGCAGCAGCAGCACAGCAGCGCAGCAGCAGCACAGCAGAAGCAGCACAGCAGCAGCAGCACAGCAGCAGCAGCGGCACAACAACAGCAGCAGCACAGCAGCACAGCAGCAGCAGCAGCACAGCAGCAGCAGCACAGCAGCAGTAGCACAGCAGCAGCAGCACAGCAGCAGCAGCACAGCAGCAGCGGCACAGCAGCAGCATCACAACAGCAGCAGAAGGAGCAGCACAACAACAACAACAGCACCGGCAGCAGCACAGCAGCGGCAGCACAGCAGAACTGCAGCAGCAGCAGCACAGCAGCACAGCAGCAGCAGCAGTAGCAGCACAGCAGCAGCACAACAGCAGCAGCACAACAGCAGCAGCAGCAGCAGCACAGCAGCAGCACAGCAGCAGCACAGCAGAAGCAGCACAGCAGCAGCACAGCAGCACAGAAGCAGCACAGCAGCAGCAGCACAGTAGCAGCAGCACAGCAGCAGCAAAACAGCAGCAGCAGCAGCAGCACAACAGCAGCAGCACAGCAGCAGCAGCAGCACAGCAGCAGGAGCAGCACAGCAGCAGGAGCAGCACAGCAGCAGCACAGCAGAAGCAGCAGAAGCAGCAGCACAACAACAACGACGACGACGACGACGACAACAACAACAGCATCAGCAGCGCAGCAGCACAGCTGCAGCAACACAGCAGCAGCACAGTAGCACAGCAGCAGCACAGCAGCAGCACAGCAGCAGCAGCAGAACAACAGCAGCAGCAGCAGCACAGCAGCACAGCAGAAGCAGCACAGCAGCAGCACAGCAGCAGCAGCGGCACAACAACAGCAGCAGCAGCAGCGGCACAGCAGCAGCACAGCAGCACAGCAGCAGCAGCAGCGCAGCAGCAGCAGCAGCACAGCAGCAGCGGCACAGCAGCAGCATCACAACAGCAGCAGAAGGAGCAGCACAACAACAACAACAACAGCACCGGCAGCAGCACAGCAGCAGCAGCACAGCAGCACAGCAGCAGGAGCAGCACAGCAGCAGCACCAGCACAGCAGCAGCGGCACAGCAGCAGCATCACAACAGCAGCAGAAGGAGCAGCACAACAACAACAACAGCACCAGCAGCAGCACAGCAGCAGCAGCACAGCAGAACTGCAGCAGCAGCAGCACAGCAGCACAGCAGCAGCACAACAGCAGCAGCAGCACAGCAGCAGCACAGCAGAAGCAGCACAGCAGCAGCACAGCAGCAGCAGCACAGCAGCAGCAGCACAGTAGCAGCAGCACAGCAGCAGCAGCAGCAGCACAACAGCAGCAGCACAGCAGCAGCAGCACAGCAGCAGCAGCACAGCAGCAGCACAGCAGCAGCACAGCAGCAGCATCACAGCAGCAGCAGCACAACAGCAGCAGCAGCAGCACAGCAGCAGCAGCACAACAGCAGCAGCTCAGCAGCAGCAGCAGCAGTAGCAGCACAGCAGCAGCAGCCCAGCAGCAGCAGCAGCACAGCAGCAGCAGCGCAGCCGCAGCAGCAGCACAACAGCAGCAGCAGCAGCACAACAGCAGCAGCAGCAGCAGCAGCACAGCAGCAGCAGAAGCAGCACAGCAGCACAGCAGCAGCAGCACAGCAGCAGCATCACAAAAGCAGCAGCACAACAGCAGCAGCACAGCAGCAGCAGCAGCAGCACAGCAGCAGCAGCACAGCAGCAGCAGCAGCTCAGCAGCCGCACAGTAGCAGCAGCAGCAGCAGCACCACAGCAGCACAACAGCAGCAGCACAGCAGCAGCAGCACAACAGCAGCAGCAGCAGCACAGCAGCAGCAGCGGCACAACAACAGCAGCAGCAGCAGCGGCACAGCAGCAGCACAGCAGCACAGCAGCAGCACAGCAACAGCACAGCAGCAGCACAGCAGCAGCAGCACAGCAGCAGCGGCACAGCAGCAGCATCACAACAGCAGCAGAAGGAGCAGCACAACAACAACAACAACAACAACAACAGCACCGGCAGCAGCACAGCAGCAGGAGCAGCACAGCAGCAGCAGCACAGCAGCAGCGGCACAGAAGGAGCATCACAACAGCAGCAGAAGGAGCAGCACAACAACAACAGCACCAGCAGCAGCACAGCAGCAGCACAGCAGCACAGCAGCAGCAGCACAGCAGAACTGCAGCAGCAGCAGCACAGCAGCACAGCAGCAGCAGCAGCACAACAGCAGCAGCAGCAGCACAGCAGCGCAGCAGCAGCACAGCAGAAGCAGCACAGCAGCAGCAGCACAGCAGCAGCAGCGGCACAACAACAGCAGCAGCACAGCAGCACAGCAGCAGCAGCAGCACAGCAGCAGCAGCACAGCAGCAGTAGCACAGCAGCAGCAGCACAGCAGCAGCAGCACAGCAGCAGCGGCACAGCAGCAGCATCACAACAGCAGCAGAAGGAGCAGCACAACAACAACAACAGCACCGGCAGCAGCACAGCAGCGGCAGCACAGCAGAACTGCAGCAGCAGCAGCACAGCAGCACAGCAGCAGCAGCAGTAGCAGCACAGCAGCAGCACAACAGCAGCAGCACAACAGCAGCAGCAGCAGCAGCACAGCAGCAGCACAGCAGCAGCACAGCAGAAGCAGCACAGCAGCAGCACAGCAGCACAGAAGCAGCACAGCAGCAGCAGCACAGTAGCAGCAGCACAGCAGCAGCAAAACAGCAGCAGCAGCAGCAGCACAACAGCAGCAGCACAGCAGCAGCAGCAGCACAGCAGCAGGAGCAGCACAGCAGCAGGAGCAGCACAGCAGCAGCACAGCAGAAGCAGCAGAAGCAGCAGCACAACAACAACGACGACGACGACGACGACAACAACAACAGCATCAGCAGCGCAGCAGCACAGCTGCAGCAACACAGCAGCAGCACAGTAGCACAGCAGCAGCACAGCAGCAGCACAGCAGCAGCAGCAGAACAACAGCAGCAGCAGCAGCACAGCAGCACAGCAGAAGCAGCACAGCAGCAGCACAGCAGCAGCAGCGGCACAACAACAGCAGCAGCAGCAGCGGCACAGCAGCAGCACAGCAGCACAGCAGCAGCAGCAGCGCAGCAGCAGCAGCAGCACAGCAGCAGCGGCACAGCAGCAGCATCACAACAGCAGCAGAAGGAGCAGCACAACAACAACAACAACAGCACCGGCAGCAGCACAGCAGCAGCAGCACAGCAGCACAGCAGCAGGAGCAGCACAGCAGCAGCACCAGCACAGCAGCAGCGGCACAGCAGCAGCATCACAACAGCAGCAGAAGGAGCAGCACAACAACAACAACAGCACCAGCAGCAGCACAGCAGCAGCAGCACAGCAGAACTGCAGCAGCAGCAGCACAGCAGCACAGCAGCAGCACAACAGCAGCAGCAGCACAGCAGCAGCACAGCAGAAGCAGCACAGCAGCAGCACAGCAGCAGCAGCACAGCAGCAGCAGCACAGTAGCAGCAGCACAGCAGCAGCAGCAGCAGCACAACAGCAGCAGCACAGCAGCAGCAGCACAGCAGCAGCAGCACAGCAGCAGCACAGCAGCAGCACAGCAGCAGCAGCAGAAGCAGCAGCACAACAACAACAACAACAACGACGACGACGACGACAACAACAACAACAGCATCAGCAGCGCAGCAGCACAGCTGCAGCAACACAGCAGCAGCACAGCAGCACAGCAGCAGCACAGCAGCAGCGGCACAGCAGCAGCATCACAACAGCAGCAGAAGGAGCAGCACAACAACAACAACAACAACAACAACAACACCGGCAGCAGCACAGCAGCAGGAGCAGCACAGCAGCAGCAGCACAGCAGCAGCGGCACAGAAGCAGCATCACAACAGCAGCAGAAGGAGCAGCACAACAACAACAGCACCAGCAGCAGCACAGCAGCACAGCAGCAGCAGCACAGCAGAACTGCAGCAGCAGCAGCACAGCAGCACAGCAGCAGCAGCACAGCAGCAGCGGCAGCACAGCAGCAGCAGCACAACAGCAGCAGCAGCAGCAGCACAGCAGCAGCAGCGGCACAACAACAGCAGCAGCACAGCAGCACAGCAGCAGCAGCAGCACAGCAGCAGCAGCACAGCAGCAGCAGCAGCAGCACAGCAGCAGCAGCACAGCAGCAGCAGAAGGAGCAGCACAGCAGCAGACAGCAGCAGCAGCAGCACAACAGCAGCAGCAGAAGCAGCAGCACAACAACAACAACAACAACAGCAGGAGCAGCACAGAAGCACAGCAGAAGCAGCACAGCAGCAGCAGCAGCACAGCAGCAGCAGCACATCAGCAGCAGCAGCAGCAGCACAGCAGCAGCAGCACACCAGCAGCAGCACATCAGCAGCAGCACAGCAGCAGCAGCAGCAGCACAACAGCAGCAGCGGCACAACAAAAACAGCAGCAGCAGCAGCGGCACAGCAGCAGCACAGCAGCAGCACAGCAGCAGCTGCACAGCAGCACAGCAGCAGCAGCATAGCAGCAGCAGCACAGCAGCACAGCAGCAGCAGCAGCAGCACAACAGCAGCAGGACAGCAGCAGCAGCAGCACAGCAGCAGCAGCTCAGCTGCAGCAGCAGCACAGCAGCAGCAGCAGCACAGCAGCAGCAGCACAGCAGCAGCAGCAGCAGCAGCAGCACAACAGCAGCAGGACAGCAGCAGCAGCAGCAGCACAGCAGCAGCAGCTCAGCAGCAGCAGCAGCTCAGCTGCAGCAGCAGCAGCACAGCAGCAGCAGCAGCAGCACAGCAGCAGCTGCATACCAGCAGCAGAAGCAGCACAGCAGCAACACAGCAGCAGCAGCACACCAGCGCAGCAGCAGGAGCAGCACAGCAGCAGCAGCACAGCCACAGCAGCAGCACAGCAGCATCGGCACAGCAGCAGCATCACAACAGCAGCAGAAAGAGCAGCACAACAACAACAACAACAACAACAACAGCACCAGCAGCAGCACAGCAGCACAGCACAGGAGCAGCACAGCAGCAGCATCACAGCAGCAGCAGCACAACAGCAGCAGCAGCAGCACAGCAGCAGCAGCAACAGCAGCGCAGGAGCAGCACAGCAGCACAGTAGCACAGCAGCAGCTGCAAAGCAGCAGCAGCAGCAGCACAACAGCAGCAGCACAACAGCAGCAGCAGCACAGCAGCAGCCGGAGCACATCAGCACAGCAGCAGCACAGCAGCAGCATCACAGCAGCAGCAGCACAACAGCAGCAGCAGCAGCACAGCAGCAGCAGCACAACAGCAGCAGCAGCAGCACAGCAGCAGCAGCACAACAGCAGCAGCAGCAGCACAGCAGCAGCAAAGGCACAACAACAACAACAGCAGCAGCAGCGGCACAGCAGCAGCACAGCACCACAGCAGCAGCAGCACAGCAGCAGCAGCACAGCAGAAGCAGCACAGCAGCAGCACAGCAGCAGAGCAGCAGCAGCACAGCAGCAGCACAACAGCAGCAGCACAGCAGCAGCAGCAGCACAGTTGCAGCAGCTCAGCAGCAGCAGCAGAACAGCAGCAGCACAGCAGCAGCAGCACAGCAGCAGCGGCACAGCAGCAGCATCACAACAGCAGCAGCAGCAGCAGCAGCCCAGCAGCAGCAGCAGCACAGCAGCAGCAGCGCAGCCGCAGCAGCAGCTCAGCAGCAGCAGCAGCAGCACAACAGCAGCAGCAGCAGCAGCACAGCAGCAGCAGAAGCAGCACAGCAGCAGCAGCAGCCCAGCAGCAGCAGCAGCAGCACAGCAGCAGCAGCGCAGCCGCAGCAGCAGCACAACAGCAGCAGCAGCAGCACAACAGCAGCAGCAGCAGCAGCACAGCAGCAGCAGAAGCAGCACAGCAGCACAGCAGCAGCAGCACAGCAGCAGCATCACAAAAGCAGCAGCACAACAGCAGCAGCACAGCAGCAGCAGCAGCACAGCAGCAGCAGCACAGCAGCAGCAGCAGCTCAGCAGCCGCACAGTAGCAGCAGCAGCAGTAGCAGCACAGCAGCAGCAGCACCACAGCAGCACAGCAGCAGCAGCGGGAGCAGCACAGCAGCAGCACAGCAGCAGCAGAAGCAGCAGCACAACAACAACAACAACAGCAGCAGCAGCACAGCACCACAGCAGAAGCAGCACAGCAACAGCAGCACAGCAGCAGCAGCAGCAGCACAGCAGCAGCAGCAGCTCAGCATCAGCAGCAGCACAACAGCAGCAGCACAACAGCAGCAGCATAGCAGCAGCACACCAGCAGCAGCAGCACAACAGCAGCAGCACAGCAGCAGCAGCACAACAGCAGCAGCAGCAGCAGCACAGCAGCAGCAGCGGCACAACAACAGCAGCAGCAGCAGCGGCACAGCAGCAGCACAGCAGCACAGCAGCAGCACAGCAACAGCACAGCAGCAGCACAGCAGCAGCAGCACAGCAGCAGCGGCACAGCAGCAGCATCACAACAGCAGCAGAAGGAGCAGCACAACAACAACAACAACGACAACAACAACAGCACCGGCAGCAGCACAGCAGCAGGAGCAGCACAGCAGCAGCAGCACAGCAGCAGCGGCACAGAAGGAGCATCACAACAGCAGCAGAAGGAGCAGCACAACAACAGCACCAGCAGCAGCACAGCAGCAGCACAGCAGCAGCAGCACAGCAGAACTGCAGCAGTAGCAGCACAGCAGCACAGCAGCAGCAGCACAGCAGCAGCAGCAGCACAACAGCAGCAGCAGCAGCACAGCAGCAGCACAGCAGAAGCAGCACAGCAGCAGCAGCACAGCAGCAGCAGCGGCACAACAACAGCAGCAGCAAAGCAGCACAGCAGCAGCAGCAGCAGCACAGCAGCAGCAGCAGCACAGCAGCAGCAGCACAGCAGCAGCGGCACAGCAGCAGCATCACAACAGCAGCAGAAGGAGCAGCACAACAACAACAACAGCACCGGCAGCAGCACAGCAGCAGCAGCACAGCAGCAGCATCACAACAGCAGCAGAAGGAGCAGCACAACAACAACAGCACCAGCAGCAGCACAGCAGCAGCAGCACAGCAGAACTGCAGCAGCAGCAGCAGGAGCAGCACAGCAGCAGCAGCACAGCAGCAGCGGCACAGCAGCAGCATCACAACAGCAGCAGAAGGAGCAGCACAACAACAACAGCACCAGCAGCAGCACAGCAGCAGCAGCACAGCAGAACTGCAGCAGCAGCAGCACAGCGGCACAGCAGCAGCAGCAGCAGCAGCACAGCAGCAGCACAACAGCAGCAGCACAACAGCAGCAGCAGCAGCAGCAGCAGCACAGCAGCAGCACAGCAGCAGCACAGCAGAAGCAGCACAGCAGCAGCACAGCAGCACAGCAGCAGCACAGCAGCAGCAGCACAGTAGCAGCAGCACAGCAGCAGCAAAACAGCAGCAGCAGCAGCACAACAGCAGCAGCACAGCAGCAGCAGCACAGCAGCAGCAGCACAGCAGCAGGAGCAGCACAGCAGCAGGAGCAGCACAGCAGCAGCACAGCATAAGCAGCAGAAGCAGCAGCACAACAACAACAACGACGACGACGACGACAACAACAACAGCATCAGCAGCGCAGCAGCACAGCTGCAGCAACACAGCAGCAGCACAGTAGCACAGCAGCAGCAGCAGAGCAGCACAGCAGCAGCACAGCAGCAGCAGCAGAACAACAGCAGCAGCAGCAGCAGCACAGCAGCACAGCAGAAGCAGAACAGCAGCACAGCAGCAGCAGCGGCACAACAACAGCATCAGCAGCAGCGGCACAGCAGCAGCACAGCAGCACAGCAGCAGCAGCAGCAGCAGCACAGCAGCAGCGGCACAGCAGCAGCATCACAACAGCAGCAGAAGGAGCAGCACAACAACAACAACAACAGCACCGGCAGCAGCACAGCAGCAGCAGCACAGCAGCACAGCAGCAGGAGCAGCACAGCAGCAGCAGCACAGCAGCAGCAGAAGGAGCAGCACAACAACAACAACAACAGCACCAGCAGCAGCACAGCAGCAGCAGCACAGCAGAACTGCAGCAGCAGCAGCACAGCAGCACAGCAGCAGCACAACAGCAGCAGCAGCAGCAGCACAGCAGCAGCAGCAGCAGCACAGCAGCAGCACAGCAGAAGCAGCACAGCAGCAGCACAGCAGCACAGCAGCAGCAGCACAGTAGCAGCAGCACAGCAGCAGCAGCAGCACAACAGCAGCAGCACAGCAGCAGCAGCACAGCAGCAGCAGCACAGCAGCAGGAGCAGCACAGCAGCAGCACAGCAGCAGCACAGCAGCAGCAGCAGAAGCAGCAGCACAACAACAACAACAACAACGACGACGACGACGACAACAACAACAGCATCAGCAGCGCAGCAGCACAGCTGCAGCAACACAGCAGCAGCACAGCAGCACAGCAGCAGCACAGCAGCAGCAGCAGCACAGCAGCAGCGGCACAGCAGCAGCATCACAACAGCAGCAGAAGGAGCAGCACAACAACAACAACAACAACAACAACACCGGCAGCAGCACAGCAGCAGGAGCAGCACAGCAGCAGCAGCACAGCAGCAGCGGCACAGAAGCAGCATCACAACAGCAGCAGAAGGAGCAGCACAACAACAACAACAGCACCAGCAGCAGCACAGCAGCACAGCAGCAGCAGCACAGCAGAACTGCAGCAGCAGCAGCACAGCAGCAGCAGCACAGCAGCAGCAGCACCAGCACAACAGCAGCAGCAGCAGCAGCACAGCAGCACAGCAGCAGCACAGCAGAAGCAGCACAGCAGCAGCAGCACAGCAGCAGCAGCAGCACAACAACAGCAGCAGCACAGCAGCACAGCAGCAGCAGCAGCACAGCAGCAGCAGCACAGCAGCAGCAGCAGCACAGCAGCAGCAGCACAGCAGCAGCAGCAGCAGCACAGCAGCAGCGGCACAGCAGCAGCATCACAACAGCAGCAGAAGGAGCAGCACAACAACACCAACAGCACCGGCAGCAGCACAGCAGCAGCAGCACAGCAGCACAGCAGCAGGAGCAGCACAGCAGCAGCAGCACAGCAGCAGCAGCAGCAGCAGCACAGCAGCAGCGGCACAGCAGCAGCATCACAACAGCAGCAGAAGGAGCAGCACAACAACAACAACAGCACCAGCAGCAGCACAGCAGCAGCAGCACAGCAGCAGCGGCGGCACAGCAGCAGCACAGCAGCAGCAGCACAGCAGCACAGCAGCAGCAGCACAACAGCAGCAGCACAGCAGCAGCAGCACAGCAGCAGTAGCAGCTCAGCAGCCGCACAGCAGCAGCAGCAGCAGTAGCAGCACAGCAGCAGCAGCACAGCAGCAGCACAGCAGCAGCAGCACACCAGCGCAGCAGCAGGAGCAGCACAGCAGCAGCAGCACAGCCACAGCAGCAGCACAGCAGCATCGGCACAGCAGCAGCATCACAACAGCAGCAGAAGGAGCAGCACAACAACAACAACAACAGCACCAGCAGCAGCACAGCAGCACAGCACAGGAGCAGCACAGCAGCAGCATCACAGCAGCAGCAGCACAACAGCAGCAGCAGCAGCACAGCAGCAGCAGCAACAGCAGCGCAGGAGCAGCACAGCAGCACAGTAGCACAGCAGCAGCAGCACAGCAGCAGCAGCAGCACAACAGCAGCAGCACAACAGCAGCAGCAGCAGCACAGCAGCAGCCGGAGCACATCAGCACAGCAGCAGCACAGCAGCAGCATCACAGCAGCAGCAGCACAACAGCAGCAGCACAACAGCAGCAGCAGAACAGCAGCAGCTCAGCAGCAGCAGCAGCAGTAGCAGCACAGCAGCAGCAGCACAGCAGCAGCAGCGCAGCCGCAGCAGCAGCACAACAGCAGCAGCAGCAGCACAACAGCAGCAGCAGCAGCACAGCAGCAGCAGAAGCAGCACAGCAGCACAGCAGCAGCAGCACAGCAGCAGCATCACAAAAGCAGCAGCACAACAGCAGCAGCACAGCAGCAGCAGCAGCAGCACAGCAGCAGCAGCACAGCAGCAGCAGCAGCAGCTCAGCAGCCGCACAGTAGCAGCAGCAGCAGTAGCAGCACAGCAGCAGCAGCACCACAGCAGCACAACAGCAGCAGCACAGCAGCAGCAGCACAACAGCAGCAGCAGCAGCACAGCAGCAGCAGCGGCACAACAACCGCAGCAGCAGCAGCGGCACAGCAGCAGCACAGCAGCAGCGGCACAGCAGCAGCATCACAACAGCAGCAGAAGGAGCAGCACAACAACAACAACAACAACAACAGCACCGGCAGCAGCACAGCAGCAGGAGCAGCACAGCAGCAGCAGCACAGCAGCAGCGACACAGAAGGAGCATCACAACAGCAGCAGAAGGAGCAGCACAACAACAGCACCAGCAGCAGCACAGCAGCAGCACAGCAGCACAGCAGCAGCAGCACAGCAGAACTGCAGCAGCAGCAGCACAGCAGCACAGCAGCAGCAGCAGCACAACAGCAGCAGCAGCAGCACAGCAGCACAGCAGCAGCACAGCAGAAGCAGCACAGCAGCAGCAGCGGCACAACAACAGCAGCAGCACAGCAGCACAGCAGCAGCAGCAGCACAGCAGCAGCAGCACAGCAGCAGCAGCACAGCAGCAGCGGCACAGCAGCAGCATCACAACAGCAGCAGAAGGAGCAGCACAACAACAACAACAGCACCGGCAGCAGCACAGCAGCAGCAGCACAGCAGCAGGAGCAGCACAGCAGCAGCAGCACAGCAGCAGCAGCAGCACAGCAGCAGCGGCACAGCAGCAGCATCACAACAGCAGCAGAAGGAGCAGCACAACAACAACAACAGCACCAGCAGCAGCACAGCAGCGGCAGCACAGCAGAACTGCAGCAGCAGCAGCACAGCAGCACAGCAGCAACAGCAGCAGCAGCAGCAGCACAGCAGCAGCACAACAGCAGCAGCACAACAGCAGCAGCAGCAGCAGCAGCACAGCAGCAGCACAGCAGCAGCACAGCAGAAGCAGCACAGCAGCAGCACAGCAGCACAGAAGCAGCACAGCAGCAGCAGCACAGTAGCAGCAGCACAGCAGCAGCAAAACAGCAGCAGCAGCAGCAGCAGCACAACAGCAGCAGCACAGCAGCAGCAGCACAGCAGCAGCAGCACAGCAGCAGGAGCAGCACAGCAGCAGGAGCAGCACAGCAGCAGCACAGCAGAAGCAGCAGAAGCAGCAGCACAACAACAACGACGACGACGACGACAACAACAACAACAGCATCAGCAGCGCAGCAGCACAGCTGCAGCAACACAGCAGCAGCACAGTAGCACAGCAGCAGCACAGCAGCACAGCAGCAGCACAGCAGCAGCAGCAGAACAACAGCAGCAGCAGCAGCAGCACAGCAGCACAGCAGAAGCAGCACAGCAGCAGCACAGCAGCAGCAGCGGCACAACAACAGCAGCAGCAGCAGCGGCACAGCAGCAGCACAGCAGCACAGCAGCAGCAGCAGCACAGCAGCAGCAGCACAGCAGCAGCGGCACAGCAGCAGCATCACAACAGCAGCAGAAGGAGCAGCACAACAACAACAACAACAGCACCGGCAGCAGCACAGCAGCAGCAGCACAGCAGCCCAGCAGCAGGAGCAGCACAGCAGCAGCACCAGCACAGCAGCAGCGGCACAGCAGCAGCATCACAACAGCAGCAGAAGGAGCAGCACAACAACAACAACAGCACCAGCAGCAGCACAGCAGCAGGAGCACAGCAGAACTGCAGCAGCAGCAGCACAGCAGCACAGCAGCAGCACAACAGCAGCAGCAGCAGCACAGCAGCAGCAGCAGCACAGCAGCAGCACAGCAGAAGCAGCACAGCAGCAGCACAGCAGCACAGCAGCAGCAGCACAGCAGCAGCAGCACAGTAGCAGCAGCACAGCAGCAGCAGCAGCAGCACAACAGCAGCAGCACAGCAGCAGCAGCACAGCAGCAGCAGCACAGCAGCAGCACAGCAGCAGCACAGCAGCAGCAGCAGAAGCAGCAGCACAACAACAACAACAACAACGACGACGACGACGACGACAACAACAACAGCATCAGCAGCGCAGCAGCACAGCTGCAGCAACACAGCAGCAGCACAGCAGCACAGCAGCAGCACAGCAGCAGCAGCAGCACAGCAGCAGCGGCACAGCAGCAGCATCACAACAGCAGCAGAAGGAGCAGCACAACAACAACAACAACAACAACAACAACACCGGCAGCAGCACAGCAGCAGGAGCAGCACAGCAGCAGCAGCACAGCAGCAGCGGCACAGAAGCAGCATCACAACAGCAGCAGAAGGAGCAGCACAACAACAACAACAGCACCAGCAGCAGCACAGCAGCACAGCAGCAGCAGCACAGCAGAACTGCAGCAGCAGCAGCACAGCAGCACAGCAGCAGCAGCACAGCAGCAGCAGCAGCACAGCAGCAGCAGCAGCAGCACAACAGCAGCAGCAGCAGCACAGCAGCACAGCAGCAGCACAGCAGAAGCAGCACAGCAGCAGCAGCACAGCAGCAGCAGCGGCACAACAA
Source organism: Amblyomma americanum (assembly GCF_052857255.1). Taxonomy (NCBI): domain Eukaryota; kingdom Metazoa; phylum Arthropoda; class Arachnida; order Ixodida; family Ixodidae; genus Amblyomma; species Amblyomma americanum. The sequence continues at coordinate 136,269,900 of NC_135504.1, read as the reverse complement.
CAGCAGCAGCACAGCAGCACAGCAGCAGCAGCAGCACAGCAGCAGCAGCACAGCAGCAGCAGCAGCACAGCAGCAGCAGCACAGCAGCAGCAGCAGGAGCAGCACAGCAGCAGACAGCAGCAGCAGCAGCACAACAGCAGCAGCAGAAGCAGCAGCACAACAACAACAACAACAACAGCAGGAGCAGCACAGAAGCACAGCAGAAGCAGCACAGCAGCAGCAGCAGCACAGCAGCAGCAGCACATCAGCAGCAGCAGCAGCACAGCAGCAGCAGCATAGCAGCAGCACACCAGCAGCAGCACAGCAGCAGCAGCAGCAGCACAACAGCAGCAGCGGCACAACAAAAACAGCAGCAGCAGCAGCGGCACAGCAGCAGCACAGCAGCAGCTGCACAGCAGCACAGCAGCAGCAGCATAGCAGCAGCAGCACAGCAGCACAGCAGCAGCAGCAGCAGCACAACAGCAGCAGGACAGCAGCAGCAGCAGCACAGCAGCAGCAGCTCAGCTGCAGCAGCAGCACAGCAGCAGCAGCAGCACAGCAGCAGCAGCACAGCAGCAGCAGCAGCAGCAGCACAACAGCAGCAGGACAGCAGCAGCAGCAGCAGCACAGCAGCAGCAGCTCAGCAGCAGCAGCAGCTCAGCTGCAGCAGCAGCAGCACAGCAGCAGCAGCAGCACAGCAGCAGCTGCATACCAGCAGCAGAAGCAGCACAGCAGCAACACAGCAGCAGCAGCACACCAGCGCAGCAGCAGGAGCAGCACAGCAGCAGCAGCACAGTAGCAGCAGCACAGCAGCAGCAGCAGCAGCACAACAGCAGCAGCACAGCAGCAGCAGCACAGCAGCAGCAGCACAGCAGCAGCACAGCAGCAGCACAGCAGCAGCAGCAGAAGCAGCAGCACAACAACAACAACAACAACGACGACGACGACGACAACAACAACAACAGCATCAGCAGCGCAGCAGCACAGCTGCAGCAACACAGCAGCAGCACAGCAGCACAGCAGCAGCACAGCAGCAGCGGCACAGCAGCAGCATCACAACAGCAGCAGAAGGAGCAGCACAACAACAACAACAACAACAACAACAACACCGGCAGCAGCACAGCAGCAGGAGCAGCACAGCAGCAGCAGCACAGCAGCAGCGGCACAGAAGCAGCATCACAACAGCAGCAGAAGGAGCAGCACAACAACAACAGCACCAGCAGCAGCACAGCAGCACAGCAGCAGCAGCACAGCAGAACTGCAGCAGCAGCAGCACAGCAGCACAGCAGCAGCAGCACAGCAGCAGCGGCAGCACAGCAGCAGCAGCACAACAGCAGCAGCAGCAGCAGCACAGCAGCAGCAGCGGCACAACAACAGCAGCAGCACAGCAGCACAGCAGCAGCAGCAGCACAGCAGCAGCAGCACAGCAGCAGCAGCAGCAGCACAGCAGCAGCAGCACAGCAGCAGCAGAAGGAGCAGCACAGCAGCAGACAGCAGCAGCAGCAGCACAACAGCAGCAGCAGAAGCAGCAGCACAACAACAACAACAACAACAGCAGGAGCAGCACAGAAGCACAGCAGAAGCAGCACAGCAGCAGCAGCAGCACAGCAGCAGCAGCACATCAGCAGCAGCAGCAGCACAGCAGCAGCAGCACACCAGCAGCAGCACATCAGCAGCAGCACAGCAGCAGCAGCAGCAGCACAACAGCAGCAGCGGCACAACAAAAACAGCAGCAGCAGCAGCGGCACAGCAGCAGCACAGCAGCAGCACAGCAGCAGCTGCACAGCAGCACAGCAGCAGCAGCATAGCAGCAGCAGCACAGCAGCACAGCAGCAGCAGCAGCAGCACAACAGCAGCAGGACAGCAGCAGCAGCAGCACAGCAGCAGCAGCTCAGCTGCAGCAGCAGCACAGCAGCAGCAGCAGCACAGCAGCAGCAGCACAGCAGCAGCAGCAGCAGCAGCAGCACAACAGCAGCAGGACAGCAGCAGCAGCAGCAGCACAGCAGCAGCAGCTCAGCAGCAGCAGCAGCTCAGCTGCAGCAGCAGCAGCACAGCAGCAGCAGCAGCAGCACAGCAGCAGCTGCATACCAGCAGCAGAAGCAGCACAGCAGCAACACAGCAGCAGCAGCACACCAGCGCAGCAGCAGGAGCAGCACAGCAGCAGCAGCACAGCCACAGCAGCAGCACAGCAGCATCGGCACAGCAGCAGCATCACAACAGCAGCAGAAAGAGCAGCACAACAACAACAACAACAACAACAACAGCACCAGCAGCAGCACAGCAGCACAGCACAGGAGCAGCACAGCAGCAGCATCACAGCAGCAGCAGCACAACAGCAGCAGCAGCAGCACAGCAGCAGCAGCAACAGCAGCGCAGGAGCAGCACAGCAGCACAGTAGCACAGCAGCAGCTGCAAAGCAGCAGCAGCAGCACAACAGCAGCAGCACAACAGCAGCAGCAGCACAGCAGCAGCCGGAGCACATCAGCACAGCAGCAGCACAGCAGCAGCATCACAGCAGCAGCAGCACAACAGCAGCAGCAGCAGCACAGCAGCAGCAGCACAACAGCAGCAGCAGCAGCACAGCAGCAGCAGCACAACAGCAGCAGCAGCAGCACAGCAGCAGCAAAGGCACAACAACAACAACAGCAGCAGCAGCGGCACAGCAGCAGCACAGCACCACAGCAGCAGCAGCACAGCAGCAGCAGCACAGCAGAAGCAGCACAGCAGCAGCACAGCAGCAGAGCAGCAGCAGCACAGCAGCAGCACAACAGCAGCAGCACAGCAGCAGCAGCAGCACAGTTGCAGCAGCTCAGCAGCAGCAGCAGAACAGCAGCAGCACAGCAGCAGCAGCACAGCAGCAGCGGCACAGCAGCAGCATCACAACAGCAGCAGCAGCAGCAGCAGCCCAGCAGCAGCAGCAGCACAGCAGCAGCAGCGCAGCCGCAGCAGCAGCTCAGCAGCAGCAGCAGCAGCACAACAGCAGCAGCAGCAGCAGCACAGCAGCAGCAGAAGCAGCACAGCAGCAGCAGCAGCCCAGCAGCAGCAGCAGCAGCACAGCAGCAGCAGCGCAGCCGCAGCAGCAGCACAACAGCAGCAGCAGCAGCACAACAGCAGCAGCAGCAGCAGCACAGCAGCAGCAGAAGCAGCACAGCAGCACAGCAGCAGCAGCACAGCAGCAGCATCACAAAAGCAGCAGCACAACAGCAGCAGCACAGCAGCAGCAGCAGCACAGCAGCAGCAGCACAGCAGCAGCAGCAGCTCAGCAGCCGCACAGTAGCAGCAGCAGCAGTAGCAGCACAGCAGCAGCAGCACCACAGCAGCACAGCAGCAGCAGCGGGAGCAGCACAGCAGCAGCACAGCAGCAGCAGAAGCAGCAGCACAGCAGAACTGCAGCAGCAGCAGCACAGCAGCACAGCAGCAGCAGCAGCACAACAGCAGCAGCAGCAGCACAGCAGCACAGCAGCAGCACAGCAGAAGCAGCACAGCAGCAGCAGCGGCACAACAACAGCAGCAGCACAGCAGCACAGCAGCAGCAGCAGCACAGCAGCAGCAGCACAGCAGCAGCAGCACAGCAGCAGCGGCACAGCAGCAGCATCACAACAGCAGCAGAAGGAGCAGCACAACAACAACAACAGCACCGGCAGCAGCACAGCAGCAGCAGCACAGCAGCAGGAGCAGCACAGCAGCAGCAGCACAGCAGCAGCAGCAGCACAGCAGCAGCGGCACAGCAGCAGCATCACAACAGCAGCAGAAGGAGCAGCACAACAACAACAACAGCACCAGCAGCAGCACAGCAGCGGCAGCACAGCAGAACTGCAGCAGCAGCAGCACAGCAGCACAGCAGCAACAGCAGCAGCAGCAGCAGCACAGCAGCAGCACAACAGCAGCAGCACAACAGCAGCAGCAGCAGCAGCAGCACAGCAGCAGCACAGCAGCAGCACAGCAGAAGCAGCACAGCAGCAGCACAGCAGCACAGAAGCAGCACAGCAGCAGCAGCACAGTAGCAGCAGCACAGCAGCAGCAAAACAGCAGCAGCAGCAGCAGCAGCACAACAGCAGCAGCACAGCAGCAGCAGCACAGCAGCAGCAGCACAGCAGCAGGAGCAGCACAGCAGCAGGAGCAGCACAGCAGCAGCACAGCAGAAGCAGCAGAAGCAGCAGCACAACAACAACGACGACGACGACGACAACAACAACAACAGCATCAGCAGCGCAGCAGCACAGCTGCAGCAACACAGCAGCAGCACAGTAGCACAGCAGCAGCACAGCAGCACAGCAGCAGCACAGCAGCAGCAGCAGAACAACAGCAGCAGCAGCAGCAGCACAGCAGCACAGCAGAAGCAGCACAGCAGCAGCACAGCAGCAGCAGCGGCACAACAACAGCAGCAGCAGCAGCGGCACAGCAGCAGCACAGCAGCACAGCAGCAGCAGCAGCACAGCAGCAGCAGCACAGCAGCAGCGGCACAGCAGCAGCATCACAACAGCAGCAGAAGGAGCAGCACAACAACAACAACAACAGCACCGGCAGCAGCACAGCAGCAGCAGCACAGCAGCACAGCAGCAGGAGCAGCACAGCAGCAGCACCAGCACAGCAGCAGCGGCACAGCAGCAGCATCACAACAGCAGCAGAAGGAGCAGCACAACAACAACAACAGCACCAGCAGCAGCACAGCAGCAGGAGCACAGCAGAACTGCAGCAGCAGCAGCACAGCAGCACAGCAGCAGCACAACAGCAGCAGCAGCAGCACAGCAGCAGCAGCAGCACAGCAGCAGCACAGCAGAAGCAGCACAGCAGCAGCACAGCAGCACAGCAGCAGCAGCACAGCAGCAGCAGCACAGTAGCAGCAGCACAGCAGCAGCAGCAGCAGCACAACAGCAGCAGCACAGCAGCAGCAGCACAGCAGCAGCAGCACAGCAGCAGCACAGCAGCAGCACAGCAGCAGCAGCAGAAGCAGCAGCACAACAACAACAACAACAACGACGACGACGACGACGACAACAACAACAGCATCAGCAGCGCAGCAGCACAGCTGCAGCAACACAGCAGCAGCACAGCAGCACAGCAGCAGCACAGCAGCAGCAGCAGCACAGCAGCAGCGGCACAGCAGCAGCATCACAACAGCAGCAGAAGGAGCAGCACAACAACAACAACAACAACAACAACAACACCGGCAGCAGCACAGCAGCAGGAGCAGCACAGCAGCAGCAGCACAGCAGCAGCGGCACAGAAGCAGCATCACAACAGCAGCAGAAGGAGCAGCACAACAACAACAACAGCACCAGCAGCAGCACAGCAGCACAGCAGCAGCAGCACAGCAGAACTGCAGCAGCAGCAGCACAGCAGCACAGCAGCAGCAGCACAGCAGCAGCAGCAGCACAGCAGCAGCAGCAGCAGCACAACAGCAGCAGCAGCAGCACAGCAGCACAGCAGCAGCACAGCAGAAGCAGCACAGCAGCAGCAGCACAGCAGCAGCAGCGGCACAACAACAGCAGCAGCACAGCAGCACAGCAGCAGCAGCAGCACAGCAGCAGCAGCACAGCAGCAGCAGCAGCACAGCAGCAGCAGCACAGCAGCAGCAGCAGGAGCAGCACAGCAGCAGACAGCAGCAGCAGCAGCACAACAGCAGCAGCAGAAGCAGCAGCACAACAACAACAACAACAACAGCAGGAGCAGCACAGAAGCACAGCAGAAGCAGCACAGCAGCAGCAGCAGCACAGCAGCAGCAGCACATCAGCAGCAGCAGCAGCACAGCAGCAGCAGCATAGCAGCAGCACACCAGCAGCAGCACAGCAGCAGCAGCAGCAGCACAACAGCAGCAGCGGCACAACAAAAACAGCAGCAGCAGCAGCGGCACAGCAGCAGCACAGCAGCAGCTGCACAGCAGCACAGCAGCAGCAGCATAGCAGCAGCAGCACAGCAGCACAGCAGCAGCAGCAGCAGCACAACAGCAGCAGGACAGCAGCAGCAGCAGCACAGCAGCAGCAGCTCAGCTGCAGCAGCAGCACAGCAGCAGCAGCAGCACAGCAGCAGCAGCACAGCAGCAGCAGCAGCAGCAGCACAACAGCAGCAGGACAGCAGCAGCAGCAGCAGCACAGCAGCAGCAGCTCAGCAGCAGCAGCAGCTCAGCTGCAGCAGCAGCAGCACAGCAGCAGCAGCAGCACAGCAGCAGCTGCATACCAGCAGCAGAAGCAGCACAGCAGCAACACAGCAGCAGCAGCACACCAGCGCAGCAGCAGGAGCAGCACAGCAGCAGCAGCACAGTAGCAGCAGCACAGCAGCAGCAGCAGCAGCACAACAGCAGCAGCACAGCAGCAGCAGCACAGCAGCAGCAGCACAGCAGCAGCACAGCAGCAGCACAGCAGCAGCAGCAGAAGCAGCAGCACAACAACAACAACAACAACGACGACGACGACGACAACAACAACAACAGCATCAGCAGCGCAGCAGCACAGCTGCAGCAACACAGCAGCAGCACAGCAGCACAGCAGCAGCACAGCAGCAGCGGCACAGCAGCAGCATCACAACAGCAGCAGAAGGAGCAGCACAACAACAACAACAACAACAACAACAACACCGGCAGCAGCACAGCAGCAGGAGCAGCACAGCAGCAGCAGCACAGCAGCAGCGGCACAGAAGCAGCATCACAACAGCAGCAGAAGGAGCAGCACAACAACAACAGCACCAGCAGCAGCACAGCAGCACAGCAGCAGCAGCACAGCAGAACTGCAGCAGCAGCAGCACAGCAGCACAGCAGCAGCAGCACAGCAGCAGCGGCAGCACAGCAGCAGCAGCACAACAGCAGCAGCAGCAGCAGCACAGCAGCAGCAGCGGCACAACAACAGCAGCAGCACAGCAGCACAGCAGCAGCAGCAGCACAGCAGCAGCAGCACAGCAGCAGCAGCAGCAGCACAGCAGCAGCAGCACAGCAGCAGCAGAAGGAGCAGCACAGCAGCAGACAGCAGCAGCAGCAGCACAACAGCAGCAGCAGAAGCAGCAGCACAACAACAACAACAACAACAGCAGGAGCAGCACAGAAGCACAGCAGAAGCAGCACAGCAGCAGCAGCAGCACAGCAGCAGCAGCACATCAGCAGCAGCAGCAGCACAGCAGCAGCAGCACACCAGCAGCAGCACATCAGCAGCAGCACAGCAGCAGCAGCAGCAGCACAACAGCAGCAGCGGCACAACAAAAACAGCAGCAGCAGCAGCGGCACAGCAGCAGCACAGCAGCAGCACAGCAGCAGCTGCACAGCAGCACAGCAGCAGCAGCATAGCAGCAGCAGCACAGCAGCACAGCAGCAGCAGCAGCACAACAGCAGCAGGACAGCAGCAGCAGCAGCACAGCAGCAGCAGCTCAGCTGCAGCAGCAGCACAGCAGCAGCAGCAGCACAGCAGCAGCAGCACAGCAGCAGCAGCAGCAGCAGCAGCACAACAGCAGCAGGACAGCAGCAGCAGCAGCAGCACAGCAGCAGCAGCTCAGCAGCAGCAGCAGCTCAGCTGCAGCAGCAGCAGCACAGCAGCAGCAGCAGCAGCACAGCAGCAGCTGCATACCAGCAGCAGAAGCAGCACAGCAGCAACACAGCAGCAGCAGCACACCAGCGCAGCAGCAGGAGCAGCACAGCAGCAGCAGCACAGCCACAGCAGCAGCACAGCAGCATCGGCACAGCAGCAGCATCACAACAGCAGCAGAAAGAGCAGCACAACAACAACAACAACAACAACAACAGCACCAGCAGCAGCACAGCAGCACAGAACAGGAGCAGCACAGCAGCAGCATCACAGCAGCAGCAGCACAACAGCAGCAGCAGCAGCACAGCAGCAGCAGCAACAGCAGCGCAGGAGCAGCACAGCAGCACAGTAGCACAGCAGCAGCTGCAAAGCAGCAGCAGCAGCAGCACAACAGCAGCAGCACAACAGCAGCAGCAGCACAGCAGCAGCCGGAGCACATCAGCACAGCAGCAGCACAGCAGCAGCATCACAGCAGCAGCAGCACAACAGCAGCAGCAGCAGCACAGCAGCAGCAGCACAACAGCAGCAGCAGCAGCACAGCAGCAGCAGCACAACAGCAGCAGCAGCAGCACAGCAGCAGCAAAGGCACAACAACAACAACAGCAGCAGCAGCGGCACAGCAGCAGCACAGCACCACAGCAGCAGCAGCACAGCAGCAGCAGCACAGCAGAAGCAGCACAGCAGCAGCACAGCAGCAGAGCAGCAGCAGCACAGCAGCAGCACAACAGCAGCAGCACAGCAGCAGCAGCAGCACAGTTGCAGCAGCTCAGCAGCAGCAGCAGAACAGCAGCAGCACAGCAGCAGCAGCACAGCAGCAGCGGCACAGCAGCAGCATCACAACAGCAGCAGCAGCAGCAGCAGCCCAGCAGCAGCAGCAGCACAGCAGCAGCAGCGCAGCCGCAGCAGCAGCTCAGCAGCAGCAGCAGCAGCACAACAGCAGCAGCAGCAGCAGCACAGCAGCAGCAGAAGCAGCACAGCAGCAGCAGCAGCCCAGCAGCAGCAGCAGCACAGCAGCAGCAGCGCAGCCGCAGCAGCAGCACAACAGCAGCAGCAGCAGCACAACAGCAGCAGCAGCAGCAGCACAGCAGCAGCAGAAGCAGCACAGCAGCACAGCAGCAGCAGCACAGCAGCAGCATCACAAAAGCAGCAGCACAACAGCAGCAGCACAGCAGCAGCAGCAGCACAGCAGCAGCAGCACAGCAGCAGCAGCAGCTCAGCAGCCGCACAGTAGCAGCAGCAGCAGTAGCAGCACAGCAGCAGCAGCACCACAGCAGCACAGCAGCAGCAGCGGGAGCAGCACAGCAGCAGCACAGCAGCAGCAGAAGCAGCAGCACAACAACAACAACAACAGCAGCAGCAGCACAGCACCACAGCAGAAGCAGCACAGCAACAGCAGCACAGCAGCAGCAGCAGCAGCACAGCAGCAGCAGCAGCTCAGCATCAGCAGCAGCACAACAGCAGCAGCACAACAGCAGCAGCATAGCAGCAGCACACCAGCAGCAGCAGCACAACAGCAGCAGCACAGCAGCAGCAGCACAACAGCAGCAGCAGCAGCAGCACAGCAGCAGCAGCGGCACAACAACAGCAGCAGCAGCAGCGGCACAGCAGCAGCACAGCAGCACAGCAGCAGCACAGCAACAGCACAGCAGCAGCACAGCAGCAGCAGCACAGCAGCAGCGGCACAGCAGCAGCATCACAACAGCAGCAGAAGGAGCAGCACAACAACAACAACAACGACAACAACAACAGCACCGGCAGCAGCACAGCAGCAGGAGCAGCACAGCAGCAGCAGCACAGCAGCAGCGGCACAGAAGGAGCATCACAACAGCAGCAGAAGGAGCAGCACAACAACAGCACCAGCAGCAGCACAGCAGCAGCACAGCAGCAGCAGCACAGCAGAACTGCAGCAGTAGCAGCACAGCAGCACAGCAGCAGCAGCACAGCAGCAGCAGCAGCACAACAGCAGCAGCAGCAGCACAGCAGCAGCACAGCAGAAGCAGCACAGCAGCAGCAGCACAGCAGCAGCAGCGGCACAACAACAGCAGCAGCAAAGCAGCACAGCAGCAGCAGCAGCAGCACAGCAGCAGCAGCAGCACAGCAGCAGCAGCACAGCAGCAGCGGCACAGCAGCAGCATCACAACAGCAGCAGAAGGAGCAGCACAACAACAACAACAGCACCGGCAGCAGCACAGCAGCAGCAGCACAGCAGCAGCATCACAACAGCAGCAGAAGGAGCAGCACAACAACAACAGCACCAGCAGCAGCACAGCAGCAGCAGCACAGCAGAACTGCAGCAGCAGCAGCAGGAGCAGCACAGCAGCAGCAGCACAGCAGCAGCGGCACAGCAGCAGCATCACAACAGCAGCAGAAGGAGCAGCACAACAACAACAGCACCAGCAGCAGCACAGCAGCAGCAGCACAGCAGAACTGCAGCAGCAGCAGCACAGCGGCACAGCAGCAGCAGCAGCAGCAGCACAGCAGCAGCACAACAGCAGCAGCACAACAGCAGCAGCAGCAGCAGCAGCAGCACAGCAGCAGCACAGCAGCAGCACAGCAGAAGCAGCACAGCAGCAGCACAGCAGCACAGCAGCAGCACAGCAGCAGCAGCACAGTAGCAGCAGCACAGCAGCAGCAAAACAGCAGCAGCAGCAGCACAACAGCAGCAGCACAGCAGCAGCAGCACAGCAGCAGCAGCACAGCAGCAGGAGCAGCACAGCAGCAGGAGCAGCACAGCAGCAGCACAGCATAAGCAGCAGAAGCAGCAGCACAACAACAACAACGACGACGACGACGACAACAACAACAGCATCAGCAGCGCAGCAGCACAGCTGCAGCAACACAGCAGCAGCACAGTAGCACAGCAGCAGCAGCAGAGCAGCACAGCAGCAGCACAGCAGCAGCAGCAGAACAACAGCAGCAGCAGCAGCAGCACAGCAGCACAGCAGAAGCAGAACAGCAGCACAGCAGCAGCAGCGGCACAACAACAGCATCAGCAGCAGCGGCACAGCAGCAGCACAGCAGCACAGCAGCAGCAGCAGCAGCAGCACAGCAGCAGCGGCACAGCAGCAGCATCACAACAGCAGCAGAAGGAGCAGCACAACAACAACAACAACAGCACCGGCAGCAGCACAGCAGCAGCAGCACAGCAGCACAGCAGCAGGAGCAGCACAGCAGCAGCAGCACAGCAGCAGCAGAAGGAGCAGCACAACAACAACAACAACAGCACCAGCAGCAGCACAGCAGCAGCAGCACAGCAGAACTGCAGCAGCAGCAGCACAGCAGCACAGCAGCAGCACAACAGCAGCAGCAGCAGCAGCACAGCAGCAGCAGCAGCAGCACAGCAGCAGCACAGCAGAAGCAGCACAGCAGCAGCACAGCAGCACAGCAGCAGCAGCACAGTAGCAGCAGCACAGCAGCAGCAGCAGCACAACAGCAGCAGCACAGCAGCAGCAGCACAGCAGCAGCAGCACAGCAGCAGGAGCAGCACAGCAGCAGCACAGCAGCAGCACAGCAGCAGCAGCAGAAGCAGCAGCACAACAACAACAACAACAACGACGACGACGACGACAACAACAATAGCATCAGCAGCGCAGCAGCACAGCTGCAGCAACACAGCAGCAGCACAGCAGCACAGCAGCAGCACAGCAGCAGCAGCAGCACAGCAGCAGCGGCACAGCAGCAGCATCACAACAGCAGCAGAAGGAGCAGCACAACAACAACAACAACAACAACAACACCGGCAGCAGCACAGCAGCAGGAGCAGCACAGCAGCAGCAGCACAGCAGCAGCGGCACAGAAGCAGCATCACAACAGCAGCAGAAGGAGCAGCACAACAACAACAACAGCACCAGCAGCAGCACAGCAGCACAGCAGCAGCAGCACAGCAGAACTGCAGCAGCAGCAGCACAGCAGCAGCAGCACAGCAGCAGCAGCACCAGCACAACAGCAGCAGCAGCAGCAGCACAGCAGCACAGCAGCAGCACAGCAGAAGCAGCACAGCAGCAGCAGCACAGCAGCAGCAGCAGCACAACAACAGCAGCAGCACAGCAGCACAGCAGCAGCAGCAGCACAGCAGCAGCAGCACAGCAGCAGCAGCAGCACAGCAGCAGCAGCACAGCAGCAGCAGCAGCAGCACAGCAGCAGCGGCACAGCAGCAGCATCACAACAGCAGCAGAAGGAGCAGCACAACAACACCAACAGCACCGGCAGCAGCACAGCAGCAGCAGCACAGCAGCACAGCAGCAGGAGCAGCACAGCAGCAGCAGCACAGCAGCAGCAGCAGCAGCAGCACAGCAGCAGCGGCACAGCAGCAGCATCACAACAGCAGCAGAAGGAGCAGCACAACAACAACAACAGCACCAGCAGCAGCACAGCAGCAGCAGCACAGCAGCAGCGGCGGCACAGCAGCAGCACAGCAGCAGCAGCACAGCAGCACAGCAGCAGCAGCACAACAGCAGCAGCACAGCAGCAGCAGCACAGCAGCAGTAGCAGCTCAGCAGCCGCACAGCAGCAGCAGCAGCAGTAGCAGCACAGCAGCAGCAGCACAGCAGCAGCACAGCAGCAGCAGCACACCAGCGCAGCAGCAGGAGCAGCACAGCAGCAGCAGCACAGCCACAGCAGCAGCACAGCAGCATCGGCACAGCAGCAGCATCACAACAGCAGCAGAAGGAGCAGCACAACAACAACAACAACAGCACCAGCAGCAGCACAGCAGCACAGCACAGGAGCAGCACAGCAGCAGCATCACAACAGCAGCAGAAGGAGCAGCACAACAACAACAACAACAGCACCGGCAGCAGCACAGCAGCAGCAGCACAGCAGCACAGCAGCAGGAGCAGCACAGCAGCAGCAGCACAGCAGCAGCAGAAGGAGCAGCACAACAACAACAACAACAGCACCAGCAGCAGCACAGCAGCAGCAGCACAGCAGAACTGCAGCAGCAGCAGCACAGCAGCACAGCAGCAGCACAACAGCAGCAGCAGCAGCAGCACAGCAGCAGCAGCAGCAGCACAGCAGCAGCACAGCAGAAGCAGCACAGCAGCAGCACAGCAGCACAGCAGCAGCAGCACAGTAGCAGCAGCACAGCAGCAGCAGCAGCACAACAGCAGCAGCACAGCAGCAGCAGCACAGCAGCAGCAGCACAGCAGCAGGAGCAGCACAGCAGCAGCACAGCAGCAGCACAGCAGCAGCAGCAGAAGCAGCAGCACAACAACAACAACAACAACGACGACGACGACGACAACAACAATAGCATCAGCAGCGCAGCAGCACAGCTGCAGCAACACAGCAGCAGCACAGCAGCACAGCAGCAGCACAGCAGCAGCAGCAGCACAGCAGCAGCGGCACAGCAGCAGCATCACAACAGCAGCAGAAGGAGCAGCACAACAACAACAACAACAACAACAACACCGGCAGCAGCACAGCAGCAGGAGCAGCACAGCAGCAGCAGCACAGCAGCAGCGGCACAGAAGCAGCATCACAACAGCAGCAGAAGGAGCAGCACAACAACAACAACAGCACCAGCAGCAGCACAGCAGCACAGCAGCAGCAGCACAGCAGAACTGCAGCAGCAGCAGCACAGCAGCAGCAGCACAGCAGCAGCAGCACCAGCACAACAGCAGCAGCAGCAGCAGCACAGCAGCACAGCAGCAGCACAGCAGAAGCAGCACAGCAGCAGCAGCACAGCAGCAGCAGCAGCACAACAACAGCAGCAGCACAGCAGCACAGCAGCAGCAGCAGCACAGCAGCAGCAGCACAGCAGCAGCAGCAGCACAGCAGCAGCAGCACAGCAGCAGCAGCAGCAGCACAGCAGCAGCGGCACAGCAGCAGCATCACAACAGCAGCAGAAGGAGCAGCACAACAACACCAACAGCACCGGCAGCAGCACAGCAGCAGCAGCACAGCAGCACAGCAGCAGGAGCAGCACAGCAGCAGCAGCACAGCAGCAGCAGCAGCAGCAGCACAGCAGCAGCGGCACAGCAGCAGCATCACAACAGCAGCAGAAGGAGCAGCACAACAACAACAACAGCACCAGCAGCAGCACAGCAGCAGCAGCACAGCAGCAGCGGCGGCACAGCAGCAGCACAGCAGCAGCAGCACAGCAGCACAGCAGCAGCAGCACAACAGCAGCAGCACAGCAGCAGCAGCACAGCAGCAGTAGCAGCTCAGCAGCCGCACAGCAGCAGCAGCAGCAGTAGCAGCACAGCAGCAGCAGCACAGCAGCAGCACAGCAGCAGCAGCACACCAGCGCAGCAGCAGGAGCAGCACAGCAGCAGCAGCACAGCCACAGCAGCAGCACAGCAGCATCGGCACAGCAGCAGCATCACAACAGCAGCAGAAGGAGCAGCACAACAACAACAACAACAGCACCAGCAGCAGCACAGCAGCACAGCACAGGAGCAGCACAGCAGCAGCATCACAGCAGCAGCAGCACAACAGCAGCAGCAGCAGCACAGCAGCAGCAGCAACAGCAGCGCAGGAGCAGCACAGCAGCACAGTAGCACAGCAGCAGCAGCACAGCAGCAGCAGCAGCACAACAGCAGCAGCACAACAGCAGCAGCAGCAGCACAGCAGCAGCCGGAGCACATCAGCACAGCAGCAGCACAGCAGCAGCATCACAGCAGCAGCAGCACAACAGCAGCAGCACAACAGCAGCAGCAGAACAGCAGCAGCTCAGCAGCAGCAGCAGCAGTAGCAGCACAGCAGCAGCAGCACAGCAGCAGCAGCGCAGCCGCAGCAGCAGCACAACAGCAGCAGCAGCAGCACAACAGCAGCAGCAGCAGCACAGCAGCAGCAGAAGCAGCACAGCAGCACAGCAGCAGCAGCACAGCAGCAGCATCACAAAAGCAGCAGCACAACAGCAGCAGCACAGCAGCAGCAGCAGCAGCACAGCAGCAGCAGCACAGCAGCAGCAGCAGCAGCTCAGCAGCCGCACAGTAGCAGCAGCAGCAGTAGCAGCACAGCAGCAGCAGCACCACAGCAGCACAACAGCAGCAGCACAGCAGCAGCAGCACAACAGCAGCAGCAGCAGCACAGCAGCAGCAGCGGCACAACAACCGCAGCAGCAGCAGCGGCACAGCAGCAGCACAGCAGCAGCGGCACAGCAGCAGCATCACAACAGCAGCAGAAGGAGCAGCACAACAACAACAACAACAACAACAACAGCACCGGCAGCAGCACAGCAGCAGGAGCAGCACAGCAGCAGCAGCACAGCAGCAGCGACACAGAAGGAGCATCACAACAGCAGCAGAAGGAGCAGCACAACAACAGCACCAGCAGCAGCACAGCAGCAGCACAGCAGCACAGCAGCAGCAGCACAGCAGAACTGCAGCAGCAGCAGCACAGCAGCACAGCAGCAGCAGCAGCACAACAGCAGCAGCAGCAGCACAGCAGCACAGCAGCAGCACAGCAGAAGCAGCACAGCAGCAGCAGCGGCACAACAACAGCAGCAGCACAGCAGCACAGCAGCAGCAGCAGCACAGCAGCAGCAGCACAGCAGCAGCAGCACAGCAGCAGCGGCACAGCAGCAGCATCACAACAGCAGCAGAAGGAGCAGCACAACAACAACAACAGCACCGGCAGCAGCACAGCAGCAGCAGCACAGCAGCAGGAGCAGCACAGCAGCAGCAGCACAGCAGCAGCAGCAGCACAGCAGCAGCGGCACAGCAGCAGCATCACAACAGCAGCAGAAGGAGCAGCACAACAACAACAACAGCACCAGCAGCAGCACAGCAGCGGCAGCACAGCAGAACTGCAGCAGCAGCAGCACAGCAGCACAGCAGCAACAGCAGCAGCAGCAGCAGCACAGCAGCAGCACAACAGCAGCAGCACAACAGCAGCAGCAGCAGCAGCAGCACAGCAGCAGCACAGCAGCAGCACAGCAGAAGCAGCACAGCAGCAGCACAGCAGCACAGAAGCAGCACAGCAGCAGCAGCACAGTAGCAGCAGCACAGCAGCAGCAAAACAGCAGCAGCAGCAGCAGCAGCACAACAGCAGCAGCACAGCAGCAGCAGCACAGCAGCAGCAGCACAGCAGCAGGAGCAGCACAGCAGCAGGAGCAGCACAGCAGCAGCACAGCAGAAGCAGCAGAAGCAGCAGCACAACAACAACGACGACGACGACGACAACAACAACAACAGCATCAGCAGCGCAGCAGCACAGCTGCAGCAACACAGCAGCAGCACAGTAGCACAGCAGCAGCACAGCAGCACAGCAGCAGCACAGCAGCAGCAGCAGAACAACAGCAGCAGCAGCAGCAGCACAGCAGCACAGCAGAAGCAGCACAGCAGCAGCACAGCAGCAGCAGCGGCACAACAACAGCAGCAGCAGCAGCGGCACAGCAGCAGCACAGCAGCACAGCAGCAGCAGCAGCACAGCAGCAGCAGCACAGCAGCAGCGGCACAGCAGCAGCATCACAACAGCAGCAGAAGGAGCAGCACAACAACAACAACAACAGCACCGGCAGCAGCACAGCAGCAGCAGCACAGCAGCACAGCAGCAGGAGCAGCACAGCAGCAGCACCAGCACAGCAGCAGCGGCACAGCAGCAGCATCACAACAGCAGCAGAAGGAGCAGCACAACAACAACAACAGCACCAGCAGCAGCACAGCAGCAGGAGCACAGCAGAACTGCAGCAGCAGCAGCACAGCAGCACAGCAGCAGCACAACAGCAGCAGCAGCAGCACAGCAGCAGCAGCAGCACAGCAGCAGCACAGCAGAAGCAGCACAGCAGCAGCACAGCAGCACAGCAGCAGCAGCACAGCAGCAGCAGCACAGTAGCAGCAGCACAGCAGCAGCAGCAGCAGCACAACAGCAGCAGCACAGCAGCAGCAGCACAGCAGCAGCAGCACAGCAGCAGCACAGCAGCAGCACAGCAGCAGCAGCAGAAGCAGCAGCACAACAACAACAACAACAACGACGACGACGACGACGACAACAACAACAGCATCAGCAGCGCAGCAGCACAGCTGCAGCAACACAGCAGCAGCACAGCAGCACAGCAGCAGCACAGCAGCAGCAGCAGCACAGCAGCAGCGGCACAGCAGCAGCATCACAACAGCAGCAGAAGGAGCAGCACAACAACAACAACAACAACAACAACAACACCGGCAGCAGCACAGCAGCAGGAGCAGCACAGCAGCAGCAGCACAGCAGCAGCGGCACAGAAGCAGCATCACAACAGCAGCAGAAGGAGCAGCACAACAACAACAACAGCACCAGCAGCAGCACAGCAGCACAGCAGCAGCAGCACAGCAGAACTGCAGCAGCAGCAGCACAGCAGCACAGCAGCAGCAGCACAGCAGCAGCAGCAGCACAGCAGCAGCAGCAGCAGCACAACAGCAGCAGCAGCAGCACAGCAGCACAGCAGCAGCACAGCAGAAGCAGCACAGCAGCAGCAGCACAGCAGCAGCAGCGGCACAACAACAGCAGCAGCACAGCAGCACAGCAGCAGCAGCAGCACAGCAGCAGCAGCACAGCAGCAGCAGCAGCACAGCAGCAGCAGCACAGCAGCAGCAGCAGGAGCAGCACAGCAGCAGACAGCAGCAGCAGCAGCACAACAGCAGCAGCAGAAGCAGCAGCACAACAACAACAACAACAACAGCAGGAGCAGCACAGAAGCACAGCAGAAGCAGCACAGCAGCAGCAGCAGCACAGCAGCAGCAGCACATCAGCAGCAGCAGCAGCACAGCAGCAGCAGCATAGCAGCAGCACACCAGCAGCAGCACAGCAGCAGCAGCAGCAGCACAACAGCAGCAGCGGCACAACAAAAACAGCAGCAGCAGCAGCGGCACAGCAGCAGCACAGCAGCAGCTGCACAGCAGCACAGCAGCAGCAGCATAGCAGCAGCAGCACAGCAGCACAGCAGCAGCAGCAGCAGCACAACAGCAGCAGGACAGCAGCAGCAGCAGCACAGCAGCAGCAGCTCAGCTGCAGCAGCAGCACAGCAGCAGCAGCAGCACAGCAGCAGCAGCACAGCAGCAGCAGCAGCAGCAGCACAACAGCAGCAGGACAGCAGCAGCAGCAGCAGCACAGCAGCAGCAGCTCAGCAGCAGCAGCAGCTCAGCTGCAGCAGCAGCAGCACAGCAGCAGCAGCAGCACAGCAGCAGCTGCATACCAGCAGCAGAAGCAGCACAGCAGCAACACAGCAGCAGCAGCACACCAGCGCAGCAGCAGGAGCAGCACAGCAGCAGCAGCACAGCCACAGCAGCAGCACAGCAGCATCGGCACAGCAGCAGCATCACAACAGCAGCAGAAGGAGCAGCACAACAACAACAACAACAACAACAACAGCACCAGCAGCAGCACAGCAGCACAGCACAGGAGCAGCACAGCAGCAGCATCACAGCAGCAGCAGCACAACAGCAGCAGCAGCAGCACAGCAGCAGCAGCAACAGCAGCGCAGGAGCAGCACAGCAGCACAGTAGCACAGCAGCAGCTGCAAAGCAGCAGCAGCAGCAGCAGCACAACAGCAGCAGCACAACAGCAGCAGCAGCACAGCAGCAGCCGGAGCACATCAGCACAGCAGCAGCACAGCAGCAGCATCACAGCAGCAGCAGCACAACAGCAGCAGCAGCAGCACAGCAGCAGCACAACAGCAGCAGCAGCAGCACAGCAGCAGCAGCACAACAGCAGCAGCAGCAGCACAGCAGCAGCAAAGGGACAACAACAACAACAGCAGCAGCAGCGGCACAGCAGCAGCACAGCACCACAGCAGCAGCAGCACAGCAGCAGCAGCACAGCAGAAGCAGCACAGCAGCAGCACAGCAGCAGAGCAGCAGCAGCACAGCAGCAGCACAACAGCAGCAGCACAGCAGCAGCAGCACAGTTGCAGCAGCTCAGCAGCAGCAGCAGAACAGCAGCAGCACAGCAGCAGCAGCACAGCAGCAGCGGCACAGCAGCAGCATCACAACAGCAGCAGCAGCAGCAGCAGCCCAGCAGCAGCAGCAGCACAGCAGCAGCAGCGCAGCCGCAGCAGCAGCTCAGCAGCAGCAGCAGCAGCACAACAGCAGCAGCAGCAGCAGCACAGCAGCAGCAGAAGCAGCACAGCAGCAGCAGCAGCCCAGCAGCAGCAGCAGCAGCACAGCAGCAGCAGCGCAGCCGCAGCAGCAGCACAACAGCAGCAGCAGCAGCAGCACAACAGCAGCAGCAGCAGCAGCAGCACAGCAGCAGCAGAAGCAGCACAGCAGCACAGCAGCAGCAGCACAGCAGCAGCATCACAAAAGCAGCAGCACAACAGCAGCAGCACAGCAGCAGCAGCAGCACAGCAGCAGCAGCACAGCAGCAGCAGCAGCTCAGCAGCCGCACAGTAGCAGCAGCAGCAGTAGCAGCACAGCAGCAGCAGCACCACAGCAGCACAGCAGCAGCAGCGGGAGCAGCACAGCAGCAGCACAGCAGCAGCAGAAGCAGCAGCACAACAACAACAACAACAGCAGCAGCAGCACAGCACCACAGCAGAAGCAGCACAGCAACAGCAGCACAGCAGCAGCAGCAGCAGCACAGCAGCAGCAGCAGCTCAGCATCAGCAGCAGCACAACAGCAGCAGCACAACAGCAGCAGCATAGCAGCAGCACACCAGCAGCAGCAGCACAACAGCAGCAGCACAGCAGCAGCAGCACAACAGCAGCAGCAGCAGCAGCACAGCAGCAGCAGCGGCACAACAACAGCAGCAGCAGCAGCGGCACAGCAGCAGCACAGCAGCACAGCAGCAGCACAGCAACAGCACAGCAGCAGCACAGCAGCAGCAGCACAGCAGCAGCGGCACAGCAGCAGCATCACAACAGCAGCAGAAGGAGCAGCACAACAACAACAACAACGACAACAACAACAGCACCGGCAGCAGCACAGCAGCAGGAGCAGCACAGCAGCAGCAGCACAGCAGCAGCGGCACAGAAGGAGCATCACAACAGCAGCAGAAGGAGCAGCACAACAACAGCACCAGCAGCAGCACAGCAGCAGCACAGCAGCAGCAGCACAGCAGAACTGCAGCAGCAGCAGCACAGCAGCACAGCAGCAGCAGCACAGCAGCAGCAGCAGCACAACAGCAGCAGCAGCAGCACAGCAGCAGCACAGCAGAAGCAGCACAGCAGCAGCAGCACAGCAGCAGCAGCGGCACAACAACAGCAGCAGCAAAGCAGCACAGCAGCAGCAGCAGCAGCACAGCAGCAGCAGCAGCACAGCAGCAGCAGCACAGCAGCAGCGGCACAGCAGCAGCATCACAACAGCAGCAGAAGGAGCAGCACAACAACAACAACAGCACCGGCAGCAGCACAGCAGCAGCAGCACAGCAGCAGCATCACAACAGCAGCAGAAGGAGCAGCACAACAACAACAGCACCAGCAGCAGCACAGCAGCAGCAGCACAGCAGCAGCGGCACAGCAGCAGCATCACAACAGCAGCAGAAGGAGCAGCACAACAACAACAGCACCAGCAGCAGCACAGCAGCAGCAGCACAGCAGAACTGCAGCAGCAGCAGCACAGCGGCACAGCAGCAGCAGCAGCAGCAGCACAGCAGCAGCACAACAGCAGCAGCACAACAGCAGCAGCAGCAGCAGCAGCAGCAGCACAGCAGCAGCACAGCAGCAGCACAGCAGAAGCAGCACAGCAGCAGCACAGCAGCACAGCAGCAGCACAGCAGCAGCAGCACAGTAGCAGCAGCACAGCAGCAGCAAAACAGCAGCAGCAGCAGCACAACAGCAGCAGCACAGCAGCAGCAGCACAGCAGCAGCAGCACAGCAGCAGGAGCAGCACAGCAGCAGGAGCAGCACAGCAGCAGCACAGCATAAGCAGCAGAAGCAGCAGCACAACAACAACAACGACGACGACGACGACAACAACAACAGCATCAGCAGCGCAGCAGCACAGCTGCAGCAACACAGCAGCAGCACAGTAGCACAGCAGCAGCAGCACAGCAGCACAGCAGCAGCACAGCAGCAGCAGCAGAACAACAGCAGCAGCAGCAGCAGCACAGCAGCACAGCAGAAGCAGAACAGCAGCACAGCAGCAGCAGCGGCACAACAACAGCATCAGCAGCAGCGGCACAGCAGCAGCACAGCAGCACAGCAGCAGCAGCAGCAGCAGCACAGCAGCAGCGGCACAGCAGCAGCATCACAACAGCAGCAGAAGGAGCAGCACAACAACAACAACAACAGCACCGGCAGCAGCACAGCAGCAGCAGCACAGCAGCACAGCAGCAGGAGCAGCACAGCAGCAGCAGCACAGCAGCAGCAGAAGGAGCAGCACAACAACAACAACAACAGCACCAGCAGCAGCACAGCAGCAGCAGCACAGCAGAACTGCAGCAGCAGCAGCACAGCAGCACAGCAGCAGCACAACAGCAGCAGCAGCAGCAGCACAGCAGCAGCAGCAGCAGCACAGCAGCAGCACAGCAGAAGCAGCACAGCAGCAGCACAGCAGCACAGCAGCAGCAGCACAGTAGCAGCAGCACAGCAGCAGCAGCAGCACAACAGCAGCAGCACAGCAGCAGCAGCACAGCAGCAGCAGCACAGCAGCAGGAGCAGCACAGCAGCAGCACAGCAGCAGCACAGCAGCAGCAGCAGAAGCAGCAGCACAACAACAACAACAACAACGACGACGACGACGACAACAACAACAGCATCAGCAGCGCAGCAGCACAGCTGCAGCAACACAGCAGCAGCACAGCAGCACAGCAGCAGCACAGCAGCAGCAGCAGCACAGCAGCAGCGGCACAGCAGCAGCATCACAACAGCAGCAGAAGGAGCAGCACAACAACAACAACAACAACAACAACACCGGCAGCAGCACAGCAGCAGGAGCAGCACAGCAGCAGCAGCACAGCAGCAGCGGCACAGAAGCAGCATCACAACAGCAGCAGAAGGAGCAGCACAACAACAACAACAGCACCAGCAGCAGCACAGCAGCACAGCAGCAGCAGCACAGCAGAACTGCAGCAGCAGCAGCACAGCAGCAGCAGCACAGCAGCAGCAGCACCAGCACAACAGCAGCAGCAGCAGCAGCACAGCAGCACAGCAGCAGCACAGCAGAAGCAGCACAGCAGCAGCAGCAGCACAGCAGCAGCAGCGGCACAACAACAGCAGCAGCACAGCAGCACAGCAGCAGCAGCAGCACAGCAGCAGCAGCACAGCAGCAGCAGCAGCACAGCAGCAGCAGCACAGCAGCAGCAGCAGCAGCACAGCAGCAGCGGCACAGCAGCAGCATCACAACAGCAGCAGAAGGAGCAGCACAACAACACCAACAGCACCGGCAGCAGCACAGCAGCAGCAGCACAGCAGCACAGCAGCAGGAGCAGCACAGCAGCAGCAGCACAGCAGCAGCAGCAGCAGCAGCACAGCAGCAGCGGCACAGCAGCAGCATCACAACAGCAGCAGAAGGAGCAGCACAACAACAACAACAGCACCAGCAGCAGCACAGCAGCAGCAGCACAGCAGCAGCGGCGGCACAGCAGCAGCACAGCAGCAGCAGCACAGCAGCACAGCAGCAGCAGCACAACAGCAGCAGCACAGCAGCAGCAGCACAGCAGCAGTAGCAGCTCAGCAGCCGCACAGCAGCAGCAGCAGCAGTAGCAGCACAGCAGCAGCAGCAGCACAGCAGCAGCACAGCAGCAGCAGCAGGAGCAGGACAGCAGCAGAACAGCAGCAGCAGCAGCACAACAGCAGCAGCAGAAGCAGCAGCACAACAACAACAACAACAACAACCGCAGGAGCAGCACAGAAGCACAGCAGAAGCAGCACAGCAGCAGCAGCACAGCAGCAGCAGCACAGCAGCAGCAGCATAGCAGCAGCACACCAGCAGCAGCACAGCAGCAGCAGCAGCAGCACAACAGCAGCAGCGGCACAACAAAAACAGCAGCAGCAGCAGCGGCACAGCAGCAGCACAGCAGCACAACAGCAGCACAGCAGCAGCTGCACAGCAGCAGCAGCATAGCAGCAGCAGCACAGCAGCACAGCAGCAGCAGCAGCACAACAGCAGCAGGACAGCAGCAGCAGCAGCACAGCAGCAGCTCAGCAGCAGCAGCTCAGCTGCAGCAGCAGCACAGCAGCAGCAGCAGCACAGCAGCAGCAGCAGCACAACAGCAGCAGGACAGCAGCAGCAGCACAGCAGCAGCAGCTCAGCAGCAGCAGCAGCTCAGCTGCAGCAGCAGCACAGCAGCAGCAGCAGCACAGCAGCAGCAGCACAGCAGCAGCACAGCAGAACTGCAGCAGCAGCAGCACAGCAGCACAGCAGCAGCACAACAGCAGCAGCAGCAGCAGCAGCAGCACAGCAGCAGCAGCAGCAGCACAGCAGCAGCACAGCAGAAGCAGCACAGCAGCAGCACAGCAGCACAGCAGCAGCAGCACAGTAGCAGCAGCACAGCAGCAGCAGCAGCACAACAGCAGCAGCACAGCAGCAGCAGCACAGCAGCAGCAGCACAGCAGCAGGAGCAGCACAGCAGCAGCGCAGCAGCAGCAGCACAGCAGCAGCAGCAGCTCAGCAGCAGCAGCTCAGCTGCAGCAGCAGCACAGCAGCAGCAGCAGCACAGCAGCAGCAGCACAGCGGCAGCAGCAGCAGCAGCACAACAGCAGCAGGACAGCAGCAGCAGCGGCAGCACGGCAGCAGCAGCTCAGCAGCAGCAGCAGCTCAGCTGCAGCAGCAGCACAGCAGCAGCAGCAGCAGCAGCACAGCAGCAGCAGCAGCAGCACAACAGCAGCAGCACAACAGCAGCAGCAGCACAGCAGCAGCCGGAGCACATCAGCACAGCAGCAGCAGCAGGAGCAGCACAGCAGCAGCACAGCAGAAGCAGCACAGCAGCAGCACAGCAGCACAGCAGCAGCACAGTAGCAGCAGCACAGCAGCAGCAAAACAGCAGCAGCAGCAGCAGCAGCACAACAGCAGCAGCACAGCACAGTAGCACAGCAGCAGCAGCACAGCAGCACAGCAGCAGCAGCACCAGTACCGGCCCAGCAGCAGCAGCACAGCAGCAGCAGCAGCACAACAGCAGCAGCACAACAACAACAACAACAACAACAACAACAGCAGGAGCACAGCAGCATCAGCAGGAGCAGCACAGCAGCGGCACAGCAGCAGCATCACAGCAGCAGCAGCACAACAGCAGCAGCAGAAGCAGCAGCAGCACAACAACAACAACAACAACAGGAGCAGCACAGCAGCGCAGCAGCAGCAAAGCAGCACAGCAGCAGCACAGCATCACAACAGCAGCAGCTCAGCAGCAGCAGCAGCACAGCAGCAGCAGCAGCAGCACAGCAGCAGCAGCACAACAGCAGCAGCACAACAGCAGCAGCAGCAGCGGCACAACAACAACAGCAGCAGCAGCGGCACAGCAGCAGCACAGCAGAAGCAGCACTGCAGCAGCTCAGCAGCAGAGCAGCAGCAGCACAGCAGCAGCAGCACAGCAGCAGCAGCTCAGCAGCAGCAGCAGAACAGCAGCAGCAGAACAGCAGCAGCACAGCAGCAGCAGCACAGCAGCAGCGGCACAGCACCAGCATCACAACAGCAGCAGCAACAGAAGCAGCAGCAGCACAGCAGCAGCAGCAGCACAACAGCAGCAGCAGAGCAGCAGCAGCTCAGCAGCAGCAGCAGTAGCAGCACAGCAGCAGCAGCACAGCAGCAGCAGCACAGCAGCAGCAGCACAGCAGCAGCAGCAGCCCAGCAGCAGCAGCAGCGCAGCCGCAGCAGCAGCACAACAGCAGCAGCAGCAGCAGCACAACAGCAGCAGCAGCACAGCAGCAGCAGCAGCACAGCAGCACAGCAGCAGCAGCAGCACAGCAGTAGCGGCGGCACAGCAGCAGCACAGCAGCAGCATCACAGCAGCAGCAGCAGCACAACAGCAGCAGCAGCAGCACAGCAGCAGCAGCAGCACAGCAGCAGCAGCACAGCAGCAGCAGCTCAGCAGCCGCACAGTAGCAGCAGCAGCAGTAGCAGCACAGCAGCAGCAGCACCACAGCAGCACAGCAGCAGCAGCAGGAGCAGCACAGCAGCAGCACAGCAGCAGCAGCACAACAGCAGCAGCAGAAGCAGCAGCACAACAACAACAACAACAACAGGAGCAGCACAGCAGCACAGCAGCAGCAGCACAAAACCACAGCAGAAGCAGCACAGCAACAGCAGCACAGCAGCAGCAGCAGCAGCAGCACAGCAGCAGCACATCAGCACAACAGCAGCAGCACAGCAGCAGCAGCAGCAGCAGCACAACAGCAGCAGCACAGCAGCAGCAGCACAGCAGCAGCAGCAACACAGCAGCAGCAGCATAGCTGCAGCACACCAGCAGCAGCACAACCACCAAGCTGCAGCAGCACAGCAGCACAACAGCAGCAGCAGCAGCTCAGCAGCAGCAGCAGCACAGCAGCAGCAGCACAGCAGCAGCAGCGGCACAACAACAACAGCAGCAGCACAGCAGCAGCACAGCAGCAGAGCAGCAGCAGCACAGCAGCACAGCAGCAGCAGCACAGCAGCAGCAGCTCAGCAGCAGCACAGCAGAAGCAGCACAGCAGCAGCACAGCAGCAGCAGCGGCACAACAACAGCATCAGCAGCAGCGGCACAGCAGCAGCACAGCAGCACAGCAGCAGCAGCAGCAGCAGCACAGCAGCAGCGGCACAGCAGCAGCATCACAACAGCAGCAGAAGGAGCAGCACAACAACAACAACAACAGCACCGGCAGCAGCACAGCAGCAGCAGCACAGCAGCACAGCAGCAGGAGCAGCACAGCAGCAGCAGCACAGCAGCAGCAGAAGGAGCAGCACAACAACAACAACAACAGCACCAGCAGCAGCACAGCAGAACTGCAGCTGCAGCAGCACAGCAGCACAGCAGCAGCACAACAGCAGCAGCAGCAGCACAGCAGCAGCAGCACAGCAGCAGCACAGCAGAAGCAGCACAGCAGCAGCACAGCAGCACAGCAGCAGCAGCACAGTAGCAGCAGCACAGCAGCAGCAGCAGCACAACAGCAGCAGCACAGCAGCAGCAGCACAGCAGCAGCAGCACAGCAGCAGGAGCAGCACAGCAGCAGCACAGCAGCAGCACAGCAGCAGCAGCAGAAGCAGCAGCACAACAACAACAACAACAACGACGACGACAACAACAACAGCATCAGCAGCGCAGCAGCACAGCTGCAGCAACACAGCAGCAGCACAGCAGCACCGCAGCAGCACAGCAGCAGCAGCAGCACAGCAGCAGCGGCACAGCAGCAGCATCACAACAGCAGCAGAAGGAGCAGCACAACAACAACAACAACAACAACACCGGCAGCAGCACAGCAGCAGGAGCAGCACAGCAGCAGCAGCACAGCAGCAGCGGCACAGAAGCAGCATCACAACAGCAGCAGAAGGAGCAGCACAACAACAACAACAGCACCAGCAGCAGCACAGCAGCAGCAGCAGCAGCAGCAGCACAGCAGAACTGCAGCAGCAGCAGCACAGCAGCAGCAGCACAGCAGCAGCAGCAGCAGCACAGCAGCAGCAGCAGCAGCACAACAGCAGCAGCAGCAGCACAGCAGCACAGCAGCAGCACAGCAGAAGCAGCACAGCAGCAGCAGCACAGCAGCAGCAGCGGCACAACAACAGCAGCAGCACAGCAGCACAGCAGCAGCAGCAGCACAGCAGCAGCAGCACAGCAGCAGCAGCAGCACAGCAGCAGCGGCACAGCAGCAGCATCACAACAGCAGCAGAAGGAGCAGCACAACAACACCAACAGCACCGGCAGCAGCACAGCAGCAGCAGCACAGCAGCACAGCAGCAGGAGCAGCACAGCAGCAGCAGCACAGCAGCAGCAGCAGCAGCACAGCAGCAGCGGCACAGCAGCATCACAACAGCAGCAGAAGGAGCAGCACAACAACAACAACAGCACCAGCAGCAGCACAGCAGCAGCAGCACAGCAGCAGCGGCGGCACAGCAGCAGCACAGCACCAGCAGCACAGCAGCAGCATCACAGCAGCAGCAGCACAACAGCAGCAGCACAGCAGCAGCAGCACAGCAGCAGTAGCAGCTCAGCAGCCGCACAGCAGCAGCAGCAGCAGTAGCAGCACAGCAGCAGCAGCACAGCAGCAGCAGCAGCACAGCAGCAGCACAGCAGCAGCAGCAGGAGCAGGACAGCAGCAGAACAGCAGCAGCAGCAGCACAACAGCAGCAGCAGAAGCAGCAGCACAACAACAACAACAACAACCGCAGGAGCAGCACAGAAGCACAGCAGAAGCAGCACAGCAGCAGCAGCACAGCAGCAGCAGCACATCAGCAGCAGCAGCACAGCAGCAGCAGCATAGCAGCAGCACACCAGCAGCAGCACAGCAGCAGCAGCAGCAGCAGCACAACAGCAGCAGCGGCACAACAAAAACAGCAGCAGCAGCAGTGGCACAGCAGCAGCACAGCAGCAGCTGCACAGCAGCAGCAGCATAGCAGCAGCAGCACAGCAGCACAGCAGCAGCAGCAGCAGCACAACAGCAGCAGGACAGCAGCAGCAGCAGCACAGCAGCAGCAGCTCAGCAGCAGCAGCTCAGCTGCAGCAGCAGCACAGCAGCAGCAGCAGCACAGCAGCAGCAGCAGCAGCAGCAGCACAACAGCAGCAGGACAGCAGCAGCAGCACAGCAGCAGCAGCTCAGCAGCAGCAGCAGCTCAGCTGCAGCAGCAGCACAGCAGCAGCAGCAGCAGCACAGCAGCAGCACAGCAGAACTGCAGCAGCAGCAGCACAGCAGCACACCAGCAGCACAACAGCAGCAGCAGCAGCAGCAGCAGCACAGCAGCAGCAGCAGCAGCAGCACAGCAGCAGCACAGCAGAAGCAGCACAGCAGCAGCACAGCAGCACAGCAGCAGCAGCACAGTAGCAGCAGCACAGCAGCAGCAGCAGCAGCACAACAGCAGCAGCACAGCAGCAGCAGCACAGCAGCAGCAGCACAGCAGCAGGAGCAGCACAGCAGCAGCGCAGCAGCAGCAGCACAGCAGCAGCAGCAGCAGCTCAGCTGCAGCAGCAGCACAGCAGCAGCAGCAGCACAGCAGCAGCAGCACAGCAGCAGCAGCAGCAGCAGCACAACAGCAGCAGGACAGCAGCAGCAGCGGCAGCACGGCAGCAGCAGCTCAGCAGCAGCAGCAGCTCAGCTGCAGCAGCAGCACAGCAGCAGCAGCAGCAGCACAGCAGCAGCAGCACAGCAGCAGCTGCATACCAGCAGCAGAAGCAGCACAGCAGCAGCACAGCAGCAGCAGCACACCAGCGCAGCAGCAGGAGCAGCACAGCAGCAGCAGCACAGCCACAGCAGCACAGCAGCATCGGCACAGCAGCAGCATCACAACAGCAGCAGAAGGAGCAGCACAACAACAACAACAACAACAGCACCAGCAGCAGCACAGCAGCACAGCACAGCAGCAGCACAGCAGCAGCAGCACAGCAGCAGCATCACAGCAGCAGCAGCAGCACAACAGCAGCAGCAGCAGCACAGCAGCAGCAGCAACAGGAGCGCAGGAGCAGCACAGCAGCACAGTAGCACAGCAGCAGCAGCACAGCAGCAGCAGCAGCAGCACAACAGCAGCAGCACAACAGCAGCAGCAGCACAGCAGCAGCCGGAGCACAGCAGCAGCAGCAGGAGCAGCACAGCAGCAGCACAGCAGAAGCAGCACAGCAGCAGCACAGCAGCACAGCAGCAGCACAGTAGCAGCAGCACAGCAGCAGCAAAACAGCAGCAGCAGCAGCAGAAGCACAACAGCAGCAGCACAGCACAGTAGCACAGCAGCAGCAGCACAGCAGCACAGCAGCAGCAGCACCAGTACCGGCCCAGCAGCAGCAGCACAGCAGCAGCAGCAGCACAACAGCAGCAGCACAACAACAACAACAACAACAACAACAACAACAGGAGCACAGCAGCATCAGCAGGAGCAGCACAGCAGCGGCACAGCAGCAGCAGCATCACAGCAGCAGCAGCACAACAGCAGCAGCAGAAGCAGCAGCAGCACAACAACAACAACAACAACAGGAGCAGCACAGCAGCGCAGCAGCAGCAAAGCAGCACAGCAGCAGCACAGCATCACAACAGCAGCAGCTCAGCAGCAGCAGCAGCACAGCAGCAGCAGCACAACAGCAGCAGCACAACAGCAGCAGCAGCAGCGGCACAACAACAACAGCAGCAGCAGCGGCACAGCAGCAGCACAGCAGCAGCAGCACAGCAGAAGCAGCACTGCAGCAGCTCAGCAGCAGAGCAGCAGCAGCACAGCAGCAGCAGCACAGCAGCAGCAGCTCAGCAGCAGCAGCAGAACAGCAGCAGCAGAACAGCAGCAGCACAGCAGCAGCAGCACAGCAGCAGCGGCACAGCACCAGCATCACAACAGCAGCAGCAACAGAAGCAGCAGCAGCACAGCAGCAGCAGCAGCACAACAGCAGCAGCAGAGCAGCAGCAGCTCAGCAGCAGCAGCAGTAGCAGCACAGCAGCAGCAGCACAGCAGCAGCAGCACAGCAGCAGCAGCAGCCCAGCAGCAGCAGCAGCGCAGCCGCAGCAGCAGCACAACAGCAGCAGCAGCAGCAGCACAACAGCAGCAGCAGCACAGCAGCAGCAGCAGCACAGCAGCACAGCAGCAGCAGCAGCACAGCAGTAGCGGCGGCACAGCAGCAGCACAGCAGCAGCATCACAGCAGCAGCAGCAGCACAACAGCAGCAGCAGCACAGCAGCAGCAGCAGCACAGCAGCAGCAGCACAGCAGCAGCAGCTCAGCAGCCGCAAAGTAGCAGCAGTAGCAGCACAGCAGCAGCAGTACCACAGCAGCACAGCAGCAGCAGCAGGAGCAGCACAGCAGCAGCACAGCAGCAGCAGCACAACAGCAGCAGCAGAAGCAGCAGCACAACAACAACAACAACAACAGGAGCAGCACAGCAGCACAGCAGCAGCAGCACAGCACCACAGCAGAAGCAGCACAGCAACAGCAGCACAGCAGCAGCAGCAGCAGCAGCAGCACAGCAGCAGCACATCAGCACAACAGCAGCAGCACAGCAGCAGCAGCAGCAGCACAACAGCAGCAGCACAGCAGCAGCAGCACAGCAGCAGCAGCAACACAGCAGCAGCAGCATAGCTGCAGCACACCAGCAGCAGCACAACCACCAAGCTGCAGCAGCACAGCAGCACAACAGCAGCAGCAGCAGCTCAGCAGCAGCAGCACAGCAGCAGCAGCACAGCAGCAGCAGCACAGCAGCAGCAGCGGCACAACAACAACAGCAGCAGCACAGCAGCAGCACAGCAGCAGAGCAGCAGCAGCACAGCAGCACAGCAGCAGCAGCACAGCAGCAGCAGCTCAGCAGCAGCACAGCAGCAGCAGAAGAGCAGCAGCAGCAGCACAGCAGCAGCGGCACAGCTGCAGTAGCAGCACAGCAGCAGGAGCAGCACATCAGCAGCAGCAGCAGCAGCACAGCAGCAGCATCACAACAGCAGCAGCAACAGCAGCACAAAACAACAACAACAGCAGCAGCAGCACAGCTGCAGCAACACAGCAGCAGCAGCACAGCAGCAGCAGCACAGCACCAGCACAGCACCAGCAGCAGCACAGCAGCAGCACAGCAGCAGCACAGCAGCAGCGGCGGCACAGCAGCAGCAGCAGCACAGCAGCAGCATCACAGCAGCAGCAGCACAGCAGCAGCAGCACAGCAGCAGCAGCACAGCAGCAGTAGCAGCTCAGCAGCCGCACAGCAGCAGCAGCAGCAGTAGCAGCACAGCAGCAGCAGCACAGCAGCAGCAGCAGCACAGCAGCAGCACAGCAGCAGCAGCAGGAGCAGCACAGCAGCAGAACAGCAGCAGCAGCAGCACAGCAGCAGCAGCACAACAGCAGCAGCAGAAGCAGCAGCAGCAGGAGCAGCACAGCAGCAGAACAGCAGCAGCAGCAGCACAGCAGCAGCAGCACAACAGCAGCAGCAGAAGCAGCAGCACAACAACAACAACAACAACAGCAGGAGCAGCACAGAAGCACAGCAGCAGCAGCAGCAGCACAGCAGCAGCAGCACAGCAGCAGCAGCACATCAGCAGCAGCAGCACAGCAGCAGCAGCATAGCAGCAGCACACCAGCAGCAGCACAGCAGCAGCAGCAGCAGCACAACAGCAGCAGCAGCACAGCAGCAGCAGCGGCACAACAAAAACAGCAGCAGCAGCAGCATCGGCACAGCAGCAGCACAGCAGCACAGCAGCAGCACAGCAGCAGCACAGCAGCAGCTGCACAGCAGCACAGCAGCAGCAGCATAGCAGCAGCAGCACAGCAGCACAGCAGCAGCAGCAGCAGCACAACAGCAGCAGGACAGCAGCAGCAGCAGCACAGCAGCAGCAGCTCAGCAGCAGCAGCAGCTCAGCTGCAGCAGCAACACAGCAGCAGCAGCAGCACAGCAGCAGCAGCACAGCAGCAGCAGCAGCAGCACAACAGCAGCAGGACAGCAGCAGCAGCTCAGCAGCAGCAGCAGCTCAGCTGCAGCAGCAGCAGCACAGCAGCAGCAGCACAGCAGCAGCTGCATACCAGCAGCAGAAGCAGCACAGCAGCAGCACAGCAGCAGCAGCACAGCCACAGCAGCAGCACAGCAGCATCGGCACAGCAGCAGCATCACAACAGCAGCAGAAGGAGCAGCCCAACAACAACAACAACAACAACAGCACCAGCAGCAGCACAGCAGCACAGCACAGCAGCACAGCAGCAGCACAGCAGCAGCATCACAGCAGCAGCAGCACAACAGCAGCAGCAGCAGCACAGCAGCAGCAGCAACAGCAGCGCAGCAGCTGCACAGCAGCACAGTAGCACAGCAGCAGCAGCACAGCAGCAGCAGCAGCACAACAGCAGCAGCAGCAGCACAGCAGCAGCCGGAGCACATCAGCACAGCAGCAGCAGCAGGAGCAGCACAGCAGCAGCACAGCAGCAGCACAACAGCAGCAGCAGCAGCACAGCAGCAGCAGCACAACAGCAGCAGCAGCACAGCAGCAGCAGAGGAACAACAACAACAGCAGCAGCAGCGGCACAGCAGCAGCACAGCACCACAGCAGCAGCAGCACAGCAGCAGCAGCACAGCAGAAGCAGCACAGCAGCAGCACAGCAGCAGAGCAGCAGCAGCACAGCAGCAGCACAGCAGCAGCACAACAGCAGCAGCACAGCAGCAGCAGCAGCACAGCAGCAGCAGCTCAGCAGCAGCAGCACAGCAGCAGCAGCAGAACAGCAGCAGCACAGCAGCAGCACAGCAGCAGCAGCACAGCAGCAGCGGCACAGCAGCAGCATCACAACAGCAGCAGCACAGCAGCAGCAGCAGCAGCAGCAGTAGCAGCACAGCAGCAGCAGCACAGCAGCAGCAGCAGCCCAGCAGCAGCACAGCAGCAGCACAACAGCAGCAGCAGCAGCACAACAGCAGCAGCAGAAGCAGCACAGCAGCACAGCAGCAGCAGCACAGCAGCAGCATCACAAAAGCAGCAGCACAACAGCAGCAGCACAGCAGCAGCAGCAGCACAGCAGCAACAGCACAGCAGCAGCAGCAGCTCAGCAGCCGCACAGTAGCAGCAGCAGCAGTAGCAGCACAGCAGCAGCAGCACCACAGCAGCAGCAGCAGGAGCAGCACAGCAGCAGCACAGCAGCAGCAGAAGCAGCAGCACAACAACAACAACAACAGCAGGAGTGGCACAGCAGCACAGCAGCAGCAGCACAGCACCACAGCAGAAGCAGCACAGCAACAGCAGCACATTAGCAGCAGCAGCAGCAGCTCAGCATCAGCACAACAGCAGCAGCACAGCAGCAGCAGCATAGCAGCAGCAAACCAGCAGCAGCACAGCAGCAGCAGCAGCACAACAGCAGCAGCAGCAGCAGCAGCAGCACAGCTGAAGCAGCGGAACAACAACAGCAGCGGCACAGCAGCAGCAGAGCAGCACAGCAGCAGCACAGCAGCAGCAGCAGCAGCGGCACAGCAGCAGCATCACAACAGCAGCAGAAGGAGCAGCACAACAACAACAACAACAGCACCGGCAGCAGCACAGCAGCAGGAGCAGCACAGCAGCAGCAGCACAGCAGCAGCGGCACAGAAGCAGCATCACAACAGCAGCAGAAGGAGCAGCACAACAACAACAACAGCACCAGCAGCAGCACAGCAGCAGCACACCAGCACAGCAGCAGCAGCACAGCAGAACTGCAGCAGCAGCAGCACAGCAGCACAGCAGCAGCAGCACAGCAGCAGCAGCAGCACAGCAGCAGCAGCAGCAGCACAACAGCAGCAGCAGCAGCAGCAGCAGCAGCACAGCAGCACAGCAGCAGCACAGCAGCAGCAGCACAGCAGCAGCAGCGGCACAACAACAGCAGCAGCAGCAGCGGCACAGCAGCAGCACAGCAGCACAGCAGCAGCAGCAGCACAGCAGCAGCAGCACAGCAGCAGCAGCAGCAGCACAGCAGCAGCGGCACAGCAGCAGCGGCACAGCAGCAGCATCACAACAGCAGCAGAAGGAGCAGCACAACAACAACAACAGCACCGGCAGCAGCACAGCAGCAGCAGCACAGCAGCAGCAGCAGCACAGCAGCAGCAGCGCAGCCGCAGCAGCAGCACAACAGCAGCAGCAGCAGCACAACAGCAGCAGCAGCAGCAGCACAGCAGCAGCAGAAGCAGTACAGCAGCACAGCAGCAGCAGCACAGGAGCAGCATCACAAAAGCAGCAGCACAACAGCAGCAGCACAGCAGCAGCACAGCAGCAGCAGCAGCTCAGCAGCCGCACAGTAGCAGCAGCAGCAGTAGCAGCACAGCAGCAGCAGCACCACAGCAGCACAGCAGCAGCAGTGGGAGCAGCACAGCAGCAGCACAGCAGCAGCAGAAGCAGCAGCACAACAACAACAACAACAACAGCAGCAGCACAGCACCACAGCAGAAGCAGCACAGCAACAGCAGCACAGCAGCAGCAGCAGCAGCAGCAGCAGCTCAGCATCAGCAGCAGCACAACAGCAGCAGCACAACAGCAGCAGCATAGCAGCAGCACACCAGCAGCAGCAGCACAACAGCAGCAGCACAGCAGCAGCAGCACAACAGCAGCAGCAGCAGCAGCACAGCAGCAGCAGCGGCACAACAACAGCAGCAGCAGCAGCGGCACAGCAGCAGCACAGCAGCACAGCAGCAGCACAGCAACAGCACAGCAGCAGCACAGCAGCAGCAGCACAGCAGCAGCGGCACAGCAGCAGCATCACAACAGCAGCAGAAGGAGCAGCACAACAACAACAACAACAACAACAGCACCGGCAGCAGCACAGCAGCAGGAGCAGCACAGCAGCAGCAGCACAGCAGCAGCGGCACAGAAGGAGCATCACAACAGCAGCAGAAGGAGCAGCACAACAACAACAGCACCAGCAGCAGCACAGCAGCACAGCAGCAGCAGCACAGCAGAACTGCAGCAGCAGCAGCACAGCAGCACAGCAGCAGCAGCACAGCAGCAGCAGCAGCACAACAGCAGCAGCAGCAGCACAGCAGCACAGCAGCAGCACAGCAGAAGCAGCACAGCAGCAGCAGCACAGCAGCAGGAGCGGCACAACAACAGCAGCAGCACAGCAGCACAGCAGCAGCAGCAGCAGCACAGCAGTAGCAGCACAGCAGCAGCAGCAGCACAGCAGCAGCAGCAGCACAGCAGCAGCGGCACAGCAGCAGCATCACAACAGCAGCAGAAGGAGCAGCACAACAACAACAACAGCACCGGCAGCAGCACAGCAGCAGCAGCACAGCAGCACAGCAGCAGGAGCAGCACAGCAGCAGCAGCACAGCAGCAGCGGCACAGCAGCAGCATCACAACAGCAGCAGAAGGAGCAGCACAACAACAACAGCACCAGCAGCAGCACAGCAGCAGCAGCACAGCAGAACTGCAGCAGCAGCAGCACAGCAGCACAGCAGCAGCAGCAGCACAACAGCAGCAGCACAACAGCAGCAGCAGCAGCAGCAGCAGCAGCACAGCAGCAGCACAGCAGCATCACAGCAGAAGCAGCACAGCAGCAGCACAGCAGCACAGCAGCAGCACAGCAGCAGCAGCACAGTAGCAGCAGCACAGCAGCAGCAAAACAGCAGCAGCAGCAGCACAACAGCAGCAGCACAGCAGCAGCAGCACAGCAGCAGCAGCACAGCAGCAGGAGCAGCACAGCAGCAGCGCAGCAGCAGCAGCACAGCAGCAGCAGCAGCTCAGCAGCAGCAGCTCAGCTGCAGCAGCAGCACAGCAGCAGCAGCAGCACAGCAGCAGCAGCACAGCAGCAGCAGCAGCAGCAGCACAACAGCAGCAGGACAGCAGCAGCAGCGGCAGCACGGCAGCAGCAGCTCAGCAGCAGCAGCAGCTCAGCTGCAGCAGCAGCACAGCAGCAGCAGCAGCAGCACAGCAGCAGCAGCACAGCAGCAGCTGCATACCAGCAGCAGAAGCAGCACAGCAGCAGCACAGCAGCAGCAGCACACCAGCGCAGCAGCAGGAGCAGCACAGCAGCAGCAGCACAGCCACAGCAGCACAGCAGCATCGGCACAGCAGCAGCATCACAACAGCAGCAGAAGGAGCAGCACAACAACAACAACAACAACAGCACCAGCAGCAGCACAGCAGCACAGCACAGCAGCAGCACAGCAGCAGCATCACAGCAGCAGCAGCAGCACAACAGCAGCAGCAGCAGCACAGCAGCAGCAGCAACAGCAGCGCAGGAGCAGCACAGCAGCACAGTAGCACAGCAGCAGCAGCACAGCAGCAGCAGCAGCAGCACAACAGCAGCAGCACAACAGCAGCAGCAGCACAGCAGCAGCCGGAGCACATCAGCACAGCAGCAGCAGCAGGAGCAGCACAGCAGCAGCACAGCAGAAGCAGCACAGCAGCAGCACAGCAGCACAGCAGCAGCACAGTAGCAGCAGCACAGCAGCAGCAAAACAGCAGCAGCAGCAGCAGAAGCACAACAGCAGCAGCACAGCACAGTAGCACAGCAGCAGCAGCACAGCAGCACAGCAGCAGCAGCACCAGTACCGGCCCAGCAGCAGCAGCACAGCAGCAGCAGCAGCACAACAGCAGCAGCACAACAACAACAACAACAACAACAACAACAACAGGAGCACAGCAGCATCAGCAGGAGCAGCACAGCAGCGGCACAGCAGCAGCATCACAGCAGCAGCAGCACAACAGCAGCAGCAGAAGCAGCAGCAGCACAACAACAACAACAACAACAGGAGCAGCACAGCAGCGCAGCAGCAGCAAAGCAGCACAGCAGCAGCACAGCATCACAACAGCAGCAGCTCAGCAGCAGCAGCAGCACAGCAGCAGCAGCACAGCAGCAGCAGCACAACAGCAGCAGCACAACAGCAGCAGCAGCAGCGGCACAACAACAACAGCAGCAGCAGCGGCACAGCAGCAGCACAGCAGCAGCAGCACAGCAGAAGCAGCACTGCAGCAGCTCAGCAGCAGAGCAGCAGCAGCACAGCAGCAGCAGCACAGCAGCAGCAGCTCAGCAGCAGCAGCAGAACAGCAGCAGCAGAACAGCAGCAGCACAGCAGCAGCAGCACAGCAGCAGCGGCACAGCACCAGCATCACAACAGCAGCAGCAACAGAAGCAGCAGCAGCACAGCAGCAG
Organism: Amblyomma americanum; assembly: GCF_052857255.1. Lineage (NCBI taxonomy): Eukaryota > Metazoa > Arthropoda > Arachnida > Ixodida > Ixodidae > Amblyomma > Amblyomma americanum. Next base: position 136,233,884 of record NC_135504.1, on the reverse strand, counting down.
CAGCAGCACAACAGCAGCAGCAGAGCAGCAGCAGCTCAGCAGCAGCAGCAGTAGCAGCACAGCAGCAGCAGCACAGCAGCAGCAGCAGCAGCAGCACAACAGCAGCAGCAGCACAGCAGCAGCAGCAGCACAGCAGCACAGCAGCAGCAGCAGCACAGCAGTAGCGGCGGCACAGCAGCAGCACAGCAGCAGCATCACAGCAGCAGCAGCAGCACAACAGCAGCAGCAGCACAGCAGCAGCAGCAGCACAGCAGCAGCAGCACAGCAGCAGCAGCTCAGCAGCCGCACAGTAGCAGCAGTAGCAGCACAGCAGCAGCAGCACCACAGCAGCACAGCAGCAGCAGCAGGAGCAGCACAGCAGCAGCACAGCAGCAGCAGCACAACAGCAGCAGCAGAAGCAGCAGCACAACAACAACAACAACAACAGGAGCAGCACAGCAGCACAGCAGCAGCAGCACAGCACCACAGCAGAAGCAGCACAGCAACAGCAGCACAGCAGCAGCAGCAGCAGCAGCAGCAGCACAGCAGCAGCACATCAGCACAACAGCAGCAGCACAGCAGCAGCAGCAGCAGCACAACAGCAGCAGCACAGCAGCAGCAGCACAGCAGCAGCAGCAACACAGCAGCAGCAGCATAGCTGCAGCACACCAGCAGCAGCACAACCACCAAGCTGCAGCAGCACAGCAGCACAACAGCAGCAGCAGCAGCTCAGCAGCAGCAGCACAGCAGCAGCAGCACAGCAGCAGCAGCACAGCAGCAGCAGCGGCACAACAACAACAGCAGCAGCACAGCAGCAGCACAGCAGCAGAGCAGCAGCAGCACAGCAGCACAGCAGCAGCAGCACAGCAGCAGCAGCTCAGCAGCAGCACAGCAGCAGCAGAAGAGCAGCAGCAGCAGCACAGCAGCAGCGGCACAGCTGCAGCAGCAGCACAGCAGCAGGAGCAGCACATCAGCAGCAGCAGCAGCAGCACAGCAGCAGCATCACAACAGCAGCAGCAACAGCAGCACAAAACAACAACAGCAGCAGCAGCAGCACAGCTGCAGCAACACAGCAGCAGCAGCACAGCAGCAGCAGCACAGCACCAGCACAGCACCAGCAGCAGCACAGCAGCAGCACAGCAGCAGCGGCGGCACAGCAGCAGCACAGCAGCAGCAGCAGCACAGCAGCAGCATCACAGCAGCAGCAGCACAGCAGCAGCAGCACAGCAGCAGCAGCACAGCAGCAGTAGCAGCTCAGCAGCCGCACAGCAGCAGCAGCAGCAGTAGCAGCACAGCAGCAGCAGCACAGCAGCAGCAGCAGCACAGCAGCAGCACAGCAGCAGCAGCAGGAGCAGCACAGCAGCAGAACAGCAGCAGCAGCAGCACAGCAGCAGCAGCACAACAGCAGCAGCAGAAGCAGCAGCAGCAGGAGCAGCACAGCAGCAGAACAGCAGCAGCAGCACAACAGCAGCAGCAGAAGCAGCAGCACAACAACAACAACAACAACAGCAGGAGCAGCACAGAAGCACAGCAGCAGCAGCAGCACAGCAGCAGCAGCACAGCAGCAGCAGCACATCAGCAGCAGCAGCACAGCAGCAGCAGCATAGCAGCAGCACACCAGCAGCAGCACAGCAGCAGCAGCAGCAGCACAACAGCAGCAGCAGCACAGCAGCAGCAGCGGCACAACAAAAACAGCAGCAGCAGCAGCATCGGCACAGCAGCAGCACAGCAGCACAGCAGCAGCACAGCAGCAGCACAGCAGCAGCTGCACAGCAGCACAGCAGCAGCAGCATAGCAGCAGCAGCACAGCAGCACAGCAGCAGCAGCAGCAGCAGCACAACAGCAGCAGGACAGCAGCAGCAGCAGCACAGCAGCAGCAGCTCAGCAGCAGCAGCAGCTCAGCTGCAGCAGCAACACAGCAGCAGCAGCAGCACAGCAGCAGCAGCACAGCAGCAGCAGCAGCAGCAGCAGCACAACAGCAGCAGGACAGCAGCAGCAGCTCAGCAGCAGCAGCAGCTCAGCTGCAGCAGCAGCAGCACAGCAGCAGCAGCACAGCAGCAGCTGCATACCAGCAGCAGAAGCAGCACAGCAGCAGCACAGCAGCAGCAGCAGCACAGCCACAGCAGCAGCACAGCAGCATCGGCACAGCAGCAGCATCACAACAGCAGCAGAAGGAGCAGCACAACAACAACAACAACAACAGCACCAGCAGCAGCACAGCAGCACAGCACAGCAGCACAGCAGCAGCACAGCAGCAGCATCACAGCAGCAGCAGCACAACAGCAGCAGCAGCAGCACAGCAGCAGCAGCAACAGCAGCGCAGCAGCTGCACAGCAGCACAGTAGCACAGCAGCAGCAGCACAGCAGCAGCAGCAGCACAACAGCAGCAGCACAACAGCAGCAGCAGCAGCACAGCAGCAGCCGGAGCACATCAGCACAGCAGCAGCAGCAGGAGCAGCACAGCAGCAGCACAGCAGCAGCACAACAGCAGCAGCAGCAGCACAGCAGCAGCAGCACAACAGCAGCAGCAGCACAGCAGCAGCAGAGGAACAACAACAACAACAGCAGCAGCAGCGGCACAGCAGCAGCACAGCACCACAGCAGCAGCAGCACAGCAGCAGCAGCACAGCAGAAGCAGCACAGCAGCAGCACAGCAGCAGAGCAGCAGCAGCACAGCAGCAGCACAGCAGCAGCACAACAGCAGCAGCACAGCAGCAGCAGCAGCACAGCAGCAGCAGCTCAGCAGCAGCAGCACAGCAGCAGCAGCAGAACAGCAGCAGCACAGCAGCAGCACAGCAGCAGCAGCACAGCAGCAGCGGCACAGCAGCAGCATCACAACAGCAGCAGCACAGCAGCAGCAGCAGCACAACAGCAGCAGCTCAGCAGCAGCAGCAGCAGTAGCAGCACAGCAGCAGCAGCACAGCAGCAGCAGCAGCCCAGCAGCAGCACAGCAGCAGCACAACAGCAGCAGCAGCAGCACAACAGCAGCAGCAGAAGCAGCACAGCAGCACAGCAGCAGCAGCACAGCAGCAGCATCACAAAAGCAGCAGCACAACAGCAGCAGCACAGCAGCAGCAGCACAGCAGCAACAGCACAGCAGCAGCAGCAGCTCAGCAGCCGCACAGTAGCACCAGCAGCAGTAGCAGCACAGCAGCAGCAGCACCACAGCAGCAGCAGCAGGAGCAGCACAGCAGCAGCAGAAGCAGCAGCACAACAACAACAACAACAGCAGGAGTGGCACAGCAGCACAGCAGCAGCAGCACAGCACCACAGCAGAAGCAGCACAGCAACAGCAGCACATTAGCAGCAGCAGCAGCAGCTCAGCATCAGCACAACAGCAGCAGCAGCAGCAGCAGCACAGCAGAAGCAGCGGAACAACAACAGCAGCGGCACAGCAGCAGCAGAGCAGCACAGCAGCAGCACAGCAGCAGCAGCAGCAGCGGCACAGCAGCAGCATCACAACAGCAGCAGAAGGAGCAGCACAACAACAACAACAACAACAGCACCGGCAGCAGCACAGCAGCAGGAGCAGCACAGCAGCAGCAGCACAGCAGCAGCGGCACAGAAGCAGCATCACAACAGCAGCAGAAGGAGCAGCACAACAACAACAACAGCACCAGCAGCAGCACAGCAGCAGCACACCAGCACAGCAGCAGCAGCACAGCAGAACTGCAGCAGCAGCAGCACAGCAGCACAGCAGCAGCAGCACAGCAGCAGCAGCAGCACAGCAGCAGCAGCAGCAGCACAACAGCAGCAGCAGCAGCAGCAGCAGCAGCACAGCAGCACAGCAGCAGCACAGCAGCAGCAGCACAGCAGCAGCAGCGGCACAACAACAGCAGCAGCAGCAGCGGCACAGCAGCAGCACAGCAGCACAGCAGCAGCAGCAGCAGCACAGCAGCAGCAGCACAGCAGCAGCAGCAGCACTGCAGCAGCGGCACAGCAGCAGCGGCACAGCAGCAGCATCACAACAGCAGCAGAAGGAGCAGCACAACAACAACAACAGCACCGGCAGCAGCACAGCAGCAGCAGCACAGCAGCAGCAGCAGCACAGCAGCAGCAGCGCAGCCGCAGCAGCAGCACAACAGCAGCAGCAGCAGCACAACAGCAGCAGCAGCAGCAGCACAGCAGCAGCAGAAGCAGCACAGCAGCACAGCAGCAGCAGCACAGGAGCAGCATCACAAAAGCAGCAGCACAACAGCAGCAGCACAGCAGCAGCACAGCAGCAGCAGCAGCTCAGCAGCCGCACAGTAGCAGCAGCAGCAGTAGCAGCACAGCAGCAGCAGCACCACAGCAGCACAGCAGCAGCAGCGGGAGCAGCACAGCAGCAGCACAGCAGCAGCAGAAGCAGCAGCACAACAACAACAACAACAACAGCAGCAGCACAGCACCACAGCAGAAGCAGCACAGCAACAGCAGCACAGCAGCAGCAGCAGCAGCAGCTCAGCATCAGCAGCAGCACAACAGCAGCAGCACAACAGCAGCAGCATAGCAGCAGCACACCAGCAGCAGCAGCACAACAGCAGCAGCACAGCAGCAGCAGCACAACAGCAGCAGCAGCAGCAGCACAGCAGCAGCAGCGGCACAACAACAGCAGCAGCAGCAGCGGCACAGCAGCAGCACAGCAGCACAGCAGCAGCACAGCAACAGCACAGCAGCAGCACAGCAGCAGCAGCACAGCAGCAGCGGCACAGCAGCAGCATCACAACAGCAGCAGAAGGAGCAGCACAACAACAACAACAACAACAACAACAACAGCACCGGCAGCAGCACAGCAGCAGGAGCAGCACAGCAGCAGCAGCACAGCAGCAGCGGCACAGAAGGAGCATCACAACAGCAGCAGAAGGAGCAGCACAACAACAACAGCACCAGCAGCAGCACAGCAGCACAGCAGCAGCAGCACAGCAGAACTGCAGCAGCAGCAGCACAGCAGCACAGCAGCAGCAGCACAGCAGCAGCAGCAGCACAACAGCAGCAGCAGCAGCACAGCAGCACAGCAGCAGCACAGCAGAAGCAGCACAGCAGCAGCAGCACAGCAGCAGGAGCGGCACAACAACAGCAGCAGCACAGCAGCACAGCAGCAGCAGCAGCAGCACAGCAGTAGCAGCACAGCAGCAGCAGCAGCACAGCAGCAGCAGCAGCACAGCAGCAGCGGCACAGCAGCAGCATCACAACAGCAGCAGAAGGAGCAGCACAACAACAACAACAGCACCGGCAGCAGCACAGCAGCAGCAGCACAGCAGCACAGCAGCAGGAGCAGCACAGCAGCAGCAGCACAGCAGCAGCGGCACAGCAGCAGCATCACAACAGCAGCAGAAGGAGCAGCACAACAACAACAGCACCAGCAGCAGCACAGCAGCAGCAGCACAGCAGAACTGCAGCAGCAGCAGCACAGCAGCACAGCAGCAGCAGCAGCACAACAGCAGCAGCACAACAGCAGCAGCAGCAGCAGCAGCAGCAGCACAGCAGCAGCACAGCAGCAGCACAGCAGAAGCAGCACAGCAGCAGCACAGCAGCACAGCAGCAGCACAGCAGCAGCAGCACAGTAGCAGCAGCACAGCAGCAGCAAAACAGCAGCAGCAGCAGCACAACAGCAGCAGCACAGCAGCAGCAGCACAGCAGCAGCAGCACAGCAGCAGGAGCAGCACAGCAGCAGGAGCAGCACAGCAGCAGCACAGCAGAAGCAGCAGCACAACAACAACAACGACGACGACGACGACAACAACAACAGCATCAGCAGCGCAGCAGCACAGCTGCAGCAACACAGCAGCAGCACAGTAGCACAGCAGCAGCAGCACAGCAGCAGCAGCAGAACAACAGCAGCAGCAGCAGCAGCACAGCAGCACAGCAGAAGCAGCACAGCAGCAGCACAGCAGCAGCAGCGGCACAACAACAGCATCAGCAGCAGCGGCACAGCAGCACAGCAGCAGCAGCATAGCAGCAGCAGCACAGCAGCACAGCAGCAGCAGCAGCAGCACAACAGCAGCAGGACAGCAGCAGCAGCAGCACAGCAGCAGCAGCTCAGCAGCAGCAGCAGCTCAGCTGCAGCAGCAACACAGCAGCAGCAGCAGCACAGCAGCAGCAGCACAGCAGCAGCAGCAGCAGCAGCAGCACAACAGCAGCAGGACAGCAGCAGCAGCTCAGCAGCAGCAGCAGCTCAGCTGCAGCAGCAGCAGCACAGCAGCAGCAGCACAGCAGCAGCTGCATACCAGCAGCAGAAGCAGCACAGCAGCAGCACAGCAGCAGCAGCACAGCCACAGCAGCAGCACAGCAGCATCGGCACAGCAGCAGCATCACAACAGCACCAGAAGGAGCAGCACAACAACAACAACAACAACAGCACCAGCAGCAGCACAGCAGCACAGCACAGCAGCACAGCAGCAGCACAGCAGCAGCATCACAGCAGCAGCAGCACAACAGCAGCAGCAGCAGCACAGCAGCAGCAGCAACAGCAGCGCAGCAGCTGCACAGCAGCACAGTAGCACAGCAGCAGCAGCACAGCAGCAGCAGCACAACAGCAGCAGCACAACAGCAGCAGCAGCAGCACAGCAGCAGCCGGAGCACATCAGCACAGCAGCAGCAGCAGGAGCAGCACAGCAGCAGCACAGCAGCAGCACAACAGCAGCAGCAGCAGCACAGCAGCAGCAGCACAACAGCAGCAGCAGCACAGCAGCAGCAGAGGAACAACAACAACAACAGCAGCAGCAGCGGCACAGCAGCACCACAGCACCACAGCAGCAGCAGCACAGCAGCAGCAGCACAGCAGAAGCAGCACAGCAGCAGCACAGCAGCAGAGCAGCAGCAGCACAGCAGCAGCACAGCAGCAGCACAACAGCAGCAGCACAGCAGCAGCAGCAGCAGCACAGCAGCAGCAGCTCAGCAGCAGCAGCACAGCAGCAGCAGCAGAACAGCAGCAGCACAGCAGCAGCACAGCAGCAGCAGCACAGCAGCAGCGGCACAGCAGCAGCATCACAACAGCAGCAGCACAGCAGCAGCAGCAGCACAACAGCAGCAGCTCAGCAGCAGCAGCAGCAGTAGCAGCACAGCAGCAGCAGCACAGCAGCAGCAGCAGCCCAGCAGCAGCACAGCAGCAGCACAACAGCAGCAGCAGCAGCACAACAGCAGCAGCAGAAGCAGCACAGCAGCACAGCAGCAGCAGCACAGCAGCAGCATCACAAAAGCAGCAGCACAACAGCAGCAGCACAGCAGCAGCAGCAGCACAGCAGCAACAGCACAGCAGCAGCAGCAGCTCAGCAGCCGCACAGTAGCAGCAGCAGCAGTAGCAGCACAGCAGCAGCAGCACCACAGCAGCAGCAGCAGGAGCAGCACAGCAGCAGCACAGCAGCAGCAGAAGCAGCAGCACAACAACAACAACAACAGCAGGAGTGGCACAGCAGCACAGCAGCAGCAGCACAGCACCACAGCAGAAGCAGCACAGCAACAGCAGCACATTAGCAGCAGCAGCAGCAGCTCAGCATCAGCACAACAGCAGCAGCACAGCAGCAGCAGCATAGCAGCAGCAAACCAGCAGCAGCACAGCAGCAGCAGCAGCACAACAGCAGCAGCAGCAGCAGCAGCAGCACAGCAGAAGCAGCGGAACAACAACAGCAGCGGCACAGCAGCAGCAGAGCAGCACAGCAGCAGCACAGCAGCAGCAGCAGCAGCGGCACAGCAGCAGCATCACAACAGCAGCAGAAGGAGCAGCACAACAACAACAACAACAGCACCGGCAGCAGCACAGCAGCAGGAGCAGCACAGCAGCAGCAGCACAGCAGCAGCGGCACAGAAGCAGCATCACAACAGCAGCAGAAGGAGCAGCACAACAACAACAACAGCACCAGCAGCAGCACAGCAGCAGCACACCAGCACAGCAGCAGCAGCACAGCAGAACTGCAGCAGCAGCAGCACAGCAGCACAGCAGCAGCAGCACAGCAGCAGCAGCAGCACAGCAGCAGCACAACAGCAGCAGCAGCAGCAGCAGCAGCAGCACAGCAGCACAGCAGCAGCACAGCAGCAGCAGCACAGCAGCAGCAGCGGCACAACAACAGCAGCAGCAGCAGCGGCACAGCAGCAGCACAGCAGCACAGCAGCAGCAGCAGCACAGCAGCAGCAGCACAGCAGCAGCAGCAGCAGCACAGCAGCAGCGGCACAGCAGCAGCGGCACAGCAGCAGCATCACAACAGCAGCAGAAGGAGCAGCACAACAACAACAACAGCACCGGCAGCAGCACAGCAGCAGCAGCACAGCAGCAGCAGCAGCACAGCAGCAGCAGCGCAGCCGCAGCAGCAGCACAACAGCAGCAGCAGCAGCACAACAGCAGCAGCAGCAGCAGCAGCACAGCAGCAGCAGAAGCAGCACAGCAGCACAGCAGCAGCAGCACAGCAGCAGCATCACAAAAGCAGCAGCACAACAGCAGCAGCACAGCAGCAGCACAGCAGCAGCAGCAGCTCAGCAGCCGCACAGTAGCAGCAGCAGCAGTAGCAGCACAGCAGCAGCAGCACCACAGCAGCACAGCAGCAGCAGCGGGAGCAGCACAGCAGCAGCACAGCAGCAGCAGAAGCAGCAGCACAACAACAACAACAACAACAGCAGCAGCACAGCACCACAGCAGAAGCAGCACAGCAACAGCACCACAGCAGCAGCAGCAGCAGCAGCTCAGCATCAGCAGCAGCACAACAGCAGCAGCACAACAGCAGCAGCATAGCAGCAGCACACCAGCAGCAGCAGCACAACAGCAGCAGCACAGCAGCAGCAGCACAACAGCAGCAGCAGCAGCAGCACAGCAGCAGCAGCGGCACAACAACAGCAGCAGCAGCAGCGGCACAGCAGCAGCACAGCAGCACAGCAGCAGCACAGCAACAGCACAGCAGCAGCACAGCAGCAGCAGCACAGCAGCAGCGGCACAGCAGCAGCATCACAACAGCAGCAGAAGGAGCAGCACAACAACAACAACAACAACAGCACCGGCAGCAGCACAGCAGCAGCAGCACAGCAGCAGCAGCGGCACAGAAGGAGCATCACAACAGCAGCAGAAGGAGCAGCACAACAACAACAGCACCAGCAGCAGCACAGCAGCACAGCAGCAGCAGCACAGCAGAACTGCAGCAGCAGCAGCACAGCAGCACAGCAGCAGCAGCACAGCAGCAGCAGCAGCACAACAGCAGCAGCAGCAGCACAGCAGCACAGCAGCAGCACAGCAGAAGCAGCACAGCAGCAGCAGCACAGCAGCAGGAGCGGCACAACAACAGCAGCAGCACAGCAGCACAGCAGCAGCAGCAGCAGCACAGCAGTAGCAGCACAGCAGCAGCAGCAGCACAGCAGCAGCAGCAGCACAGCAGCAGCGGCACAGGAGCAGCATCACAACAGCAGCAGAAGGAGCAGCACAACAACAACAACAGCACCGGCAGCAGCACAGCAGCAGCAGCACAGCAGCACAGCAGCAGGAGCAGCACAGCAGCAGCAGCACAGCAGCAGCGGCACAGCAGCAGCATCACAACAGCAGCAGAAGGAGCAGCACAACAACAACAGCACCAGCAGCAGCACAGCAGCAGCAGCACAGCAGAACTGCAGCAGCAGCAGCACAGCAGCACAGCAGCACAGCAGCAGCAGCAGCAGCACAACAGCAGCAGCACAACAGCAGCAGCAGCAGCAGCAGCAGCACAGCAGCAGCACAGCAGCAGCACAGCAGAAGCAGCACAGCAGCAGCACAGCAGCACAGCAGCAGCACAGCAGCAGCAGCACAGTAGCAGCAGCACAGCAGCAGCAAAACAGCAGCAGCAGCAGCACAACAGCAGCAGCACAGCAGCAGCAGCACAGCAGCAGCAGCACAGCAGCAGGAGCAGCACAGCAGCAGGAGCAGCACAGCAGCAGCACAGCAGAAGCAGCAGCACAACAACAACAACGACGACGACGACGACAACAACAACAGCATCAGCAGCGCAGCAGCACAGCTGCAGCAACACAGCAGCAGCACAGTAGCACAGCAGCAGCAGCACAGCAGCAGCAGCAGAACAACAGCAGCAGCAGCAGCAGCAGCAGCACAGCAGCACAGCAGAAGCAGCACAGCAGCAGCACAGCAGCAGCAGCGGCACAACAACAGCATCAGCAGCAGCGGCACAGCAGCAGCACAGCAGCACAGCAGCAGCAGCAGCAGCACAGCAGCAGCGGCACAGCAGCAGCATCACAACAGCAGCAGAAGGAGCAGCACAACAACAACAACAACAGCACCAGCAGCAGCACAGCAGCAGCAGCACAGCAGAACTGCAGCAGCAGCAGCACAGCAGCACAGCAGCAGCACAACAGCAGCAGCAGCAGCAGCAGCACAGCAGCAGCAGCAGCAGCACAGCAGCAGCACAGCAGAAGCAGCACAGCAGCAGCACAGCAGCAGAGCAGCAGCAGCACAGCAGCAGCAGCACAGTAGCAGCAGCACAGCAGCAGCAGCAGCACAACAGCAGCAGCACAGCAGCAGCAGCACAGCAGCAGGAGCAGCACAGCAGCAGCACAGCAGCAGCACAGCAGCAGCAGCAGAAGCAGCAGCACAACAACAACAACAACAACGACGACGACGACGACAACAACAACAGCATCAGCAGCGCAGCAGCACAGCTGCAGCAACACAGCAGCAGCACAGCAGCACAGCAGCAGCACAGCAGCAGCAGCAGCACAGCAGCAGCGGCACAGCAGCAGCATCACAACAGCAGCAGAAGGAGCAGCACAACAACAACAACAACAACAACAACAACAACAACACCGGCAGCAGCACAGCAGCAGGAGCAGCACAGCAGCAGCAGCACAGCAGCAGCGGCACAGAAGCAGCATCACAACAGCAGAAGAAGGAGCTGCACAACAACAACAACAGCACCAGCAGCAGCACAGCAGCACAGCAGCAGCAGCACAGCAGAACTGCAGCAGCAGCAGCAGCAGCAGCACAGCAGCAGCAGCAGCAGCACAACAGCAGCAGCAGCAGCAGCACAGCAGCACAGCAGCAGCACAGCAGAAGCAGCACAGCAGCAGCAGCACAGCAGCAGCAGCGGCACAACAACAGCAGCAGCACAGCAGCACAGCAGCAGCAGCAGCACAGCAGCAGCAGCACAGCAGCAGCAGCAGCACAGCAGCAGCAGCACAGCAGCAGCAGCAGCACAGCAGCAGCGGCACAGCAGCAGCGGCACAGCAGCAGCATCACAACAGCAGCAGAAGGAGCAGCACAACAACACCAACAGCACCGGCAGCAGCACAGCAGCAGCAGCACAGCAGCACAGCAGCAGGAGCAGCACAGCAGCAGCAGCACAGCAGCAGCAGCAGCACAGCAGCAGCGGCACAGCAGCAGCATCACAACAGCAGCAGAAGGAGCAGCACAACAACAACAACAGCACCAGCAGCAGCACAGCAGCAGCAGCACAGCAGCAGCGGCGGCACAGCAGCAGCACAGCAGCAGCAGCACAGCAGCAGCAGCACAACAGCAGCAGCACAGCAGCAGCAGCACAGCAGCAGTAGCAGCTCAGCAGCCGCACAGCAGCAGCAGCAGCAGTAGCAGCACAGCAGCAGCAGCACAGCAGCAGCAGCAGCAGCACAGCAGCAGCACAGCAGCAGCAGCAGGAGCAGGACAGCAGCAGAACAGCAGCAGCAGCAGCACAACAGCAGCAGCAGAAGCAGCAGCACAACAACAACAACAACAACAGCAGGAGCAGCACAGAAGCACAGCAGAAGCAGCACAGCAGCAGCAGCACATCAGCAGCAGCAGCATAGCAGCAGCAGCATAGCAGCAGCACACCAGCAGCAGCACAGCAGCAGCAGCAGCAGCAGCAGCACAACAGCAGCAGCGGCACAACAAAAACAGCAGCAGCAGCAGCGGCACAGCAGCAGCACAGCAGCACAGCAGCAGCACAGCAGCAGCTGCACAGCAGCAGCAGCATAGCAGCAGCAGCACAGCAGCACTGCAGCAGCACAACAGCAGCAGGACAGCAGCAGCAGCAGCAGCACAGCAGCAGCAGCTCAGCAGCAGCTCAGCTGCAGCAGCAGCACAGCAGCAGCAGCAGCACAGCAGCAGCAGCAGCAGCAGCAGCACAACAGCAGCAGGACAGCAGCAGCAGCAGCAGCACAGCAGCAGCAGCTCAGCAGCAGCAGCAGCTCAGCTGCAGCAGCAGCACAGCAGCAGCAGCACAGCAGCAGCACAGCAGAACTGCAGCAGCAGCAGCACAGCAGCACAGCAGCAGCACAACAGCAGCAGCAGCAGCACAGCAGCAGCAGCAGCAGCACAGCAGCAGCACAGCAGAAGCAGCACAGCAGCAGCACAGCAGCACAGCAGCAGCAGCACAGTAGCAGCAGCACAGCAGCAGCAGCAGCAGCACAACAGCAGCAGCACAGCAGCAGCAGCACAGCAGCAGCAGCACAGCAGCAGGAGCAGCACAGCAGCAGCGCAGCAGCAGCAGCACAGCAGCAGCAGCACAGCAGCAGCGGCACAGCAGCAGCATCACAACAGCAGCAGCACAGCAGCAGCAGCACAGCAGCAGCAGCAGCAGCAGCAGCAGCAGCACAACAGCAGCAGGACAGCAGCAGCAGCGGCAGCACGGCAGCAGCAGCTCAGCAGCAGCAGCAGCTCAGCTGCAGCAGCAGCACAGCAGCAGCAGCACAGCAGCAGCAGCACAGCAGCAGCTGCATACCAGCAGCAGAAGCAGCACAGCAGCAGCACAGCAGCAGCAGCACACCAGCGCAGCAGCAGGAGCAGCACAGCAGCAGCAGCACAGCCACAGCAGCACAGCAGCATCGGCACAGCAGCAGCATCAGAACAGCAGCAGAAGGAGCAGCACAACAACAACAACAACAACAGCACCAGCAGCAGCACAGCAGCACAGCACAGCAGCAGCACAGCAGCAGCATCACAGCAGCAGCAGCAGCACAACAGCAGCAGCAGCAGCACAGCAGCAGCAGCAACAGCAGCGCAGGAGCAGCACAGCAGCACAGTAGCACAGCAGCAGCAGCACAGCAGCAGCAGCAGCAGCACAACAGCAGCAGCATAACAGCAGCAGCAGCACAGCAGCAGCCGGAGCACATCAGCACAGCAGCAGCAGCAGGAGCAGCCCAGCAGCAGCACAGCAGCAGCATCACAGCAGCAGCAGCACAACAGCAGCAGCAGCACAGCAGCAGCAGCACAACAGCAGCAGCAGCAGCACAGCAGCAGCAGCACAACAGCAGCAGCAGAAGCACAGCAGCAGCAGAGGCACAACAACAACAACAGCAACAGCAGCGGCACAGCAGCAGCACAGCACCACAGCAGCAGCAGCACAGCAGCAGCAGCACAGCAGAAGCAGCACAGCAGCAGCACAGCAGCAGAGCAGCAGCAGCACAGCAGCAGCACAGCAGCAGCACAACAGCAGCAGCACAGCAGCAGCAGCACAGCAGCATCAGCTCAGCAGCAGCAGCACAGCAGCAGCAGCAGAACAGCAGCGGCACAGCAGCAGCATCACAACAGCAACAGCAGCAGAAGCAGCAGCAGCACAGCAGCAGCAGCAGCACAACAGCAGCAGCAGAGCAGCAGCAGCTCAGCAGCAGCAGCAGCAGTAGCAGCACAGCAGCAGCAGCACAGCAGCAGCAGCACAGCAGCAGCAGCACAGCAGCAGCAGCAGCCCAGCAGCAGCAGCAGCACAGCAGCAGCAGCGCAGCCGCAGCAGCAGCACAACAGCAGCAGCAGCAGCACAACAGCAGCAGCAGCAGCAGCACAGCAGCAGCAGAAGCAGCACAGCAGCACAGCAGCAGCATCACAAAAGCAGCAGCACAACAGCAGCAGCACAGCAGCAGCAGCAGGAGCAGCACAGCAGCAGCACAGCTGCAGCAGAAGCAGCAGCACAACAACAACAACAACAACAACAGCAGGAGTGGCACAGCAGCACAGCAGCAGCAGCACAGCACCACAGCAGAAGCAGCACAGCAACAGCAGCACAGCAGCAGCAGCAGCACAGCAGCAGCAGCAGCTCAGCATCAGCAGCAGCATAGCAGCATCACACCAGCAGCAGCAGCACAACAGCAGCAGCACAGCAGCAGCAGCACAACAGCAGCAGCAGCAGCACAGCAGCAGCAGCGGCACAACAACAGCAGCAGCAGCAGCGGCACAGCAGCAGCACAGCAGCACAGCAGCAGCACAGCAGCAGCAGCAGCACAGCAACAGCACAGCAGCAGCACAGCAGCAGCAGCACAGCAGCAGCGGCACAGCAGCAGCATCACAACAGCAGCAGAAGGAGCAGCACAACAACAACAACAACAACAGCACCGGCAGCAGCACAGCAGCAGGAGCAGCACAGCAGCAGCAGCACAGCAGCAGCGGCACAGAAGGAGCATCACAACAGCAGCAGAAGGAGCAGCACAACAACAACAGCACCAGCAGCAGCACAGCAGCAGCACAGCAGCACAGCAGCAGCAGCACAGCAGAACTGCAGCAGCAGCAGCACAGCAGCACAGCAGCAGCAGCAGCAGCAGCACAACAGCAGCAGCAGCAGCACAGCAGCACAGCAGCAGCACAGCAGAAGCAGCACAGCAGCAGCAGCACAGCAGCAGCAGCAGCGGCACAACAACAGCAGCAGCACAGCAGCACAGGAGCAGCAGCACAGCAGCAGCAGCACAGCAGCAGCAGCAGCAGCACAGCAGCAGCGGCACAGCAGCAGCATCACAACAGCAGCAGAAGGAGCAGCACAACAACAACAACAGCACCGGCAGCAGCACAGCAACAGCAGCACAGCAGCACAGCAGCAGGAGCAGCACAGCAGCAGCAGCACAGCAGCAGCAGCAGCACAGCAGCAGCGGCACAGCAGCAGCATCACAACAGCAGCAGAAGGAGCAGCACAACAACAACAACAGCACCAGCAGCAGCACAGCAGCAGCAGCACAGCAGCACAGCAGCAGCAGCAGCAGCAGCACAGCAGCAGCACAACAGCAGCAGCACAACAGCAGCAGCAGCAGCAGCACAGCAGCAGCACAGCAGAAGCAGCACAGCAGCAGCAAAGCAGCACAGCAGCAGCACAGTAGCAGCAGCACAGCAGCAGCAAAACAGCAGCAGCAGCAGCAGCACAACAGCAGCAGCACAGCACAGTAGCACAGCAGCAGCAGCACAGCAGCACAGCAGCAGCAGCACCAGTACCGGCCCAGCAGCAGCAGCACAGCAGCAGCAGCAGCACAACAGCAGCAGCAGCAGCACAACAACAACAACAACAACAACAGCAGGAGCACAGCAGCGCAGCAGCAGCAAAGCAGCACAGCAGCAGCACAGCATCACAACAGCAGCAGCTCAGCAGCAGCAGCAGCACAGCAGCAGCAGCAGCACAGCAGCAGCAGCACAACAGCAGCAGCAGCAGCAGCAGCGGCACAACAACAACAGCAGCAGCAGCGGCACAGCAGCAGCACAGCAGCACAGCAGCAGCAGCACAGCAGAAGCAGCACTGCAGCAGCTCAGCAGCAGAGCAGCAGCAGCACAGCAGCAGCAGCACAGCAGCAGCAGCTCAGCAGCAGCAGCAGAACAGCAGCAGCAGAACAGCAGCAGCACAGCAGCAGCAGCACAGCAGCAGCGGCACAGCACCAGCATCACAACAGCAGCAGCAACAGAAGCAGCAGCAGCACAGCAGCAGCAGCAGCACAACAGCAGCAGCAGAGCAGCAGCAGCTCAGCAGCAGCAGCAGTAGCAGCACAGCAGCAGCAGCACAGCAGCAGCAGCACAGCAGCAGCAGCACAGCAGCAGCAGCCCAGCAGCAGCAGCAGCGCAGCCGCAGCAGCAGCACAACAGCAGCAGCAGCAGCAGCACAACAGCAGCAGCAGCACAGCAGCAGCAGCAGCACAGCAGCACAGCAGCAGCAGCAGCACAGCAGTAGCGGCGGCACAGCAGCAGCACAGCAGCAGCATCACAGCAGCAGCAGCAGCACAACAGCAGCAGCAGCACAGCAGCAGCAGCAGCACAGCAGCAGCAGCACAGCAGCAGCAGCTCAGCAGCCGCACAGTAGCAGCAGCAGCAGTAGCAGCACAGCAGCAGCAGCACCACAGCAGCACAGCAGCAGCAGCAGGAGCAGCACAGCTGCAGCACAGCAGCAGCAGCACAACAGCAGCAGCAGAAGCAGCAGCACAACAACAACAACAACAGGAGCAGCACAGCAGCACAGCAGCAGCAGCACAGCACCACAGCAGAAGCAGCACAGCAACAGCAGCACAGCAGCAGCAGCAGCAGCAGCAGCACAGCAGCAGCACATCAGCACAACAGCAGCAGCACAGCAGCAGCAGCAGCAGCAGCACAACAGCAGCAGCACAGCAGCAGCAGCACAGCAGCAGCAGCAACACAGCAGCAGCAGCATAGCTGCAGGACACCAGCAGCAGCACAACCACCGAGCTGCAGCAGCACAGCAGCACAACAGCAGCAGCAGCAGCTCAGCAGCAGCAGCAGCACAGCAGCAGCAGCAGCACAGCAGCAGCAGCACAGCAGCAGCAGCACAGCAGCAGCAGCGGCACAACAACAACAGCAGCAGCACAGCAGCAGCACAGCAGCAGAGCAGCAGCAGCACAGCAGCACAGCAGCAGCAGCACAGCAGCAGCAGCTCAGCAGCAGCACAGCAGCAGCAGAAGAGCAGCAGCAGCAGCACAGCAGCAGCGGCACAGCAGCAGCGGCACAGCAGCAGCAGCAGCACAGCAGCAGGAGCAGCACATCAGCAGCAGCAGCAGCAGCAGCACAGCAGCAGCATCACAACAGCAGCAGCAACAGCAGCACAAAACAACAACAACAGCAGCAGCAGCACAGCTGCAGCAACACAGCAGCAGCAGCACAGCAGCAGCAGCACAGCACCAGCACAGCACCAGCAGCAGCACAGCAGCAGCAGCACAGCAGCAGCGGCGGCACAGCAGCAGCACAGCAGCAGCAGCAGCACAGCAGCAGCATCACAGCAGCAGCAGCACAGCAGCAGCAGCAGCACAGCAGCAGCAGCACAGCAGCAGCAGCTCAGCAGCCGCACAGCAGCAGCAGCAGTAGCAGCACAGCAGCAGCAGCACAGCAGCAGCACAGCAGCAGCAGCAGGAGCAGCACAGCAGCAGAACAGCAGCAGCAGCAGCACAGCAGCAGCAGCAGCACAGCAGCAGCAGCACAACAGCAGCAGCAGAAGCAGCAGCACAACAACAACAACAGCAGGAGCAGCACAGAAGCACAGCAGCAGCAGCACAGCAGCAGCAGCACAGCAGCAGCAGCACATCAGCAGCAGCAGCACAGCAGCAGCAGCATAGCAGCAGCACACCAGCAGCAGCACAACAGCAGCAGCAGCAGCACAACAGCAGCAGCAGCACAGCAGCAGCAGCGGCACAACAAAAACAGCAGCAGCAGCAGCGGCACAGCAGCAGCACAGCAGCACAGCAGCAGCACAGCAGCAGCTGCACAGCAGCACAGCAGCAGCAGCATAGCAGCAGCAGCACAGCAGCACAGCAGCAGCAGCAGCAGCACAACAGCAGCAGCAGCAGCAGCAGCACAGCAGCAGCAGCTCAGCAGCAGCAGCAGCTCAGCTGCAGCAGCAACACAGCAGCAGCAGCACAGCAGCAGCAGCAGCAGCAGCACAACAGCAGCAGGACAGCAGCAGCAGCTCAGCAGCAGCAGCAGCTCAGCTGCAGCAGCAGCAGCACAGCAGCAGCTGCATACCAGCAGCAGAAGCAGCACAGCAGCAGCACAGCAGCAGCAGCACACCAGCGCAGCAGCAGGAGCAGCACAGCAGCAGCAGCACAGCCACAGCAGCAGCACAGCAGCATCGGCACAGCAGCAGCATCACAACAGCAGCAGAAGGAGCAGCACAACAACAACAACAGCACCAGCAGCAGCACAGCAGCACAGCACAGCAGCACAGCAGCAGCACAGCAGCAGCATCACAGCAGCAGCAGCACAACAGCAGCAGCAGCAGCACAGCAGCAGCAGCAACAGCAGCGCAGCAGCTGCACAGCAGCACAGTAGCACAGCAGCAGCAGCACAGCAGCAGCAGCAGCAGCAGCACAACAGCAGCAGCACAACAGCAGCAGCAGCAGCACAGCAGCAGCCGGAGCACATCAGCACAGCAGCAGCAGCAGGAGCAGCACAGCAGCAGCACAGCAGCAGCACAACAGCAGCAGCAGCAGCACAGCAGCAGCAGCACAACAGCAGCAGCAGCACAGCAGCAGCAGAGGAACAACAACAACAACAGCAGCAGCAGCGGCACAGCAGCAGCACAGCACCACAGCAGCAGCAGCACAGCAGCAGCAGCACAGCAGCAGCAGCAGAACAGCAGCAGCACAGCAGCAGCACAGCAGCAGCAGCACAGCAGCAGCGGCACAGCAGCAGCATCACAACAGCAGCAGCACAGCAGCAGCAGCAGCACAACAGCAGCAGCTCAGCAGCAGCAGCAGCAGTAGCAGCACAGCAGCAGCAGCACAGCAGCAGCAGCACAGCAGCAGCAGCACAGCAGCAGCAGCAGCCCAGCAGCAGCAGCAGCACAGCAGCAGCACAACAGCAGCAGCAGCAGCACAACAGCAGCAGCAGCAGCACAGCAGCAGCAGAAGCAGCACAGCAGCACAGCAGCAGCAGCACAGCAGCAGCATCACAAAAGCAGCAGCACAACAGCAGCAGCACAGCAGCAGCAACAGCACAGCAGCAGCAGCAGCTCAGCAGCCGCACAGTAGCAGCAGCAGCAGTAGCAGCACAGCAGCAGCAGCACCACAGCAGCACAGCAGCAGCAGCAGGAGCAGCACAGCAGCAGCACAGCAGCAGCAGAAGCAGCAGCACAACAACAACAACAACAGCAGGAGTGGCACAGCAGCACAGCAGCAGCAGCACAGCACCACAGCAGAAGCAGCACAGCAACAGCAGCACATCAGCAGCAGCAGCAGCAGCTCAGCATCAGCACAACAGCAGCAGCATAGCAGCAGCAAACCAGCAGCAGCACAACAGCAGCAGCACAGCAGCAGCAGCAGCACAACAGCAGCAGCAGCAGCAGCAGCACAGCAGAAGCAGCGGCACAACAACAGCAGCGGCACAGCAGCAGCACAGCAGCACAGCAGCAGCACAGCAGCAGCAGCAGCACAGCAACAGCACAGCAGCAGCACAGCAGCAGCAGCACAGCAGCAGCGGCACAGCAGCAGCATCACAACAGCAGCAGAAGGAGCAGCACAACAACAACAACAACAGTACCGGCAGCAGCACAGCAGCAGGAGCAGCACAGCAGCAGCAGCACAGCAGCAGCGGCACAGAAGCAGCATCACAACAGCAGCAGAAGGAGCAGCACAACAACAACAACAGCACCAGCAGCAGCACAGCAGCAGCACACCAGCACAGCAGCAGCAGCACAGCAGAACTGCAGCAGCAGCAGCACAGCAGCACAGCAGCAGCAGCACAGCAGCAGCAGCAGCACAGCAGCAGCAGCAGCAGCACAACAGCAGCAGCAGCAGCAGCAGCAGCAGCACAGCAGCACAGCAGCAGCACAGCAGCAGCAGCACAGCAGCAGCAGCGGCACAACAACAGCAGCAGCAGCAGCGGCACAGCAGCAGCACAGCAGCACAGCAGCAGCAGCAGCACAGCAGCAGCAGCACAGCAGCAGCAGCAGCAGCACAGCAGCAGCGGCACAGCAGCAGCGGCACAGCAGCAGCATCACAACAGCAGCAGAAGGAGCAGCACAACAACAACAACAGCACCGGCAGCAGCACAGCAGCAGCAGCACAGCAGCACAGCAGCAGGAGCAGCACAGCAGCAGCAGCACAGCAGCAGCAGCACAGCAGCAGCAGCAGCACAGCAGCAGCGGCACAGCAGCAGCATCACAACAGCAGCAGAAGGAGCAGCACAACAACAACAACAACAGCACCAGCAGCAGCACAGCAGCAGCAGCACAGCAGAACTGCAGCAGCAGCAGCACAGCAGCACAGCAGCAGCAGCAGCACAGCAGTAGCACAACAGCAGCAGCAATACAACAACAGCAGCAGCAGCAGCAGCCGCAGCAGCATAGCAGCACAGCAGCAGCACAGCAGAAGCAGCACAGCAGCAGCACAGCAGCAGCACAGCAGCAGCAGCACAGTAGCAGCAGCACAGCAGAAGCAAAACAGCAGCACAGCGGCAGCAGCAGCACAACAGCAGCAGCACAGCAGCAGC
The DNA here is from genome assembly GCF_052857255.1 of Amblyomma americanum. NCBI lineage: Eukaryota > Metazoa > Arthropoda > Arachnida > Ixodida > Ixodidae > Amblyomma > Amblyomma americanum. The sequence goes on along the minus strand of NC_135504.1, from coordinate 136,213,795 downwards.
AGCACAGCAGCAGCACAGCAGCAGGAGCAGCACAGCAGCAGCACAGCAGCAGCACAGTAGCACAGCAGCAGCAGCACAGCAGCAGCACAGCAGCAGCACAACAGCAGCAGCAGCAGCACAGCAGCACAGCAGAAGCAGCACAGCAGCAGCAGCACAGCAGCAGCAGCGGCACAACAACAGCAGCAGCAGCAGCGGCACAGCAGCAGCACAGCAGCACAGCAGCAGCAGCAGCAGCAGCACAGCAGCAGCAGCAGCACAGCAGCAGCAGCAGCACAGCAGCAGCAGCACAGCAGCAGCGGCACAGCAGCACAGCAGCAGCAGCACAGCACCAGCACCAGCACAGCAGCAGCGGCACAGCAGCAGCATCACAACAGCAGCAGAAGGAGCAGCACAACAACAACAACAACAGCACCAGCAGCAGCACAGCAGCAGCAGCACAGCAGAACTGCAGCACCAGCAGCACAGCAGCACAGCAGCAGCACAACAGCAGCAGCAGCAGCACAGCAGCACAGCAGCAGCACAGCAGCAGCACAGCAGAAGCAGCACAGCAGCAGCACAGCAGCACAGCAGCAGCAGCACAGCAGCAGCAGCACAGTAGCAGCAGCACAGCAGCAGCAAAACAGCAGCACAGCAGCAGCAGCAGCACAACAGCAGCAGCACAGCAGCAGCAGCAGCACAGCAGCAGCAGCACAGCAGCAGGAGCAGCACAGCAGCAGGACCAGCACAGCAGCAGCAGAGCAGCAGCACAGCAGCAGCAGCAGAAGCAGCAGCACAACAACAACAACAACAACAACAACGACGACGACGACGACGACAACAACAACAGCATCAGCAGCGCAGCAGCACAGCTGCAGCAACACAGCAGCAGCACAGTAGCACAGCAGCACAGCAGCAGCAGCAAAACAGCAGCAGCACAGCAGCACAGCAGCAGCAGCACCAGTAGCGGCCCAGCAGCAGCAGCACAGCAGCAGCACAACAGCAGCAGCAGAAGCAGCAGCAGCACAACAACAACAACAACAGGAGCAGCACAGCAGCACAGCAGCAGCACAGCATCACAACAGCAGCAGCTCAGCAGCAGCAGCACAGCAGCAGCAGCAGCACAGCAGCAGCAGCAGCAGCAGCACAGCAGCAGCAGCACAACAGCAGCAGCAGCAGCAGCAGCAGCACAACAGCAGCAGCAGCAGCGGCACAACAACAACAGCAGCAGCAGCGGCACAGCAGCAGCACAGCAGCACAGCAGCAGCAGCACAGCAGCAGCAGCTCAGCAGCAGCAGCAGCTCAGCTGCAGCAGCAGCACAGCAGCAGCAGCAGCACAGCAGCAGCTGCATACCAGCAGCAGAAGCAGCACAGCAGCAGCACAGCAGCAGCAGCACGAGCAGCACAGCAGCAGCAGCACAGCCACAGCAGCAGCACAGCAGCATCGGCACAGCAGCAGCATTACAACAGCAGCAGAAGGAGCACACACAACAACAACAGCACCAGCAGCAGCACAGCAGCACAGCACAGCAGCACAGCAGCAGCATCACAGCAGCAGCAGCACAACAGCAGCAGCAGCAGCACAACAGCAGCAGCAGCACAGCAGCAGCAGCACAGCAGCACAGTAGCACAGCAGCAGCAGCACAGCAGCAGCCGGAGCACATCAGCACAGCAGCAGCAGCAGGAGCAGCACAGCAGCAGCACAGCAGCAGCATCACAGTAGCAGCAGCACAACAGCAGCAGCAGCACAGCAGCAGCAGCACAACAGCAGCAGCAGCAGCACAGCAGCAGCAGCACAACAGCAGCAGCAGCAGCACAGCAGCAGCAGCAGCTCAGCAGCAGCAGCTCAGCTGCAGCAGCAGCACAGCAGCAGCAGCACAGCAGCAGCAGCACAGCAGCAGCAGCAGCAGCAGCAGCAGCAGCACAACAGCAGCAGGACAGCAGCAGCAGCGGCAGCACGGCAGCAGCAGCTCAGCAGCAGCAGCAGCTCAGCTGCAGCAGCAGCACAGCAGCAGCAGCAGCACAGCAGCAGCAGCACAGCAGCAGCTGCATACCAGCAGCAGAAGCAGCACAGCAGCAGCACAGCAGCAGCAGCACACCAGCGCAGCAGCAGGAGCAGCACAGCAGCAGCAGCAGCACAGCAGCATCGGCACAGCAGCAGCATCAGAACAGCAGCAGAAGGAGCAGCACAACAACAACAACAACAACAGCACCAGCAGCAGCACAGCAGCACAGCACAGCAGCAGCACAGCAGCAGCATCACAGCAGCAGCAGCAGCACAACAGCAGCAGCAGCAGCACAGCAGCAGCAGCAACAGCAGTGCAGGAGCAGCACAGCAGCACAGTAGCACAGCAGCAGCAGCACAGCAGCAGCAGCAGCAGCACAACAGCAGCAGCATAACAGCAGCAGCAGCACAGCAGCAGCCGGAGCACATCAGCACAGCAGCAGCAGCAGGAGCAGCCCAGCAGCAGCACAGCAGCAGCATCACAGCAGCAGCAGCACAACAGCAGCAGCAGCACAGCAGCAGCAGCACAACAGCAGCAGCAGCAGCACAGCAGCAGCAGCACAACAGCAGCAGCAGAAGCACAGCAGCAGCAGAGGCACAACAACAACAGCAGCAGCAGCGGCACAGCAGCAGCACAGCACCACAGCAGCAGCAGCACAGCAGCAGCAGCACAGCAGAAGCAGCACAGCAGCAGCACAGCAGCAGAGCAGCAGCAGCACAGCAGCAGCACAGCAGCAGCACAACAGCAGCAGCACAGCAGCAGCAGCACAGCAGCATCAGCTCAGCAGCAGCAGCACAGCAGCAGCAGCAGCAGAACAGCAGCGGCACAGCAGCAGCATCACAACAGCAACAGAAGCAGCAGCAGCACAGCAGCAGCAGCAGCACAACAGCAGCAGCAGAGCAGCAGCAGCTCAGCAGCAGCAGCAGCAGTAGCAGCACAGCAGCAGCAGCACAGCAGCAGCAGCACAGCAGCAGCAGCACAGCAGCAGCAGCACAGCAGCAGCAGCAGCCCAGCAGCAGCAGCAGCACAGCAGCAGCAGCGCAGCCGCAGCAGCAGCACAACAGCAGCAGCAGCAGCACAACAGCAGCAGCAGCAGCACAGCAGCAGCAGAAGCAGCACAGCAGCACAGCAGCAGCATCACAAAAGCAGCAGCACAACAGCAGCAGCACAGCAGCAGCAGCAGGAGCAGCACAGCAGCAGCACAGCTGCAGCAGAAGCAGCAGCACAACAACAACAACAACAGCAGGAGTGGCACAGCAGCACAGCAGCAGCAGCACAGCACCACAGCAGAAGCAGCACAGCAACAGCAGCACAGCAGCAGCAGCAGCACAGCAGCAGCAGCAGCTCAGCATCAGCAGCAGCACAACAGCAGCAGCACAACAGCAGCAGCGCAGCCGCAGCAGCAGCACAACAGCAGCAGCAGCAGCACAACAGCAGCAGCAGCAGCACAACAGCAGCAGAAGCAGCACAGCAGCACAGCAGCAGCATCACAAAAGCAGCAGCACAACAGCAGCAGCACAGCAGCAGCAGCAGGAGCAGCACAGCAGCAGCACAGCTGCAGCAGAAGCAGCAGCACAACAACAACAACAACAGCAGGAGTGGCACAGCAGCACAGCAGCAGCACAGCACCACAGCAGAAGCAGCACAGCAACAGCAGCACAGCAGCAGCAGCAGCACAGCAGCAGCACAGCAGCAGCAGCACAACAGCAGCAGCAGCAGCACAGCAGCAGCAGCGGCACAACAACAGCAGCAGCAGCAGCGGCACAGCAGCAGCACAGCAGCACAGCAGCAGCACAGCAGCAGCAGCAGCACAGCAACAGCACAGCAGCAGCACAGCAGCAGCAGCACAGCAGCAGCGGCACAGCAGCAGCATCACAACAGCAGCAGAAGGAGCAGCACAACAACAACAACAACAACAGCACCGGCAGCAGCACAGCAGCAGGAGAAGCACAGCAGCAGCAGCACAGCAGCAGCGGCACAGAAGGAGCATCACAACAGCAGCAGAAGGAGCAGCACAACAACAACAGCACCAGCAGCAGCACAGCAGCAGCACAGCAGCACAGCAGCAGCAGCACAGCAGAACTGCAGCAGCAGCAGCACAGCAGCACAGCAGCAGCAGCACAGCAGCAGCAGCAGCACAGCAGCAGCAGCAGCACAACAGCAGCAGCAGCAGCACAGCAGCACAGCAGCAGCACAGCAGAAGCAGCACAGCAGCAGCAGCACAGCAGCAGCAGCGGCACAACAACAGCAGCAGCACAGCAGCACAGGAGCAGCAGCACAGCAGCAGCAGCACAGCAGCAGCAGCACAGCAGCAGCAGCAGCAGCACAGCAGCAGCGGCACAGCAGCAGCATCACAACAGCAGCAGAAGGAGCAGCACAACAACAACAACAGCACCGGCAGCAGCACAGCAACAGCAGCACAGCAGCACAGCAGCAGGAGCAGCACAGCAGCAGCAGCACAGCAGCAGCAGCAGCACAGCAGCAGCGGCACAGCAGCAGCATCACAACAGCAGCAGAAGGAGCAGCACAACAACAACAACAGCACCAGCAGCAGCACAGCAGCAGCAGCACAGCAGCACAGCAGCAGCAGCAGCAGCAGCACAGCAGCAGCACAACAGCAGCAGCACAACAGCAGCAGCAGCAGCAGCACAGCAGCAGCACAGCAGAAGCAGCACAGCAGCAGCAAAGCAGCACAGCAGCAGCACAGTAGCAGCAGCACAGCAGCAGCAAAACAGCAGCAGCAGCAGCAGCACAACAGCAGCAGCACAGCACAGTAGCACAGCAGCAGCAGCACAGCAGCACAGCAGCAGCAGCACCAGTACCGGCCCAGCAGCAGCAGCACAGCAGCAGCAGCAGCACAACAGCAGCAGCAGCAGCACAACAACAACAACAACAACAACAACAGCAGGAGCACAGCAGCGCAGCAGCAGCAAAGCAGCACAGCAGCAGCACAGCATCACAACAGCAGCAGCTCAGCAGCAGCAGCAGCACAGCAGCAGCAGCACAACAGCAGCAGCAGCAGCAGCGGCACAACAACAACAGCAGCAGCAGCGGCACAGCAGCAGCACAGCAGCACAGCAGCAGCAGCACAGCAGAAGCAGCACTGCAGCAGCTCAGCAGCAGAGCAGCAGCAGCACAGCAGCAGCAGCACAGCAGCAGCAGCTCAGCAGCAGCAGCAGAACAGCAGCAGCAGAACAGCAGCAGCACAGCAGCAGCAGCACAGCAGCAGCGGCACAGCACCAGCATCACAACAGCAGCAGCAACAGAAGCAGCAGCAGCACAGCAGCAGCAGCAGCACAACAGCAGCAGCAGAGCAGCAGCAGCTCAGCAGCAGCAGCAGTAGCAGCACAGCAGCAGCAGCACAGCAGCAGCAGCACAGCAGCAGCAGCACAGCAGCAGCAGCCCAGCAGCAGCAGCAGCGCAGCCGCAGCAGCAGCACAACAGCAGCAGCAGCAGCAGCACAACAGCAGCAGCAGCACAGCAGCAGCAGCAGCACAGCAGCACAGCAGCATCAGCAGCACAGCAGTAGCGGCGGCACAGCAGCAGCACAGCAGCAGCATCACAGCAGCAGCAGCAGCACAACAGCAGCAGCAGCACAGCAGCAGCAGCAGCACAGCAGCAGCAGCACAGCAGCAGCAGCTCAGCAGCCGCACAGTAGCAGCAGCAGCAGTAGCAGCACAGCAGCAGCAGCACCACAGCAGCACAGCAGCAGCAGCAGGAGCAGCACAGCAGCAGCACAGCAGCAGCAGCACAACAGCAGCAGCAGAAGCAGCAGCACAACAACAACAACAACAGGAGCAGCACAGCAGCACAGCAGCAGCAGCACAGCACCACAGCAGAAGCAGCACAGCAACAGCAGCACAGCAGCAGCAGCAGCAGCACAGCAGCAGCACATCAGCACAACAGCAGCAGCACAGCAGCAGCAGCAGCAGCACAACAGCAGCAGCACAGCAGCAGCACAGCAGCAGCAGCAACACAGCAGCAGCAGCATAGCTGCAGCACACCAGCAGCAGCACAACCACCGAGCTGCAGCAGCACAGCAGCACAACAGCAGCAGCAGCAGCTCAGCAGCACCAGCAGCACAGCAGCAGCAGCAGCACAGCAGCAGCAGCACAGCAGCAGCAGCACAGCAGCAGCAGCGGCACAACAACAACAGCAGCAGCACAGCAGCAGCACAGCAGCAGAGCAGCAGCAGCACAGCAGCACAGCAGCAGCAGCACAGCAGCAGCAGCTCAGCAGCAGCACAGCAGCAGCAGAAGAGCAGCAGCAGCAGCACAGCAGCAGCGGCACAGCAGCAGCGGCACAGCAGCAGCAGCAGCACAGCAGCAGGAGCAGCACATCAGCAGCAGCAGCAGCACAGCAGCAGCATCACAACAGCAGCAGCAACAGCAGCACAAAACAACAACAACAGCAGCAGCACAGCTGCAGCAACACAGCAGCAGCAGCACAGCAGCAGCAGCACAGCACCAGCACAGCACCAGCAGCAGCACAGCAGCAGCAGCACAGCAGCAGCGGCGGCACAGCAGCAGCACAGCAGCAGCAGCAGCACAGCAGCAGCATCACAGCAGCAGCAGCACAGCAGCAGCAGCACAGCAGCAGCAGCACAGCAGCAGCAGCTCAGCAGCCGCACAGCAGCAGCAGCAGCAGTAGCAGCACAGCAGCAGCAGCACAGCAGCAGCACAGCAGCAGCAGCAGGAGCAGCACAGCAGCAGAACAGCAGCAGCAGCAGCACAGCAGCAGCAGCACAACAGCAGCAGCAGAAGCAGCAGCACAACAACAACAACAGCAGGAGCAGCACAGAAGCACAGCAGCAGCAGCACAGCAGCAGCAGCACATCAGCAGCAGCAGCACAGCAGCAGCAGCATAGCAGCAGCACACCAGCAGCAGCACAACAGCAGCAGCAGCAGCACAACAGCAGCAGCAGCACAGCAGCAGCAGCGGCACAACAAAAACAGCAGCAGCAGCAGCAGCGGCACAGCAGCAGCACAGCAGCAGCTGCACAGCAGCACAGCAGCAGCAGCATAGCAGCAGCAGCACAGCAGCACAGCAGCAGCAGCAGCACAACAGCAGCAGGACAGCAGCAGCAGCAGCACAGCAGCAGCAGCTCAGCAGCAGCAGCAGCTCAGCTGCAGCAGCAACACAGCAGCAGCAGCACAGCAGCAGCAGCAGCAGCAGCAGCACAACAGCAGCAGGACAGCAGCAGCAGCTCAGCAGCAGCAGCAGCTCAGCTGCAGCAGCAGCAGCACAGCAGCAGCAGCACAGCAGCAGCTGCATACCAGCAGCAGAAGCAGCACAGCAGCAGCACAGCAGCAGCAGCACACCAGCGCAGCAGCAGGAGCAGCACAGCAGCAGCAGCACAGCCACAGCAGCAGCACAGCAGCATCGGCACAGCAGCAGCATCACAACAGCAGCAGAAGGAGCAGCACAACAACAACAACAGCACCAGCAGCAGCACAGCAGCACAGCACAGCAGCACAGCAGCAGCACAGCAGCAGCATCACAGCAGCAGCAGCACAACAGCAGCAGCAGCAGCACAGCAGCAGCAGCAACAGCAGCGCAGCAGCTGCACAGCAGCACAGTAGCACAGCAGCAGCAGCACAGCAGCAGCAGCAGCAGCACAACAGCAGCAGCACAACAGCAGCAGCAGCAGCAGCACAGCAGCAGCCGGAGCACATCAGCACAGCAGCAGCAGCAGGAGCAGCACAGCAGCAGCACAGCAGCAGCACAACAGCAGCAGCAGCAGCACAGCAGCAGCAGCACAACAGCAGCAGCAGCACAGCAGCAGCAGAGGAACAACAACAACAACAGCAGCAGCAGCGGCACAGCAGCAGCACAGCACCACAGCAGCAGCAGCACAGCAGCAGCAGCAGAACAGCAGCAGCACAGCAGCAGCACAGCAGCAGCAGCACAGCAGCAGCGGCACAGCAGCAGCATCACAACAGCAGCAGCACAGCAGCAGCAGCAGCACAACAGCAGCAGCTCAGCAGCAGCAGCAGCAGTAGCAGCACAGCAGCAGCAGCACAGCAGCAGCAGCACAGCAGCAGCAGCAGCCCAGCAGCAGCAGCAGCACAGCAGCAGCACAACAGCAGCAGCAGCAGCACAACAGCAGCAGCAGCAGCACAGCAGCAGCAGAAGCAGCACAGCAGCACAGCAGCAGCAGCACAGCAGCAGCATCACAAAAGCAGCAGCACAACAGCAGCAGCACAGCAGCAGCAGCAGCACAGCAGCAACAGCACAGCAGCAGCAGCAGCTCAGCAGCCGCACAGTAGCAGCAGCAGCAGTAGCAGCACAGCAGCAGCAGCACCACAGCAGCACAGCAGCAGCAGCAGGAGCAGCACAGCAGCAGCACAGCAGCAGCAGAAGCAGCAGCACAACAACAACAACAGCAGGAGTGGCACAGCAGCACAGCAGCAGCAGCACAGCACCACAGCAGAAGCAGCACAGCAACAGCAGCACATCAGCAGCAGCAGCAGCAGCTCAGCATCAGCACAACAGCAGCAGCACAGCAGCAGCAGCATAGCAGCAGCAAACCAGCAGCAGCACAACAGCAGCAGCACAGCAGCAGCAGCAGCACAACAGCAGCAGCAGCAGCAGCAGCACAGCAGAAGCAGCGGCACAACAACAGCAGCGGCACAGCAGCAGCACAGCAGCACAGCAGCAGCACAGCAGCAGCAGCAGCACAGCAACAGCACAGCAGCAGCACAGCAGCAGCAGCACAGCAGCAGCGGCACAGCAGCAGCATCACAACAGCAGCAGAAGGAGCAGCACAACAACAACAACAACAGCACCGGCAGCAGCACAGCAGCAGGAGCAGCACAGCAGCAGCACAGCAGCAGCGGCACAGAAGCAGCATCACAACAGCAGCAGAAGGAGCAGCACAACAACAACAACAGCACCAGCAGCAGCACAGCAGCAGCACACCAGCACAGCAGCAGCAGCACAGCAGAACTGCAGCAGCAGCACAGCAGCACAGCAGCAGCAGCAGCAGCACAACAGCAGCAGCAGCAGCAGCAGCACAGCAGCACAGCAGCAGCACAGCAGCAGCAGCACAGCAGCAGCAGCGGCACAACAGCAGCAGCAGCAGCGGCACAGCAGCAGCACAGCAGCACAGCAGCAGCAGCAGCAGCACAGCAGCAGCAGCACAGCAGCAGCAGCAGCAGCACAGCAGCAGCGGCACAGCAGCAGCGGCACAGCAGCAGCATCACAACAGCAGCAGAAGGAGCAGCACAACAACAACAACAGCACCGGCAGCAGCACAGCAGCAGCAGCACAGCAGCACAGCAGCAGGAGCAGCACAGCAGCAGCAGCACAGCAGCAGCACAGCAGCAGCAGCAGCACAGCAGCAGCGGCACAGCAGCAGCATCACAACAGCAGCAGAAGGAGCAGCACAACAACAACAACAACAGCACCAGCAGCAGCACAGCAGCAGCAGCACAGCAGAACTGCAGCAGCAGCAGCACAGCAGCACAGCAGCAGCAGCAGCACAGCAGTAGCACAACAGCAGCAGCAGTACAACAACAGCAGCAGCAGCAGCAGCCGCAGCAGCACAGCAGCACAGCAGCAGCACAGCAGAAGCAGCACAGCAGCAGCACAGCAGCACAGCAGCAGCACAGCAGCAGCAGCACAGTAGCAGCAGCACAGCAGAAGCAAAACAGCAGCACAGCGGCAGCAGCAGCACAACAGCAGCAGCACAGCAGCAGCAGCACAGCAGCAGCACAGCAGCAGGAGCAGCACAGCAGCAGCACAGCAGCAGCACAGTAGCACAGCAGCAGCAGCACAGCAGCAGCACAACAGCAGCAGCAGCAGCACAGCAGCACAGCAGAAGCAGCACAGCAGCAGCAGCACAGCAGCAGCAGCGGCACAACAACAGCAGCAGCAGCAGCGGCACAGCAGCAGCACAGCAGCACAGCAGCAGCAGCAGCAGCACAGCAGCAGCAGCACAGCAGCAGCAGCACAGCAGCAGCAGCACAGCAGCAGCGGCACAGCAGCACAGCAGCAGCAGCACAGCACCAGCACCAGCACAGCAGCAGCGGCACAGCAGCAGCATCACAACAGCAGCAGAAGGAGCAGCACAACAACAACAACAACAGCACCAGCAGCAGCACAGCAGCAGCAGCACAGCAGAACTGCAGCACCAGCAGCACAGCAGCAGCACAACAGCAGCAGCAGCAGCACAGCAGCACAGCAGCAGCACAGCAGCAGCACAGCAGAAGCAGCACAGCAGCAGCACAGCAGCACAGCAGCAGCAGCACAGCAGCAGCAGCACAGTAGCAGCAGCACAGCAGCAGCAAAACAGCAGCACAGCAGCAGCAGCAGCACAACAGCAGCAGCACAGCAGCAGCAGCAGCACAGCAGCAGCACAGCAGCAGCAGCACAGCAGCAGGAGCAGCACAGCAGCAGGACCAGCACAGCAGCAGCAGAGCAGCAGCACAGCAGCAGCAGCAGAAGCAGCAGCACAACAACAACAACAACAACAACAACAACGACGACGACGACGACGACAACAACAACAGCATCAGCAGCGCAGCAGCACAGCTGCAGCAACACAGCAGCAGCACAGTAGCACAGCAGCAGCAGCACAGCAGCACAGCAGCAGCAGCAAAACAGCAGCAGCACAGCAGCACAGCAGCAGCAGCACCAGTAGCGGCCCAGCAGCAGCAGCACAGCAGCAGCAGCAGCACAGCAGCAGCACAACAGCAGCAGCAGAAGCAGCAGCAGCACAACAACAACAACAACAGGAGCAGCACAGCAGCACAGCAGCAGCACAGCATCACAACAGCAGCAGCTCAGCAGCAGCAGCACAGCAGCAGCAGCACAGCAGCAGCAGCAGCACAGCAGCAGCAGCAGCAGCAGCACAGCAGCAGCAGCACAACAGCAGCAGCAGCAGCAGCAGCACAACAGCAGCAGCAGCAGCGGCACAACAACAACAGCAGCAGCAGCGGCACAGCAGCAGCACAGCAGCACAGCAGCAGCAGCACAGCAGCAGCAGCTCAGCAGCAGCAGCAGCTCAGCTGCAGCAGCAGCACAGCAGCAGCAGCAGCCCAGCAGCAGCTGCATACCAGCAGCAGAAGCAGCACAGCAGCAGCACAGCAGCAGCAGCACACCAGCGCAGCAGCACGAGCAGCACAGCAGCAGCAGCACAGCCACAGCAGCAGCACAGCAGCATCGGCACAGCAGCAGCATTACAACAGCAGCAGAAGGAGCACACACAACAACAACAGCACCAGCAGCAGCACAGCAGCACAGCACAGCAGCACAGCAGCAGCATCACAGCAGCAGCAGCACAACAGCAGCAGCAGCAGCACAACAGCAGCAGCAGCACAGCAGCAGCAGCAGCACAGCAGCACAGTAGCACAGCAGCAGCAGCACAGCAGCAGCCGGAGCACATCAGCACAGCAGCAGCAGCAGGAGCAGCACAGCAGCAGCACAGCAGCAGCATCACAGTAGCAGCAGCACAACAGCAGCAGCAGCACAGCAGCAGCACAGCAGCAGCAGCACAACAGCAGCAGCAGCAGCACAGCAGCAGCAGCACAACAGCAGCAGCAGCAGCACAGCAGCAGCAGAGGCACAACAACAACAACAGCAGCAGCAGCGGCACAGCAGCAGCACAGCACCACAGCAGCAGCAGCACAGCAGCAGCAGCACAGCAGAAGCAGCACAGCAGCAGCACAGCAGCAGAGCAGCAGCAGCACAGCAGCAGCACAGCAGCAGCACAACAGCAGCAGCACAGCAGCAGCAGAACAGCAGCAGCACAGCAGCAGCAGCACAGCAGCAGCGGCACAGCAGCAGCATCACAACAGCAGCAGCAGCAGAAGCAGCAGCAGCACAGCAGCAGCAGCAGCACAACAGCAGCAGCAGAGCAGCAGCAGCTCAGCAGCAGCAGCAGCAGTAGCAGCACAGCAGCAGCAGCACAGCACCAGCAGCAGCACAGCAGCAGCAGCACAGCAGCAGCAGCAGCCCAGCAGCAGCAGCAGCACAGCAGCAGCGCAGCCGCAGCAGCAGCACAACAGCAGCAGCAGCAGCACAACAGCAGCAGCAGCAGCAGCACAGCAGCAGCAGAAGCAGCAGCACAGCAGCAGCAGCACAGCAGCAGCATCACAAAAGCAGCAGCACAACAGCAGCAGCACAGCAGCAGCAGCAGCAGCAGCAGCACAGCAGCAGCAGCAGCTCAGCAGCCGCACAGTAGCAGCAGCAGCAGTAGCAGCACAGCAGCAGCAGCACCACAGCAGCACAGCAGCAGCAGCAGGAGCAGCACAGCAGCAGCAGCACAACAACAACAACAACAGCAGGAGTAGCACAGCAGCACAGCAGCAGCAGCACAGCACCACAGCAGAAGCAGCACAGCAACAGCAGCACAGCAGCAGCAGCACAGCAGCAGCAGCAGCTCAGCATCAGCAGCAGCACAACAGCAGCAGCACAGCAGCAGCAGCATAGCAGCAGCACACCAGCAGCAGCACAACAGCAGCAGCACAGCAGCAGCAGCAGCACAACAGCAGCAGCAGCAGCACAGCAGCAGCAGCGGCACAACAACAGCAGCAGCAGCAGCGGCACAGCAGCAGCACAGCAGCACAGCAGCAGCACAGCAGCAGCAGCAGCAGCACAGCAACAGCACAGCAGCAGCACAGCAGCAGCGGCACAGCAGCAGCATCACAACAGCAGCAGAAGGAGCAGCACAACAACAACAACAACAACAGCACCGGCAGCAGCACAGCAGCAGGAGCAGCACAGCAGCAGCAGCACAGCAGCAGCGGCACAGAAGCAGCATCACAACAGCAGCAGAAGGAGCAGCACAACAACATCAACAGCACCAGCAGCAGCACAGCAGCAGCACAGCAGCACAGCAGCAGCAGCACAGCAGCACAGCAGCAGCAGCACAGCAGCAGCAGCACAACAGCAGCAGCAGCAGCACAACAGCAGCAGCAGCAGCACAACAACAACAACAACAACAACAACAGCAGGAGCACAGCAGCAGCAGCAGGAGCAGCACAGCAGCAGCACAGCAGCAGCATCACAGCAGCAGCAGCACAACAGCAGCAGCAGAAGCAGCAGCAGCACAACAACAACAACAGGAGCAGCACAGCAGCAGCAAAGCACCACAGCAGCAGCACAGCATCACAACAGCAGCAGCTCAGCAGCAGCAGCACAGCAGCAGCAGCAGCACAGCAGCAGCAGCACAACAGCAGCAGCACTGCAGCAGCAGCACAACAGCAGCAGCAGCAGCGGCACAACAACAACAGCAGCAGCAGCGGCACAGCAGCAGCACAGCAGCAGCAGCACAGCAGAAGCAGCACCGCAGCAGCTCAGCAGCAGAGCAGCAGCAGCACAGCAGCAGCAGCACAGCAGCAGCAGCTCAGCAGCAGCAGCAGAACAGCAGCAGCACAGCAGCAGCAGCACAGCAGCAGCAGCACAGCAGCAGCGGCACAGCACCAGCATCACAACAGCAGCAGCAACAGAAGCAGCAGCAGCACAGCAGCAGCAGCAGCACAACAGCAGCAGCAGAGCAGCAGCAGCTCAGCAGCAGCAGCAGTAGCAGCACAGCAGCAGCAGCACAGCAGCAGCAGCACAGCAGCAGCAGAACAGCAGCAGCTGAACAGCAGCAGCACAGCAGCAGCAGCACAGCAGCAGCAGCACAGCAGCAGCGGCACAGCACCAGCATCACAACAGCAGCAGCAACAGAAGCAGCAGCAGCACAGCAGCAGCAGCAGCAGCACAACAGCAGCAGCAGCACAGCAGCAGCAGCAGCAGCACAACAGCAGCAGCAGCAGTAGCAGCACAGCAGCAGCAGCACAGCAGCAACAGCACCACAGCAGCACAGCAGCAGCAGCAGGAGCAGCACAGCAGCAGCACAGCAGCAGCAGCACAACAGCAGCAGCAGAAGCAGCAGCACAACAACAACAACAACAGCAGGAGCAGCACAGCAGCAGCAGCACAGCACCACAGCAGAAGCAGCACAGCAACAGCAGCACAGCAGCAGCAGCAGCAGCAGCACAGCAGCAGCACATCAGCACAACAGCAGCAGCACAGCAGCAGCAGCAGCTCAGCAGCAGCAGCAGCAGCAGCACAACAGCAGCAGCACAGCTGCAGCAGCACAGCAGCAGCAGCAACACAGCAGCAGCAGCATAGCAGCAGCAGCACAACAGCAGCAGCAGCAGCAGCAGCACAGCAGCACTGAAGCAGCACAGCAGAAGCAGCACAGCAGAAGCACAGCAGCAGCACAGCAGCAGCAGCACAGCAGCACAGCAGCAGCAGCACAGCAGCACAGAAGCAGCACAGCAGAAGCAGCACAGCAGCAGCACAGCAGCAGCACAGCAGCAGCAGCACAGCAGCAGCAGCGGCACAACAACAGCAGCAGCAGCAGCGGCACAGCAGCAGCACAGCAGCACAGCAGCAGCACAGCAGCAGCAGCACCGCAGCAGCACAGCAGCAGCAGCAGCATCACAACAGCAGCAGAAGGAGCAGCACAACAACAACAGCACCAGCAGCAGCACAGCAGCAGCACAGCAGCACAGCAGCAGCAGCACAGCAGAACTGCAGCAGCAGCAGCACAGCAGCAGCAGTAGCAGCAGCAGCACAGCAGCACAGCAGCAGCACAGCAGCAGCACAGCAGCAGCAGCACAGTAGCAGCAGCAGAGCAGCAGCAAAACAGCAGCACAGCAGCAGCAGCAGCAGCACAACAGCAGCAGCACAACAGCAGCAGCACAGCAGCAGCAGCAGCCCAGCAGCAGCAGCAGCACAGCAGCAGCAGCGCAGCCGCAGCAGCAGCACAACAGCAGCAGCAGCAGCAGCACAACAGCAGCAGCAGCACAGCAGCAGCAGCAGCAGCAGCAGCACAGCAGCACAGCAGCAGCAGCAGCAGCACAGCAGCAGCGGCGGCACAGCAGCAGCACAGCAGCAGCATCACAGCAGCAGCAGCACAACAGCAGCAGCAGCACAGCCGCAGCAGCAGCAGCACAGCAGCAGCAGCACAGCAGCAGCAGCTCAGCAGCAGCACAGCCGCAGCAGCAGCAGCACAGCAGCAGCAGCACAGCAGCAGCAGCTCAGCAGCCGCACAGTAGCAGCAGCAGTAGCAGCACAACAGCAGCAGCAGAAGCAGCAGCACAACAACAACAGCAGGAGCAGCACAGCACCACAGCAGCAGCAGCACAGCACCACAGCAGAAGCAGCACAGCAACAGCAGCACAGCAGCAGCAGCAGCAGCAGCACAGCAGCAGCACATCAGCACAACAGCAGCAGCACAGCAGCAGCAGTTCAGCAGCAGCAGCAGCAGCACAACTGCAGCAGCACAGCAGCAGCAGCACAGCAGCAGCAGCAACACAGCAGCAGCAGCATAGCAGCAGCACACCAGCAGTAGCACAACAGCAGCAGCACAACAGCAGCAGCACAGCAGCAGCAGCAGCACAACAGCAGCAGCAGCAGCACAGCAGCAGCAGCAGCACAACAGCAGCAGCAGCAGCAGCAGCACAGCAGCACAGCAGCAGCACAGCAGCAGCAGCACAGTAGCAGCAGCGGCACAACAACAGCAGCAGCAGCAGCAGCGGCACAGCAGCAGCACAGCAGCAGCACAGCAGCAGCAGCACAGCAGCAGAAGGAGCAGCACAACAGCAACAGCACCAGCAGCAGCACAGCAGAACTGCAGCAGCAGCAGCACAGCAGCACAGCAGCAGCAGCAGCACAACAGCAGCAGCAGCAGCAGCAGCACAGCAGCACAGCAGCAGCACAGCAAAAGCAGCACAGCAGCAGCAGCACAGCAGAAGCAGCACAGTAGCAGCAGCAGAGCAGCAGCAAAACAGCAGCACAGCAGCAGCAACAGCACAACAGCAGCAGCACAGCAGCAGCAGCAGCACAGCAGCAGCACCACAGCAGCAGGAGCAGCACAGCAGCAGCACAGCAGCAGCAGAAGCAGCAGCACAACAACAACAACGACGACGACGACGACGACGACGACAACAACAGCATCAGCAGCGCAGCAGCACAGCTGCAGCAACACAGCAGCAGCACAGTAGCACAGCAGTAGTAGCGCAGCAGCACAGCAGCAGCAGCACAACAGCAGCAGCACAGCAGCACAGCAGCAGCACAGCAGCAGCAGCACCAGTAGCAGCCCAGCAGCAGCAGCACAGCAGCAGCAGCACAGCAGCAGCAGCAGCACAACAGCAGCAGCAGCAGCACAACAACAACAACAACAGCAGCAGCAGCACAGCAGCAGCAGCAACACAGCAGCAGCAGCACTGCAGCAGCACAGCAGCAGCGCCACAGCAGCAGCACAGCAGCAGCATCACAACAGCAGCAGAAGGAGCAGCACAACAACAACAACAGCACCGGCAGCAGCACAGCAGCAGCACAGCAGCAGCAGCACAGCAGCACAGCAGCAGCAGCACAGCACAACTGCAGCAGCAGCAGCACAGCAGCAGCAGCAGCACAGCAGCAGCAGCAGCACAACAGCAGCAGCAGCAGCACAGCAGCACAGCAGCAGCACAGCAGAAGCAGCACAGCAGCAGCACAGCAGCACAGCAGCAGCAGCACAGCAGCAGCAGCACAGCAGCAGCAAAACAGCAGCACAACAGCAGCAGCACAACAGCAGCAGCACAGCAGCAGCAGCAGCACAGCAGCAGGAGCAGCACAGCAGCAGGAGCAGCAGCACAACAACAACAACGACGACGACGACAACAACAACAGCATCAGCAGCGCAGCAGCACAGCTGCAGCAACACAGCACCAGCAGCAGCAGCACAGTAGCACAGCAGCAGCAGCACCGCAGCAGCACAGCAGCAGCAGCACAACAGCAGCAGCACAGCAGCACAGCAGCAGCAGCACCAGTAGCAGCCAAGCAGCAGCAGCACCGCAGCAGCAGCACAACAGCAGCAGCACAACAACAACAACAACAGCAGCAGCAGCACAGCAGCAGCAGCACAGCAGCAGCAGCAAAGCAGCAGCAGCAGCACAGCGGCAGCACAGCAGCAGCAGCAGCACAGCAGCAGCAGCGGCACAGCAGCAGCAGCAGCAGCCCAGCAGCAGCATCACAGCAGCAGCAGCAGCATCACAGCAGCAGCAGCAGCACAACAACAACAACAACAGCAGCAGCAGCAGCACACCAGCAGCAGCAGCAGAAGCAGCAGCACAACAACAACAACCACAGCAGCAGCACAGCAGCACAGCAGCAGCAACACAGCAGCAGCAGCAGCAGCACAGCAGCACAGCAACACAGCTGCAGCACAGCAGCACAGCAGCAGCAGCGGCACAGCAGCAGCACAGCAGCAGCACCGCAGCAGCAGCAGCACAGCAGCACTAGCACAGCAGCAGCATCACAGCAGCAGCAGCACAACAGCAGCAGCAGCACAACAACAACAACAGCAGCACAGCAGCAGCAGCAGCACAGCAGCAGCATCACAGCAGCAGCAGCAACAGCACAACAGCAGCAGCAGCACAACAACAACAACAACAACAACAACAAAAACAGCAGCAGCAGCTGCAGCAGCGGCAGCGGCGGCGGCGGCGGCGGCGGCGGCAGCAGCAGCAGGCAGAGCTCCGTAGGGAAAGTCCTCCAGCAACAAAAAAGAAGAAAGGTTCAGAGGAGGATCTTGAAACCCGTACACAAGGATTAGAAAGACGACTCAATAAAAATGAACAGGATGATCACATTTTCGAACAGCAAGTTATGGCCGCTTTGGAGCACCTGAGGGCTGCTATGGAACAGATGCGCGCCGATATGGAAAGTAGAGACGAGAGAATTCATTGGGTATATCAGGAAATTATTAACCTTCAAAATGGCTCTGCGTCACTGTAGGCATACCATTTGGCAGCAGTGGAACTGTAGGGGCTTCAGTCGCAAACGCGCGGTACTCGACTTTTTTGATGAGCAGTGACAAACCCGAAATAATCGCGTTGCAGGAGTGCGGTAAGCACGCCAAGCTGGCGAGTTACAAATCGTACGTAGGACGAGGTGACAACACGCGAGTCGTCACTCTATAATATAACGGTGTTGCAACATGATACCGGGACTACAAAGCTAGACCATATTCTGATTGAGATAATCCCGCAAAAGAGGAAACTCAATAGTCTGTTAGTCTGTTCATTCTAAATGTGTATAGCCCACCACGCCAAAAAAGTCGTTGCGGCTTCGATGAGCTCTTCGCGAAAGCGCGCGTGATCTCGAAGGGAGGGCCCCTTTTGATAGTCGGGGACTTTAACGCGCGTCACCCGGCATGGGGGTATCAGTACACGCAAGTAAAAGGACGCGAACTATGGACTAGTATTCAGCAGAATGGCCTAGTGCTTCTGACGGATCCCCTAAGACCTACCCGGTTGGGCAACAGTGTTTCGACAGACACGTCCCCGGACTTAGCTCTAACCGGAGGCCGCATCTCTGCCACCTGGTGCAACACGGACGAAAACTTGGGTAGTGATCATAAAATGATCGAAATTGTAGTCGACAACGGACCACCGGTTTCCCGCACCAAGAAGGTGGCTTCGGTGAACTGGGAGGCTTTCCGAATTGGCCGCACGGGGCAGGAGGAAGGCATAAGCAACATTGATGACTGGAGTAAAAATGTCCTTCAGTCGGTCCGCGAGGCAACAGAAGAGGTAGAGGTTGACGAAGAAGTCGAGAGAGTAGGTCGTCACTTGGTCCGTCTCTGGCGCAAGAAGGTTCTTGAAACGCGAATCGCGCACAAGAGGGGGAACAGGAACATGCGAAGACAATTGGCCTTGCTTAAGAAGGAAATCGAAGAGTACGTGCTCGTTTTAACAAGGCAAAACTGGAACATTTGCGAAAAACTGGACCGGAACATCGGGAAGACAGGTACGTGGCACTAGCTTCGGCATTTTCTAGATCCCGACAAGTCCAAACTGGAGGCCAAGCAACAACTTCACCGGCGAGTACATACATTTGACAGGATCACGGATACGCTCATATCCCAAGTCCGGGACCGGTACTTGAGCTGCTCGACGGGAACAGCTGAACCGCTACCAGATTACGGGGGGCAGGAATACCCGGACTTAGATAAACCGATAACGGTTGCCGAAGTCCGGGCAGAAATAAACAGATTGAGAACCAGGACTGCCGCGGGTCCGGACAAGGTCAGCAACCGAATTCTAAGAAATTTTGACGACACGTCGATCCGACATCTCGCTGCCTTTTTGCAGGAGTGTTGGGAAGCCGGTCGAATACCGAGAGCATGGAAGGACGCGAACCTTGTGTTCCTCCCGAAGCCGGGAAAACAGCCGGGTTTCGAGCACCTGCGTCCCATTTCGCTCACGTCGTGCGTGGGCAAATTGATGGAACATGTGATTCAGACCCGGCTGAACCGATTTTTTGAGGACAAGTGTTTATATCCAAATATCATGATTGGATTTAGACTGCATTTGTCGGCATGTGATGTCATGCTGCAGCTAAAAGAACAGATAATAGAAAATTCAACGCTAGACACCAGGGTGATCGTTGGTCTAGACGTGTCGAAAGCTTTCGACAACATAAAGCACTCGGCCATTCTGAAGGGTCTGACTGCGTTAGACGTGGGTGTTCCTACCTACAACTACAAACGCGATTTCCTTACAAACAGAACGGCATCTATAAGCATGGGGGGGGGGGTAACACACTGACGGGTGTTCGACTGGGCAACAAGGGCACACCGCAGGGATCGGTGTTGTCCCCGACCCTGTTTAATATCGCAAAGCTTGGCCTCCCCGCAGAACTGAACAAAATTCCGGGGCTGAACAATACGTTGTACGCAGATGACCTGACTCTGTGGATGTGCAGGGGCAGTGTTAGCCAAACTGAACTGACGCTTCAAAGAGCTATTGATGTAACAGAAAAATACTTAGAATCTATCAGTCTCAGGTGCTCGGCCGAGAAATCGGAAGGGCTATTTCTCGCGCCCTTGCGGTCGCCACAGCGTCGACGCATAAAGCAGGACGGACCGTATAACGTGGGAATCACACTCAGGGTCAACGGAAACGTAATTCCAGCGGTGGAAAGCATTAGGGTTCTAGGATTACGAATTCAGGTGAACGGCAGGAACTCGGAAACGATTCAGAGACTAGAGGCTAGCACCAGTCAAACTTGCCGACTCCTAAAACGAATCGCTAAAAACATGCGGGTATGAAAGAAGCTAACCTCCTTAGGCTAGTGCAATCTTTTATAATCAGCAGGATAGTCTACGTGGCACCTTATTTGCAGCTTTACCAGGCGGAAAAGGACAAAATGGATGTTTTAATCCGTAAAGGGATAAAAACAGCATTAGGTTTACCACCCTGTGCTCCAACAAACAAGATTTTGAGTCTAGGGGTTTCGATTACCCTCGAAGAGCTCATTGAGGCTGCAAGAACCTCGCAGTATCAGAGACTTTTACGCAGTCGTACTGGTCGCAGCATTGTGGAGAAGCTGGGGAACGAGCCTCGAGCGTGCTTGAGACGTACGGACCCGGTTCCTAGACAGGTTAGGGACAAATTAAAGATATCCCCACTCCCCAAAAACATGCATCCCATCTACAATGAGAGCCGGAGGAAGGAAAGAGCTGTAGCGTTGCAAGCCCGCTTTCAGGGCAGACTGGATGTCTTGTATACGGATGCCGCACAATGCACGAACAGTTCGGGGCACATTTCGGTAGCCACTCTGGAAAACGCAGGCCCGGTAGCGTGCTGCAGCACCAGACACTCGACAGTAACGGAGGCGGAAGAGTTGGCCATTGCGCTGGCTCTAACTCAACAACAGGTTAAAATTATCGTGAGTGACTCAAAATCAGCGATTAGAAACTTTGACGCGGGCTGCATTTCAGCTACAGCAGCACGAGTGTTGGCCGGCAGTCCACCACCGGCAGAACTGGTAGCACTCATTTGGACACCCGCGCACCAAGGGTTGAGGGGAAACGAGAAAGCGCACGCACTGGCCCGACGATTAGCTACTTTCCGGGATCCCAGTGGCGTCTTGTGCACAACCCCGTCCCCCTCGCGCGATGAAGAGCTCCTACAGCTCGATGACGACCTTAACACGTATCAGAAAATCTTAAACCATTACAAATTAGGCCGAGCGGTACTTCCAAAAGCAAGTAAGCAGCTAACTAGAAACGAAAAGGTTGTGTGGCGCAAGCTCCAAACCGGAGTATTCCCTAACCCTCAACTTTATAGCAAGTGGCACCCTGAGATTTTCAGCCCCAGGTGCAAACGTTGCAACGGCATAGCGGACATGATCCATATGGTATGGACATGTCCGAGCTTTGGACAACTTGACCGAACAGATGAGTCCTGGGGGGCACTGATTCACAACGAGGACGAAACTAAACAACGTGACGTCACCCGTCTTGCCCTTGCCGCTGCTGAGATCCAAGAGATCCCGGTCGACGGCAGAGGGGGAGGACATGGCTGGGATCGAGCGGCACCTCGGATACCCATCATCCTTTTGACGGGTGCTAATAAATGTTATTTCTCTCTCTCTTTGCATCCGAAATTGCATGACACAATTTTTCCGCTCGTGATTGCGTACGAAACGTGCTTTCGCCGCTTCTGTTCATTAGAAAATAATTGCTTTTCCGAGGCACTTGTCAGCGAACCGCGGCCGGCACGAATGAAGGCACAGAGGACGACAACAAGCGAGGCCACATACGCTGTTGCAATTACTGTGCATCTCGGTCGTCTAGGAACCAATACGGAGTAATTTACTCACGATTTTTTCAGTTTTTGACACGTATGCTGCGTTGGGTAGCGTGCGCTGACTGTTGGCCCGATGCTTCGTCCAACTACGCCGCATTAGGTCAGTAAATGAGATTAACAGAATATGTTATATGCAGATTGAGTTGCTCATTAGAGTAATTCGACTTATATATCTTTTTGCTTTGTTTTCTTTGTTTTCTTGCGTGCTTTTTTCATTGCTTTCATTCTCTAGGAGAAAATGTGGGACTAATTGCAATAAAAATTCATCTGCAGGCTCATTTCGAAGGCAAGAGCTTCGAACAAAACCGTGCGGACGGATGGAAGAAGCTCAAGCCCAATGCTGTCCCAACGTTGTTCCCAATCAGAGGTCAGATACCTGTCAACCTTGGTGTTTGTTGCCACGTTGCTTATCGCCTCGTCGTCTGGATTTGAAAATGTTGAGTGAGGAAGTGGTTGGTGTGCATGCATGTTAAATTTTATGGCGCGTCTTCTATGGATCCTTTTCAAAACTTTGGAGGTCAGCTTCTTGGCACTACAAAATTCCTTCACCCTGACACAACTCAATAACACAACAAGAAGCAGTAAACTGGCGGAGACTGCAAACAGGAACACTCTTCAACCTATACATTCTACACAAAATGTACCCTACACAATTCAGGGACACATGCCCGTGGTGCGGGACAACCCACACGCTATACCATATTACATGGGAGTACAAACACAAATATGCATTCCACAAACTCAAAACCCTGAGTGCGGAGCCATGGGAGGGTCTGCTCACCAGCAGCGAGCTCACAGCCCAAAGGGCCCTTGTGCAGCACGCATGCGAAGCAGGAAGACTCAGCGGGGGCCTGGAATAGGGGCCCGACCTTGTGAAGAAGCCAATATGTCTGCACAATAACGACGACGGCCCACCGTTAATCTCATTGAGATTTGAATAAATGTTTTTCTCTCTCTGGGGTAAAAAAATGTGCAATGCTGCAGACATATATAGCCTGAACAATGCCGCGTTCCTTTCCTTTACACGACACACTGTCGGAATAAAGGGATTAGCACCAGCTTTGCCTAGCCATTCCTTTTGTTGAAGAAGGTGAAAAACAGCTGCACGTGACGTTTAGGATTGGCCGCCATGGTGAAAGGTTCTTTGCAATGCAGAAAAGCTTACTTTCGTAGTTTTGTAAAAGGACAACTAATTTAAATATGTAATGTGCTATTTTCGTTTATCTGCTTCCAGAACTTGCTTAGGAGCGAAGGCCACCAAGGGACCGAAGTGTGCATGTGCCTGCATTACTCAGTCATGACGCTGCCGCACAAGGTTCTTCACTAGAAGTGAGAAACGTCCTTCCCTTAAACACGCAAGAATATCTTCCAGCATATTTATCGTCTGACGGAGTGAAAAATTAGACATTGGTGGGCGCAGCAAGCAGCAATTCTAGTGAGCAACTTCGACCCCCACACATGTACGGCCTCAAGAAACTGCAGTGGTTCGTGCGACCTAACCATTTTATTCTGAGGTAGCAGAGCTGAGGAAGAAGATAGTCGATCTCACAGCAGCCATAATAAGCTTAAACAACACCACGAAGAATCCAAGAACAGTGTCACAAAACTACAGAAGCAGAATCGCAAGCTGCAGAAAGAGGCAACTAATTTCTCACGAAATGCGAATTTTTAAAATCAAGACCAAATTCGTGCCCTTTCTCTGAGGAACAATCGTGGCAATTCATGGTCAGCGCAAACAGTAAAGCAAGCCCTGAAAATTAAATTTGCTTGTGGAACCACTGGGTATGAAACTCAGAAAGATAGGCTACCCTCTCCCATCAAGCAGAACGTAGCAAGAAGAATTCAGAGTTTGAAGTTGCTGCCAGGTATCCTGCATGAAATGATCGACGTAATAAGGTCGAAAGCAAAGGGAATAGAGGACGCGGAAAAAGACTGTGTTCTCAATCTAGATGAAAAGGAGATAGCACCCGGATTTGAACTGGACCATGGAGAAGACGTGCTTTTGGGAGGAACGACCTTGCCATCGAAGCCTGAAGAGGCAGCCAACCATGCTTTGGTGTTTATGCTAGGTGGGGTAAACCAAAGATGGAAGCAAGTGATACCCTATGAATTTACTGGTCGGCACGTGGACGGCTCTGTACTCAAGACATAAGTCCTGGAAATAGTCCAGATATGCCGCCGGATTTCTCTAAGAGTACGGGTAGTCACCTGTGACATTTGTGCAGCAAACCACGATATGTGGAGAGAATTTGGCTTTTCGAGTCACCGCTATTCGACAACTGCGTGCTTAATACCCAACCTTAGACGGGAAGGAACTTTTTTCATCTCTGACCCAGAGCATGTCCTTAAGAACCTGAAAGGACATCTTCTAAGCTATAAAGTTTTCACGCTCAGTGATGATACAGTAAGCAAGAACGGATTGACTTCCTCGAAGGTGAAACTAGAGCATGTACAGGCCGTCTGGAACTATGGCGCTGCCAATGAACTTAAGGCAGCACCAAATTTATCAGAAATCCACATTAGGGGTGGACACTTCACCAAGATGAAAGTCGGAGTCGCTGTCCAGATCTTCCGCTAAGCCCCGCCAGCTATTCGGTTCGTAATAAAAGGAGTGATTGAACCAGAGGCCGAAACAACAGCGTGGTTTATGGACCTCGTTTATGGACCACGGCGCTACGTCGCAGAAACATGACTAAATATCATGCCGCCTTAGACACACTGCTTATGGCAATAGAAACAGAGAACTGAAAATGTGCACTGGATCTCAGTGGAAGCCATCGCGAGCAGGGGTCCTAATTGCAACAACGGCTGTCCTTCGCCTTCAAGAAGTGCTTTTTGGCAGTGAAAGGTATAAATTCCTTCTGACGAGCAGGCTGTTGCAAGACTGCCTAGAAAACCTTTTTTCTGAGGTGCGGCTCATGTAGCCAGTGCCCACTGCGTACGGCTTGAAGTGTGCACTTCGACTCATCAGCGTCAACCGCTTTCTTCTTACTCCCAGGTCGACAAGTTACGAACTTGATGACCGCGAATACATTGTCGATCTGCTTGCACAGGCCATGAAGGAAGGTACAGAAAACGAAGTCGATGAAATCAATGATTCGGAAATCCTGTTCATTGAAGAGCTCATGTCTACCGAGGGCCGTATCTTGTTTTACCTTGGCAATTTTATTTTGAAAGGAATTCTAAAATTCATAACTTGTGCGCAGTGCAAGGCTGCTCTCCTTGGCAACCCTGACGATGAGCATGCTTCCCTCACTGCACTAAAGGAATACGTCAGGGATGAACAAAACCTCATATATCCCAGCAGGCATGTAATGAAAACACCGAAAAACTATGCAGGGCATTTTACAGCCGTCAATTCATGGTGTACCGGCACATTTTTCACCATGAAGTCGCCATTTCGTTGTTTGGTCGCATATCTTGAAGAGATAGACAAGACCTCTGTGAAGACTTGCATGGCTCACATAGAGCGAATAAGAAAAATGTACACTGCTGCGAATGCCAGAGTGAGGCTCCCAATTCATCTTCGCCAAATTCCAAGCCCTCATTCTAGTGGGCACGGAAGCAAAACTTGTGTAACCGAGCCAGAATATGAAGTTGCGCGAAAATTTAGCTTCGAAGCCTGAATTCTGCATCTATGTATATATGCAGGCACAACTGTTTTGTTAATTACAGTCATCTATTTAACACACATGTCTACTTTGAAACAGGCAAATATTGTTCACGTTCCCATTAACAGAAATATTGGTAACTTTATTGTGTTTTCATAACAACTGAATAAATTATTACATGTTTGCTTAGGTAACAGTTTGTGTTCATCTAGGTATACCGAGATGAACAGGCAAGTTCCTATATTTTATTACCGTTGCTGATAATCGTTGTTTCTTCAAAACGTGCGAAACCAATACGCTGTGTCATTGACCGCGTTTGCTCAGCATCTTTGTATTGGGACTGACTTGTATTGGGGCATTATAGCTAAAATTTAAAAAAATAACGCCAAACAAGCTTGGACAGAAATCACCCGTTGCGTTTCAGCAATCTATTAAACTTGTTAGTTTGAAATAAACTACGAAAGGATTTAGCAGAATTAAATAATTTCAATTGAGGGAGGTGTGATCTAAAATAACTTTTCAACCCCCCCTCCACGCCGTTGTTTGTGTCATTTTTCGAGCGTTCTGTTCGCCCGGAGATTAAAAATGCGCAGGAAGGACAGCACCAATGGGTCTGCCAATACCGGCGGTGGTATGCAGATTATGCCTTGACATAACCGTCATCAAGATTTAACTAATCTTAAAAGCAGCTTAAAACTTTTTATTGCATGCTTCTCTCCTTAGCAACGGTTTCCTTCTTCCTAATCTATCGCAAAACTCGATAAATAAACGTTTTCAGGAATTTTTTTCCTCTCTTTCTCCAGCAAGATGGAACCCTTAACTGCCGTTTCTTGACGCGAGTAAGCTAACTGACGACGCAAATTTATGTTGGGGTTGAGTGCTGTTTAGACGCACCAACGGGGTCAGTGCATAATTAGAGATAGGTTTTTGAACTATAGCGATAGATTCGAGAGAAGCTTCACTGACATAATTGGCGCATATCTTGCATACCCGCTTTCCTTGTTATCGTCGACGCCTTGATGATGGCTGCTTGTACCGTTTTTAAAAGCAGAAGGCTCTCCAACAAAATTTAGTATTCTATTCTTATGTAAAACAGAAGCGCACCGCAAGACTCCTTATTTTTCTTATTTTAAGCGCCCGCGGCAAGCGAGAAGCCAGCAGCCTTCCCCCCACGACAACGAAACCAGCATGCGGCGGGAGCGAGAATGGCGGCCGCCGTAGCAGACGGCGCAGATATCCTCACCCTGATGCGGGGGCGCGCGTATCGAGGCACCCTATCACACCTCGGTTTTCTGACACGACAGCTCTCCGCTCCTCTTGCTCGCCACGCTCTTTGTCGCCGTTGCCTCGCACACACCCTTCGCATGCGCACACGCACAACGCTGGGCTGGCACGCGCAGCGCTCCGCTGTCCGACGCACCACTGTCGACGAAACGCGTTCACAAATCCGCCGAGGATCTTTTGTGCACCTCACATAGGCCCCCTCGCCTCCTTTCGAAAAAGATTTTTCACATAGAAAAAAACTGCCTTTGGTGCACACAACACTTATGTTCATGAGGTTAACAGACAAGTTAAACGCTGCCGAAGTCACTGAAGGCACTTTACATAGTGACACATGAAGGCACAGGTGAACGCGTTTATAGGGAACATGGGGTCAAACATTATACATCTGGCAAAAGGGAAAATAAAAATAGTGCAATATCGGACACAAGCTTCAAACTTGTCCGTACCGTAAAGGTGAAAATCTACACACTGAACAAACCATAACTGCAGAACGAAGGAAGAAGAGAGAAAAACAACGCACAAACACTACCACACTGCATTTGCACACGTAACCATTGCAAACACCGCATAGTAGCACTGTACATTGGGCATCACCCTCCGGTAATGCAATCCGCGCCTACGTTTTCGGAGCCCTTGATGTACTCTGCACGAAAGGTATACTCTTGTAATGTTAAGCTCCAACGCAGTACCCTGCCGTTCAAGTGCTTCGCCTTTGTTAAATATTGCAAGGGTTGGTGGTCAGTCTGAATGATGAAGAACGTCCCGTACAAGAATATGTGGAATCTCTCAACATCCCGGACTATCGCCAAGCACTCGCGTTCAATCGCCGAGTAGCGACATTCGCGAGGTAACAACAGTCGACTCGCATATGATACCGGGTGGAGGATTCCATCATGCTCCTATGCTTACCTCGGAAGCATCTGTGCGAAGCACGAACTGCTTACTGAGAATTGGACCTCTTAATACGGGCCTGGAAGTTAACGCGTTCTTGACGTTAACGCGCTCCGCCAAAAGCCGCTTGCCGCTGTGGTGTCCAAGAGGCAAGGTCACGTTCATTTTTGCGTGTCAACTCCACGAGTGGTTGGACTTTGTCGGCATAGCCAGGGATGAAATCGCGGTAGTAACCGGCAAAAGCTAAGAAGGCACGCAGTTGTTTCTTCGTCTTTGGAAGCGGTACGCTGACAAGCTTTTCCACCGCCGTTTACAACGGTCGGGTGGTCCCTTCTCTGTTTCAGTTTATTTATTTCTTGCTACAGAGAGCAATGGGCTCCGGGAAAAAAGCCGTAGCTTGACAAGCTCACGAGGCCCACAACATCCAGCAACAGTGTCGCCATTGGTCACATGCAAATAAGAAAGGCATACACAAACCTCAGGCATTATTCGCAACCTATGAATGAACAGCGGAAACAAACGAAGCGCGCGAAATAACATAAAGGACTAGTGACACACAAAATTCAAAGCATGCACTGAAAGCATTATTTAAAGATTCTATATACAGAGATTATAGCATTTAATTTCGCTGCTATGAACACATTGACAACGCATAAAAAAGAACAATTTTCAACATATATGAATGAAGACAATGATATTGGTGTGCTGACGGGTTACGCTAAGCATTCAACGAGCCTGCATATTTCCCCCAATAGAAATACATAACAGCCACAAACCATAAAAAAATAGAATTATTTAGTGACAGAACGCCCGGAGGTCATCATTGCTGCATTTATTAATGTCAATGCCTGCATGAAAGAGACGGTTAAGTAGTGCGGGAAGACAATATCTAAGTATCTGTAGCCCGTAGTTAGTTCGTGGAGTGTTAGGGGTGTAGTACCGTGGACGGTGCAGCGGGTATGTAGGCAGTAGGAGCTGAAGCTTAGCGATTTGAGATATTGTTGCAATTTTGTCCCGTGTTTCCTGTTTGTAGCGTAAGGACAGACGTATTCACAGAGACTAAATATTCTCGGCACGTTACTATTGTAAAAAAGGGCTGGGGAAGGATAATCATATGATTGGTTGAAAATAATTCTTAAGGCAGGTAAATATTTTGCAGAGTGGTCTTTGGAGCAGTTGCTCAAACTAGGTTGCAGTAATGCAAATGTGACAAGAAGAGAGTTTTAAACAGAAGCAGTTTGATTGAGGTAGAGAAAAAATGGCGATACCGTGATGGTACGCCTACTACACGAGTAACCTTGAGGTATCTATTATCAATATTTGTATCCCAGAGCAGTTTTTCCGTAAACCAGATTCCAATTGTGTCCAAGCTGGTGTCCAACAAAAGAGATGTTAGTCGTTCCGATTTCACTCTTCTGCGGCTTGATCGTGAGGCCGGCCTCGCGAACCCTGCTAAGTAGGCTGTTTAAAGTCCAAATATGTTCTTCCTAGGAGGAGATCGCTACGAGAGCGTCGTCGATGTAATGAACGACATTCTCTATGCCCTGTAACAGAATACGCGCCAGGCGCGTAAAGATAGCCGATGCCGTCTTAATGCCGAAGGGCACATAGACGAACTGAAATTGACCAGATTGGGTAGAGAACGATGTTTTCGGTCTCGAAACTTCCTCCAAGGGTACCTGCCAGTAGCCTTTAGCAAGATCAAATTTTGAAAAGTATACACGTTGGTTCCAACCTCGGTAAATATTGCATCCCTCCTTGGAATGGGCTCTGCATCAGAAACAAGAACATCATTGATGTGTCAGAAGTCGATGAAAGTCCGATAGGTGTTGTCTTTCTTTTTAATTAGAACGAGGGGGAATTGTATCGAGATTTTGAACGTTCAGTGACCCCCAATTTCATCATCTCGTCTATCTCCTTTTCGACCAAGTCCTTCATGGCAACAAGCAACGGGCATTGCGGGGTATTCATGACTTCTGAAGTCGAGAGCCTGAGTCGACAGTCCACTAGATTAATCTTCACGGGAGTCTCGAAAAAGATGTCTGCATACGTGTCAAGTAAGCTCCGAATCTCCTGCTGTTTGTCGT
This sequence comes from Amblyomma americanum, assembly GCF_052857255.1. NCBI lineage: Eukaryota > Metazoa > Arthropoda > Arachnida > Ixodida > Ixodidae > Amblyomma > Amblyomma americanum. The sequence continues at coordinate 136,184,300 of NC_135504.1, read as the reverse complement.
CATCGAGCTTGGTGAAGATCTGCACGGCTTCAATTCGTTTACCTTGGTCCGTGCTAAGGGTAGGCAGTGGTTCTTCTGAGTCACGTTCTTCGATTACGACAAAAGACAACGCCTGCACGGTCTCTTTGGACGCACGCTCTTCGTACCGTTTCAGCATATTGATGTGCAATAGCTTCTTAGTGTGCCCCAAGTCAATCCAATAATCCACGTCATTCTTTTTGACAACAACCACGAATGAACCTTTCCACTGCATCAGTGGTTTATTGAGGCTACTCGGCAAAAGAATGAGGGCATAATCTCCAGCCCTTAACTGCCGCTTCTTGCTGTTCCCGACATAGTATCTCTTCTGAGACTGTTGGGCACGCAACAAATTTTGATGCGCCGCTCTCACAGTTTGCTCGAGACGTTCTCTTAGATCGAGAACGCAACCATAGATCGTTTTCGTGTCTTCTCGCAACTATTGCCTTGTCCAGAGCTCTCTGAGGACTGCGAGCGGTCCTCGCACATGTCCAAATATCAACTCAAACGGAAAAAACCCCAGACTCGCCTGCGGTACCTCTCTGTATGCGAACAGAAGCGCAGCGATATAATGACCCCATGTTTTTTTGGGCTGCTGCTGACTGAGGTTCCGCAGCATCTGCTTAAGTGTGCCGTTAAATTTCTCCACCATCCCATTGCACATTGGATGGTAAGGGGTCGTGCTGTGACGTTTCACCGCCAGGAGATCAATGACCTCGGTCCTCATTTCGGAAGTGAAACAGGAGCCCTGGTCAAAAAGGATCTCTTTCGGAAAACATATTCGAGAAAACATCTCTACCAAACCTTCAGCCACGGTTGCTGAATTTATCTTTGGCAGAGCCACGGCGTCGGGATACCTCATGGCAAAATCGACAAGAGTGAGAATATATCTATCACATTTCACTGATGTGGATGATAGCGGACCGATAATATCGACAGCGACACGATTAAATGGAGTGTCGATAAGAGGCATGCGTCCCAACGGAGCTTTTGCCTACTTTGCCTTTCGAGCACGTCCTTTGAGAGGAGTCCCATGACCTGACATACCTCTTAACCTCCTCCTGCACTTCCGGCGAGTAGAATTCTTCCAGAACTCGATCTGTAGTCTTCTTAATGCCCTGATGCCCTGCCAACGGGCTATTGTGGTAAAGCCTTAACACCTGTGATCGGCAGGACTTGGGAAATACTACCTGTCGAACCTCTATCTCAGAGGCCAGATGATAGGGGCTGTACAGCAAACCCTTTTCAACAGAATACGAGTGCGAAGTGCCGTGCTTTCCAGGGAACACCTTCCCTACTTTCACCCAACACGTCATCAATGACTGATCGTCTCTTTGCTCTGCTTCTAACATTTCCTTGGTGAACCTCATGAGACCAACTCTTAAAATAGTACTTTCCCTCTTTCGTCCGGGAATTTCCTTTCCAGACAACACGACATTTGGGCTCTCGCGTCAGCCATTTTCACTGGCAACCTCGTCATTGACTATTTCAGGACATAATTTAGCAACGCCCTCCGATTTCTTCCCAATTAATATCTGGATTTGACGGCTCACGCGCCTCTGGTATATTTGCATTTATGACATCGTACATTGATGTCTCCATGCACTTTACCAGTGCATGCTAGTGAAATAAAGGAAGAAATATATACTTCTGCTTCTGGAACTTCCTGACTACTGCCATCAACAAGGGACACCGTAGATTTCGAGCCGGTGACAGCTGAGTCATGAACTAGAGTTTTCCCCATCACCACTATATTGCTCCCCATGTCCAGTAAAAAACGTACAGGTAGGCCTCGGAGCTCGCCCTCTAGTACAAGCAAGTGTTGGGAGTGTGCAGGATTTTTCCGGACAAGTCCAACCACCACCTTACCCTCAGCTGGTTCAAGCCTATCTGCTGTTGTGGACATCTTTCCAGGCGCAACAATCTCTGGCTGTACATAACCGGACGACTGCTTCTGGTTTTCGTGCTTTCTTAAGCAGGAGCCTACATCATGGCCTGTTTTTCGGAAATAGACGCAGCACAACTGTTTTGGCTTAGAGCGATAGTCGGCAGCCTTATGTATAGGTCGGTTACAAATGAGGCACCTTCCTGACTGTCTAATTGATGAAACATCCTTCACTCTCGGGATGACCACCTCGAAAGATTTTTTGAATGAAGACAAGTTTCTTTGCCGTTAGACCTCAAGAAAGTTGTCTGCTGCCTCAGCCATTTTGTCCAGCGTCTTGCACTCGTTTTCTCGAAGGAAAATCGCTAGACGACTATGACAGTTGACCATTTTCGGGAAAAGTTTCTGCGCATGCGCGGTGAAGGCGCAGCTAGCGCCCTCTGTCTGCGATTTGGTTTTGGTTCGAAAACATGAGCTGGCCGTGTATTCCAGGGCTGTAGTGCGGCGACTGATGTGAGCTGTAACTGCCACGTAACTGCCATGTAACTGCAACGCCTTTCTAACTAAACTAACCACGCGTTCTGCAACAGCGATACTTGGAAGTAATAAAAGCCGCGACGAGATACAACGCGCAAAAGACGAATCCGTTAATAGAGCCAGTAATTCGCGCATCCAGCATGTTTCGAAACGACTGTTCCTGCTACATTTCGCGCTTGCTTCCAAGTGCGTGCCGCTTGGTCGTTCTAGGAGAGGCTTGCCATCAACGCACGTGCGCATTCGGTGACAGCCAAATTATTTATAGTAGTATGAACATTCAGCATAAATGCTACAATGTCAAGCTTGCTATCTCAACAGCGGAAACATTCGTCAGAGCGCAACCTCGCCTATATCCGCGCATTCTAACGCTCCAGTGGCCTGTTAGCACGCAAAGCAATGTTCTATCGCATCAGCATGAGCCGTGATTGAGATGGAGCAACGGGTCGATTACTATAATCAGTTAAGTGTGGCCTGCTGCAAAAGTTGCTGCATGAAGTTAGCAGAAACTCCTGCCCTATCAAGAAGCGCGAACATAAATGTCTGTGCGCATCAGGAAAGTGCATTTCATTATGCTGTTACACTCGCCGCACATAGGCGCACATTTACGCACACTTCCATTTGGTCATTCGGCGTTCCGGTGAAGTAGTAGGCTGCAGGTTTAGCCACACATGGTCGTTTTTCAGGCTACAACTCGAAAACTCCTCGCTTCACCCTGTTTATAAAAGCGAAAATGGGGTGATCTCCTCCTCTATCAGCCTCTTTCGTTAGCAAACGCACGTTTCCGGCTAAGAAGCAACGCTAAAACAAGAAAACAAGCGCACGTGAACAGCTGAAATCTACCTTTGCACATGCCTGCTCGAGAACCCCTTTCCATCCAAAAGTGCCAGCGGAGCTTCCCTGTTTGCACGGCAGGCGGCGCTCACTTTTCCGCAAATGGTTCGTTCCTTATGGACTGTTCGGCCAGCAACAAGTATCGTAAATAGTTGTATGTTGTGACCGTTACCGACATCTCGACCAATCGCTCGAAAACACAGAGCAAAATATCTGCGTACTTCTTGCCTGTTTCTTTATCAAGCGGCTAACTTTCACGAAGTCTTTCGCGACAACCTTCTGCTGCAAACCGAGAATGTTGGAGCAGGGCTATTTTTGCCCTGGCGCTGAGTCGAAGGAAGCGACGGAAGGGAGCCAGGTTGTACTAGGAGCGGAGAGGAACACTGGGAGACGCCGGTGGTCTCCCGTCAAGAGCCCGAAGAACTTGGCAACAGCAGGAAAAACGTAGCCAGGTCCCGTTGACGGTGTCAAGAAACACCAGAGGCTTAAAGCAGGCTATCGAATCGCGCCTTTAGGCAACACGGACCCTCAATGCATCGGCTGCCACCTCCACACTTGAAAAGAACGCAGGAGGCTTGCGTCGGTGATCCAAGAGAGATCCACGGCTGCACGGACCCAACGTCTGACGGCTGCCACATCCACGCTTGAATGACGCGAACTCCGCCGCGCTGTCTACCTTAACACATCGGTTTCTTGACACGCCAGCTCTCCGCTCCTCGTGCTCGCCACGCGCTTCGTCGCCGTTGCCTCGCACACACCTTTTGCACGCGCACACTCGCAAAGCTGGGCTGGAACGCGCAGCGCTCCGCTGTCCGACGCACCACTGTGGACGAACCGCGTTCACAAATTCTCCGAGGATCTTTTGTGCACCTCACACATACATTGCATCTATGTATGGTGACTCCCAGCATGTTTTTTCTTGACGGATCCGTGACGACCACATCTTCAGCTGCAGTGTGATAGTGCCTGGAAATGCCTTAGGTCACCGTTTCAGGCTAATGCATGAAAAATCATCCACGGCAACAGAATTGGCAACGATACGAGAGGCCGTCCGTTATATTGGTCACCAGTCCGCGCACCAATGGACCATATTCTGCGACTTGACATCGACATTACAGGTCATACAAACTTACGTTAAACCAGGGACATGCGAGCAGCTAGTTCAACAGACCTCATTTGTTAGCTGAGGCTTTTCACGGCGGCCATATCATGAAGCCTTAGTGGATACCGAGCCATTGCGGCATACACCTCACAATTTTCTACGACCACGCTTCTAAAAGCTGTAATTTATAAATTTGTACTGAATATTTTTCTATAGGTTTTCGTCACGAAACAAGACTCCAGGGCTAGGAAAGAAAATATATCTAGAAATCAAACATTTTCACCAAATCGACCAGTTTAACAAGGGGAGAAGTCGGCCTGGCTGGTGCGTGATCCTGCGGCTAAAAACAGCGCTGAAGCGAGAGAGAAGAGACCAGGAACACGACACCGTCCCCAGTTTTCGCACAGCGCGACACGGATGTCAAAAGACGGTGAGCGCACGTGTGCTCTGCCGAAACAACGCCAGCACATCCCTTCACTACTATCCCGAGGGAAAATCATTCCGTCTATTGCAGAATGTGAAAACCTATTTTATGCAATGCCTAGAGTACAAATCAGCAGCAGAAACGCTTTTTACATGTTTACTACTAACCATATATACAATACACAGTGGCAAACTATTTCTCTGAATACACCGCACGTGGCCAACGCGAGGTCGTGTACTTCGCAAAAATACTAAGTTGGAAGCATCAACCACTGCTGTGATTCGCAGAAACTGGGAACGCGCCTACAAGCCTTGAAAACCAGCGCTCAGTCACCTCTCCGCGACGCCACTCCCTGGCCTTTTGCCTACCACGAGCCCGCTAGCGACTGCAGCGCCACGTCGTTTGTTTGCAAACATGCAGAAGGTCTATAGGTAGGAGCAGAGGAAGATGTAGGGAACAAGTGAAATGAAAAAGTAAGTAAAAAGAAAACCGAAAGGAATCATGGAAGAATTCAAAACATGAAAGGGATAAAACAGCAAAGAAAAGAATTCAGATGTAACAGCCGTGAGAAAAAAATGAAAAACAAACAAACAAAATAGTAAACCCAAATTAGACAAGAAAAATAAAACAAAAATTGCGGATTCACGCAGGTTGGGCAAGCAGCGAAGTCCCCATGACCGTGTGGCAGGGGCAGTGACATGGCTCAGAAAATTTGGCAATATTGCGCACCCGACCACATGAAGAATGGTGGGTGTGGTTGACACTTTGAGGTATTCTGAAGAGGGGACACTAGACGAGGCGAGGCGTATGTTGACTAATTCGTGGGATCACTTTTGGCGTCCAGGGGGAAGAAAATGGGGAGGGATGGGGGTGGGATTCTGTCGCGGTCCTCACTGAGCTTCTCGTATTCCGAGGTTCGTTTGCGGCAGCTGGCTCTCCGCAGTAACCAAGCAGCAGGTCCTCCACCTCAGCACCTGCATCGGCACCAGAAGAGGGCAAGATGAACAGCAGCGCGCTGGGAGTGGCGCTCGCGCGTCGGGGGCTTGCTGGAGGCAGGCAAACCTGGCCTCCGACCAGCCGCAAGGCTAGCCCGAGGCGCAGCAAGGACTGCGGGGCAGCGAGGGCTGTCAGCAGGCGGCCGTCGCGTTGAACGGTCCACATGGCAGTAGGCAAAGACCGCAGGAGACTGCTACAGAGTAGCAACGCTGAATACTGCCCTATCCGGCGGCTCGTAGCGTGCTGTATGCACAGCAGTGGCGTCAGGCAGCTGGCGCCACGAGGTCCGGCGGTATTAACAAGAGCGCAGGATACGCGCCTGGGCGGGCCGCTAGAGGCTGCAGCAGGGGAGCAGCATAATGAAGTCGCAGGGAACCGCCATGGAGAGCGGCGCGAAGAGGCCCCACGAACACAAGTGTGCGTGGGGTGGGCGTAGTGCAGCAGGAAGGCTGCTCTCGTTTCCGGGATCAGCCCAGCAGGCGCTGAGGTGGTGGGCGGGCCGCCGCTATCGGTGTCCGCTGTGCAGGCTGCTGGGGGTTTGCAGGAACATGGGCCGTCGCCGCTGCGGCTGACAACGACGGCCCAGAGAAGCTGCCCCGGCGGGCGTAGAGTACACGGCCGCTGAAGCGGCCGACGGGTAGAGGTGTACTTGAAGTATGAACGCGTCCACCTAAGCGACCGACAGACGGTGCGGAAGCCCTCGAAGGGGCGGAAGGGCGCTGGTCGGCAAGGGAGTCTTTGAGATTGTCCGCAGGGCAGCCAGGAGGATGGGCCGGGCGCGACGAGAGCTTGAGCGTGACACCAAGATCAGGACGCGCGAATACTTAGCGGGAGAATCTGGAGGCATCCGGACTGCTCGGAGGTCCAGACGGAACTCTGAAATGAAAGCGGTATACGGGTGGAAGTAAAGGAGCGCGAACGGCAATCCAAATAAGCAGTGCAGGAGACCGACGGGAGGAGGAGGAAAGGCAGGGAGGTTAACAAGAAGAATAAACCGGTTTATCACCCTGCACGGGGGAAAAAAACGGGAGAAAATAAAAAGACGGAGAAAAGAGAGTAGAAGGAAAATAATGTCAGTATGCAAAGACAGCAAGCCTTCCTTAAACTCACATTCTATTATGCAGGCCAGGAGTTCTCAAGAAGCAGGGTTTTGCCTTGGAGGTCTTCACCGCCGATGATCGCCACGGGCAGTGGCCGAGAATCTTCATCGCCGTCAGTGAGCGTGGATCTGGACATTCTATCCCGCGACAGACAGACTGCCTTTCGGCACTGTAAGCAGGGCATGCATAAAAGAATGTGGGCTGTATACTATAGTCTCGTCAGACCCACAGGTGACACATGCAGGCCTATCAGCAATACTAATTAAAAAAAATGTAATGGTGGAAGCTGAATCAAGCCACAGGCGACACAGCAAAGTTGCTGGTAGGCCGGATGGAAGCCGGAGCTTCAGAGCAGATTTTAAACTTGATTTTAAAAGTGATTAGCCACAGATTTTGATTGTGAATTCGAAAATTGAGCTGAATTCCACGCGACAAGCGTGATCTCCCGCGGAAGTACGGGAAGCCTGCGCGCTGCATCCGACCTCGAAATAGGGATCGACAGACAATCGCTGTCGTGGTGAGCAGTTCGCGTGACCTCGTCTGCGCGGTGATTTCCTGCTATCCTGGTAGCCATTGGTAGATAATGTCGCACCCTTTAAAAATAGCAGAGTGGTGTAGTTGGATTTCCTCGACCACGGCGAAGAGCGGCTTGTAAACCTTGGAGGGGAGGGGAGAATAAAAAAGAAGGTAAGTCGTAAGGGAAAAGCAATTTAGGATAGCCGGGGAGCTGGTCTACTATGTCCGCGGTGAGCGGACAGGTGCCTAATAATGAAGAACGTCACCCACACCTGCACCGCATGGACAGGAACGGGACGTACGGAGAGCAAAGATCCACGGTATATGGGGAGCGCAAAAACGGCACAAGGGACATAGAAAGACGGAAAACACAGGGGCTAACTTCCGACTGAAAGAAACCTAGGCGACCAAAACGAACGTGGACCGTGAGGGGAACCAGGCGCATGCGCTCGGAAGGATAAAGAAAACCAGGTGAACGAGGTGAACTAAAATTGTTGACAATTAATGACCCATTTCTAGTACGTAGTTCCGACGAAGTGTTAAGTGCTGTGAAATCGCTTTCTGACAAGAGCCTCCTTGGTTTCTCAATTGACGTGCAAGGTCTGTATTACTCATTGCCCCATCACAACCTGCTTACAATAGTTGAGGATTCCATCCATCATTTTGGCGCGGTGTCATTTCAGAATGAATCCGGTGTGTCCGTCAGCGGTTGTTTAGAATTGCTAAACTTTTATCTCCGCTCCACTTTCATTAACTGGCAAGGCGATGCTCACATTCAGAAACAGGGAATATGCATTGGGTCTTGTCTGGCCCCTGTAATAATAATAATAATTGGTTTTTGGGGAAAGGAAATGGCGCAGTATCTGTCTCATATATCGTTGGACACCTGAACCGCGCCGTATGGGATGCGATAAAGGAGGGAATGAAAGAAGAAAGGAAGAAGGGGTGCCGTAGTGGAGGGCTCCGGAATAATTTCGACCACCTGGGGATCTTTAACGTGCACTGACATCGCACAGCACACGGGCGCTTTAGCGTTTTTCCTCCATAAAAACGCAGCCACCGCGGTCGGGTTCGAACCCGGGAACTCCGGATCAGTAGTCGAGCGCCCTAACCACTGAGCCACCGCGGCGGGTGCCCCTGTACTTAGTGACCTGTATTTGGCTCATCTTGACAGGAGTCTCCAAGAGAGGCTTGCCAGCCCTCATGTAGTCAGGATTTTTCGTTTTGTAGACGATTTCCTTTTTCTGGTTGAGTGTACGCCATCGTGCTTAGAGCAGGTTGCATCCGGTATTTTAGCTAATGTACAAGAGTGTTTTTCACTGCTGCTATTGACTAACGAAATGCCTACCAACAACGAAATTCGCTTCCTTGATATCCGGTTTAAATTCCTAGAAAACCACGTGTGTTGGAGCTATTCACCTCGAGCCAGCAAACTTTTACTTCCCTACACATCTGCCCATTCAAAACTCGTTAAAAGAGGCATTATTAATTTATGCTTGAACAACGCTCTAGAAAAGTCCTGCCCCCATCTCATAAGCGAGAGCTTTCACGAACAAATCGCAAAGTTCCATGAAGCAGGCTACCCAGCTGATATTTGTGTTTCCGTCGCCGAACGAATACTGAAGAAGAAGCGCCAGGAAAGTCTTCTACCGTCCGGGCCCTCAGAAAGAAAGGAGAAAATTGCTGTTATTCCTTACATCCATTGCCTGTCCCATAACCTCAAGAACATTGGAACAAAAACTAATGTTCGTGTCGTTTTTTCTGCCCCTGACAAACTAAAAGCGCTATCCAAAAAAACTTTGCCCGCCGATAAACATCCCCAAAAGATGCAGTGCACCATTAAGCACAGACAGAAATTCGTGAAATGCAATGAAGGCATTGTTTACGATATCCCTCTCTCTTCTGGCAAGCGGTATGTTGGTCAGTCTGGTCGGTGCTTAAATGAGAGACTTCGCGAACACAATAATAATTTGAGAACATTTACTGGCAGCAATCTGGCTTTACACTGTAAGGAATGTGGTTGTGTGCCATATCTGGACAAGTGCTCGATCGTCGGCAGACACCGGGATCAGTTAACTCGCGAGATTATAGAAGCAGCTCGCATCGCTGCCTTGCAAGACATATGTGAAAGCAAGCCGTCTATCTCCCTGTCGAAAAGAGAGCTGGCCTTCTTAAAGATTAACTGAGTTGTGCATGTCCGTTGTTCCTCGTTCACCTGGTTTTCTTTATCCTTCCGAGCGCATGCGCCTTGTTCTCCTCACGGTCCACGTTCGTTTTGGTCGCCTAGGTTTCTTTCAGTCGGAAGTTAGCGCCTGTGTTGTCCGTCTTTCTATGTCCCTTGTGCCGTTTTTGCGCGCCCCATATAGGAGCCTGCGGCTCAAGTTTGCTGGCCATGTGGCGGCGGAACGTGAACTACTGGGAAGAGAAGCAGCCGGTGCGCGCCGTTGCGCGGCGGCAAACAAGTGCGTGCGCACGCGTTCCGAGGCAGTCCTGGGCGCAGCAGGGCGCCGCGGCGCCGCCAGATTTGTGCAGTTGTTCGGCAAGCGTGTTGTGGAATTTGCACAGTGACAGAAGCGGCCCTACCTAAGCGGAGCCGGGGCCCGAAGTATTGCTGTGTTGTCGGCTGCCACAACAGTGCGGAAAACACCAAGGGACTTGATCTACCTGTAAAACTGTACCGATTTCCGGGGAAATGGTATGAAAAAGAAAGACTTCAAGCGTGGATAAACGCAGTGAGGAGGGTTAGGTAAGTCCCTACAGCCATGCCGTGCTTTCGGCTGTGGCGGTTTGTATTTTGTGTTCGTTCGTTTTGGTTACAAGCCGGTACTCAATGCTGAGCATGCACGCGACGACTGCACTGATGATTACGGGTACTTGTGTTCTCGCAAGCACAAATGTAAAAGTTGGATTGCGATTGCGTAGTGGCTTTTGATTTCCTGTATTGTTTTTTTTAGGTGTGGCCGGCGTTGTTACAAGTTCGCACATGAATATGCTAGCGCGTTTAAATAAACATTGCGCTGTTAGGTGATTACAGTTAGGCGCTGTCAGAGCAGCTTTATCACATCGGAACGAACTGCTGAGATAAAGGATTGGTTTGTGAATTCTACGCCCGAAACCACCTCAGGCAATATGATACACGCCGTAGTTTGCTTTGTTTTGTTGTGAATTTATACGCTGTTTTAACCTGTGAATCACACTTGCACATATTATGCTATATTCGAGGAGCTCGTGAATTATTTGAGTTGCTCCCTTCGGAACTTGTGCGATTTCGTTTGTGTCTGTGCGTGTGTCTATGTTTGCCTTGGCAATTGATAATAGAAAATACTATTCTTTCCTATGCATAGCCCTGATGGAACTGTTTGGTTGCCTAAGGAGCACACAAGAATTTCCAGCAGACATTTTGTAGGCAACTGCAAGAGTGACATTAGCCAACATCCAGCCTACATCCCTACCATTTTCCCTCCGATCTACGGAAAAAAAGCACCTGACAGGGAAAGAGCGCAAAGGTATGAAAGCAAAAATGTGAAACTGCCAGTGTAAAATGCAGCCTTGTGTTTTTTAGTGAGTTCTGCTTTTTTATTTCATACTTTAAATCCTGTCACTGATTGTAACAGGGAGGGCATTCAAAAGGGCAATGAGATAAAAATATAGCAGTTAATTGCACGATGAGCTTGGCTGCACCCTTTTTAAGGTTGGCAGTAATATGTTACCTTTACTGGTTCAATGCAGGTGGCAAAGGCGTCTCAACCAGGCAATATCTTCTAGACAGCTCGGTGCAGGAAGTGAAAATCCATCATGAAGTACAGACGATGAAGCGACAATGCATAAACCAGGAACCTCCATTACAGACTGTCGACATCAGGACATTCACATGATGGACCTCAGTGATGCACCTCTGGAGATGAGCGCAGCTGTGGCTTCGACAATCAGCACAAGTGATTCGCATCCTTCAATGAGTGTGTGCGTCACAGGAGAAAGTCATTTCATTGCAAAGGGAGATGCTGTAAGAACACCTTTTAATTATGGGATCATATTTCTTTCTATAGAAAAAGCTTGACACAAATCCAACATTAATCCAACACTGTTCTCCTGTAGCACTGAGAACATATCTGTGGAATACAACATAGTCATTTATACATATTTTTTTTCAGGCATCCCAAACCAAAGAGAGTGTTGCTCAAGGGAAGCTAACTATACTTCTTTCTGCAACAAATGGAACTCATGCATCTACTCAAGTTGTGCACACAGAAATGAGTGACAAGGTTGGACTATGCTGCGGTTTCCCCTTATCAGTTGTGCTTAACTCTAGCTAACATTTTATTAAGGCTAGCAGAGGATTTATTTTTTTCGTGCAATTACCTTTGTTGTGAATTTTTCTTCCCGTGTAACATTTTGTTATTTTATAGTAGTGGTGCTTATTTTCTTTTGGGAATGAATGAGCATAGTTGCAGGGGGATGCAAATAGCATTTTTCATTGGTTAGTCCTGTTGCTAAAGTATATTTGCCTGTAAATTGCACCATGTTCTCTGTTTATTCTGCTGCAGGTTGCAAGTACGGATGGCAACTGGAAGAAAAATTGTGGATTTCAAGGCTTTCAGTCTCTAAAGGAAAAAGAAAAAGTGCTGCAAGATTTATGTGGAGTGGCACTGCAAGTTTTCTGCCTCCTTTTGATCCTGCTGCCTCCTACGAAGTACAGGCGCAATACTATGTCAAATGAAGGTAGGCTGTGCTTGTTTCTCGCCAAGCTACGTCTTGGGATAACATATAGTGCACTAGCAGTAATTTTCAGTGTCGCACCCTCAACAGCATCTACTGTCTTTAGGAAAACACTTGATATTTTAAGCATTGCTCTGAAGGATTGGGCCTTCATGCCTTCCCGGAGAGCAATCAAACTTTCTTTGCCTGCCCCATTTAAAGAAAACTACCCGAACTGCACCTTAATAATAGATTGTACCGAGATCCGCACTGAAGCACCCTCAAACCCTTACTGTCAACATATTTTATATTCACATTACAAGGGAGGATACACGCTGAAATTATTAATTTGTATAATTCCTAATGGTATGATAAGCTTCGTATCAAAAGTTTATGGAGGGCGACATACTGACTCATTCATTACCCAAGACTCTGACTTTCTGGAGCTCGTTAGACCAGGCGATTTAATTTTAAGTGATAAAGGATTTCCAATGCATCCGCACAACGGTAGAAGGGAAAGGTGCGGTGCTACTCATGCCTCCTTTTAATTCAACAGGTGGTCAAATGTCTGATGATGACATGGACATGACTTACAAGATTGCCTCTATACGTATCCATGTTGAGAGAGTAATCCAAAGATATAAAATTTTTCATATTCTAAGGAACAGAGTACCACTTAGCCTGATACCACACATGAAGAAAGTATTTTCAGTGTGTGCTGCCTTAGTAAATTTGCAACCTCCAATAATTAAGCAGTAGGCCTGCTTTGCTTGATGTAGTCCATACCTTAGTTTGCATGAATTAGATTCATAACAGTTCATGTTAGCACTCAAGTGAGTTCACAACTCTTAATTGTATGCATCTCAGCCAATAAATGGGTATGCTAATCACAGCACTGAGAACTTTTGTTTTACTTACTTTTGTTGTGAAAGGTTCTGTGTTGGTCACCATGTGTTTCGCACAGCAGATCTGTGCTTTTAACTTTTTATTCTCCCATAGATGGCAGCAAAATAGTGAAAGCAATGGATGCAAGCCAGTACATGGCACTGAAATGGTATCACAGAAATATGGCTTATTGAACATCACTTGATATCACCTCATCATAGGTGTAATGGTAAGAGATAGGAAGCGTGCACAGTGGGTCACAGGACAAACTTCAGTTAATGACATTCTTGCCGAAATCAAGAATAAGCATGGGCAGAACATGTAATGCGAAGAAAGGATAACCGGTGGTCACTGAGGGTAACAACATGAATTCCAAAGGAACTAAAATGTAGCGAGGGGCGGCAGATAATTAAATGAGATAAAGAAGCAAATCAGGGGTCAAGTGGGTGCAAGCTAGCACAGGACCAGGTTAATTGGAGGAATATGAGAGAGGCCTTTGCCCTGCTTTGGGTATAGCCAGGCTAATGACGATGACTTCATATCACAGAACTCTGATTTATTGCACATGAGCTACACCCGACTACACTTAAATGAGATCACTTAGATATCTGACTAGCATAAACAGAGCTACACATCTGGGTTGTCAGCCCAGATGTGTTTACAATAAAAATGCAGTACAATGCACCGAAATTTAATGTAGTAAAAGCTTGAGACTGTTGTCCTTTGGACATAAAGCTCTTGCAAACCAATGCTTGATGCTTCCTCTAATTAGTCATGTGGTCTTTGCATGCTACTTTTAGCGCTATATTATTGATAACATACATTTTTCAGTTTTACTTGTGCTTTACTAAAAAAATTTATTGCATTTCACTGTTTTTTACTGAAATGCAATTTTATTATGGATGAAATATGTTAATGCTTTATCTGGCAAATTTTCCTATGTCATGACTAGGGGCCACTTGGACTAAAAAATGAAAAAGCTACCATTAGAACAAAAATTCATGCTCAAACACATAAAATCTCCAGGTGTATTAAATTAACATGGCACGTCCTTTCAAAAGGCACCTGTTATAGCCAGAGTTGCTTCATGGCAATAAATATCACATAACATAACACATTTTCATTACACAACTTCTGAATACAAAATTATTAAGTATGTTTAATAATTGGATATTCCTGGAATTAAAAAAAATGGATAGGGGTTCAAAATTAATAAGGAATTCAGTGCGTACATGATAAAAAAGGTGGTTATGCAATAAAAAGTGACTTGAGGGAAGCATCTTGAATCAGCTGAGGAAATAAAGTATTGAGATCTAGAACAACAACTGAATTAAAAACTTAAAATAAAAATACTTCATCTTTGGAACCAGATTACACAGAAAGGCCTCATCCCGGTTTACTTTTACTATCACTGAGTGTTTAGGACTGTAAATATAGAGAATGGCCCTGTAAAGGTTCATTATATACATTTGCACTTGGATTTGAGTGTAGTAGCGATATGTTGTTTTCAATACAATTTCATCCCCACTGAAAACTAAGTAAGGAAACAGGCTGCGCCTTTCTTCATACAAGATGAAAGGTTCATCTCTGAACTTATATGTGCACTTAATCTCATTGAGCACCGTTTCATTGTCAATTTTGGCGATACCGTCTGGGCTGCAGCAAAGCCATGGCTGCTCTGGAAGCACGACGAGTCCTGTCTGAAAATAACGAATGGGATTAATTAGTACTGTATTTGAAAGATCTAAGGGATAAAAGACTTGACGTGCAAGGAGGGACTCATGCAAGGTAAAACAACAAGCAAACTTACTTGTACAATGCAAATACCAAGCTTATGTTGCAGCTCATCTCGTGCAATTGCTTCTGTTTTGATATCTGAAAAGACAATTTGACGTCCTAGACTTTATTATTATGAAAATTGGACAGAATTCAATCCTGCTGTAGCACAGGGAGCACAGTGATGCGATTTGATGACAAAGCACAGCATGTTTTCCTTTTAAATGAAGTTATGTGCTGCTGGAAAGCATACCGTATTGCATTGCAGCACTTGTGTAGGTTGATCTCTTGCATAATTGTTCAGCTACTCTCTGCAATCTGTTATCATTCTTTTTTGTCCTGATGGCATGTGCTTTTGTACTGCTTATTTGTACGTGACGCTCTTCGTGCCATCTGCAAATTATAAGCATTATAAACATGATTTCATTCTTTATGTGTATTGTGCTTGCTATCATTTGCCGAATTTCCATTACATACCGTGAGCAGTTTGCCTGGCCCATTATGTGAAGGCATAGGTCACATGGGTTCTCCTTAAGCACTACTTTTTCATCGTAGCTCGCAGCACTTTTCTCATCCAATTCGCTGGCAAAATTTCTGATTTGGGTTTTTTCATTTTCAAGAACCTCAAGGTATCTGTAGACTGGTCAGTGCTTCATTGGCTGTAGTAATTCCTCTAGAGTTTCTTTCTCCAATTTTGCCGTCACTTGTTCAACAATTTCATTGACTACTTCCTCACAAATCATATCCACAGCACTTGTCTTTTCTATTTCCATTATTTGTCGTAGGGAACATGCTATGCCCGGATAGCTAAATATGATGTTTGGGTCATGAGGCATTCCTTCGGGAGTGCTAGTGTCCTGGCCTGTTAAGAAGGATGAAAAAATACTAAACAAGTTAACGGCATACTTAACAAATGGAAGCAGCAGCTATGAAGGGCGGCATGCTGAATGCACAGAAATAAAAAAGATCCGCTAAACTAGTTGGCCAGAAAGCATATTTTCAGGCTGCAGTGTTGAAGCATCTAATAAAACAGCGAATTCTACTCACAAGAGAAGAGGTCCGAAACATCTTGTTCTAAGCGCCTCTTTGGTTTGTTACTCGGCTTTCCCCATTTCTGGGGCTGGCTGGTGCATGATTCCTCCTCGTAGTGGTTTACATAGAGGCACATAGCAGCTGCATTCTTGCAATGAGCTGTGATGCCAGCTTTGCATGTGCATCTCCCTCCTTGAACGAGGAAGTTCCGCCTCTCCTGGCTTGACCACGCCAACTATGAGAGAAAGAAACTGTCTGGGTATTTCTCAAACCAGCCAGACATGCTAGACCATCAAACTAATTGTAAATGTAAGGCAACGTCAGATTTTGGGCGGCCTGGCTTATAGTTGGATGCGCCAAGACTGCTTTTTGCTAGAGCCACGTCTCCATCTCGTCATGCATGTTTCGCTGCATTACTGTTCGCAATTGCTCAGTTACCGCATTCACTGTCTCATTATCTTACATCACTTTCTATCACCATCTGATCGGCCATCCTATCACACGCATTGGCTTTCCGTGAAAAATCTTTCGGTTATAATCGAGCCCGATTCTTCACACGCGCGCGCGCACTCACGCACACAGATTGAGTTTTCTTTTTGCTTAACGGCTTCCTCGTGGATAAAACTAACGGCACTGTACATTTCCGCGCTTCCGTCGCACGCACGACACCCGTGGCTGGGTATCACTCGCAGCTAACTACGCGTTCACGCCGCAGGTTTAACGCCTGTAATGCAGATTAGCCCACAAAACTCGTAGGCAGACGTGAGAACAGAATAAAAAAAAATTAGGCGGCAGTAAGCCGGGTTTCGCAGTGCTTTAATTCAGCCAACCTCGCAAGCGTCAGTGAATTTTCCAACCAGCAACTAAATCATCTGCCTCGTATTCGCCAGCAGAGATGGATCGAGTGCCCCTAATCATTGCGAGTCATTTATCGGTAGTTCGAGCATGTAACAAAATGACAGACTTACCTCGACGTACACGTCGTACACGATGTGGTCGCTCACTTGCGATGTGCATTTGCCACTTAGCCGGGCTCCATCGTGGTCAATACTCTGCTCCACAGAGTATACATGTGAAATTAGCTTTTGACCTTTATTCAAGTTTGTTTTTCGGAAGTAGCTGTCAAGCTGAGCGACCTTTTTGTAGCCGCACTTCAGACGATACATATTGGCGCGGCGTGAGCTCGGCGCGTGCACGGAAGCGAGCGGGAGCGACGCGGCTCAAAGGGCGTGCGCCACCACGGATGCCCCCAGTTTCTCTTTTTCTGTCGGAGATGGCGCTTTCTGTCAGGAGCAGTAGCGCCACTCTGCGACGCTGCGGTTCCCTATACCATGGATCATCGTTACCGACTGGCCCAAGTTTCCACCCTTGTGGAGAGCAAAGCGTTGGAAGTACGAGGGAAAATGGGTGCGGCCAATGAGGAGAGAGACCAGAGAACGGGTTGGAGGGAGAGGGGCAGACGGATAATAGAAGGGACTAAAGCAGACAAGAGGGCGTCAGAGAGATCCACGGTCCAGGTGGATGTCAGTAGCCTGAATACGTTTGTGCACATGCGGGTGTGCACAGACAAGGGCAACAGCCACGACGGCCGCAGGAGGCTGCGCGTCAACGCCAGCGAGGCGGGCCCGGTCTCCTAGCTCGCCCCAGACACCGCAATGGTGCGGGGACATGATACAGGAAGACGGAATGGTAAAGAGCCGCTCTTTCTAAATTAACAGGTGTTGTCTCTGACAATATTTATAATCATCCCTGAAAAACAAAGCCTGACCTTTACTACGCATTCTTTTTCTCATATGTGGGTTATTGTCATTTGGTATGGTGAAGCCCTATGTCGAATATGCATACGGTTTTTGTGCTCCAGAAAAAAAAATATAACGACCTGTCACAGATGCCTTCCATGACGCCCCAACTCTCCCCGTACGACTAAACTACAAAATTCCTCTTGTCAACGAGCCGTTCCAGTGCTTGTTTCTATAAAAACATCATGGCACGAAATGGTTCCTTCTTGTTTCAAATTCTGCAACTTGTATCTCATAAAGCACCTTACACAACCGATGACAATGCATTATTTGTATTACCCAGGTGTAGAACGAACTACGATTTCTTTGTTTTGAAACACACTCTGCCAAATTGTTTGATAGACCTCTCTACATGAACCTAAAGAAAATGTCTGTTTCTGCAACTCGGGAAATGTTTATTAATCATGTCAATGTACATATTCATTTTTATTCTTTGTTTTCCTTGTTTCACAATGTAGTATGTTCCTCTCTATAGTAATAAATGTTCTCATTTGCGTAACACATGAAGTGCCACTGCTAACTTGTCTAATTTTAGGAGTGAACGAGCTGATCAAGCGGTCATCGTGAACCTCTTTTTAAGAGCGTTAGCTCTTACTCATCACGTTTCGAGAATACGTGGGGTCTGCTACCATCCTCAGATCACAGCGTCATCTTTGGTAGCACCTAGACAACAGCATATCTCGCATGGAGACTTGTTGCGCCATCTAGAATAGCACTGTAGAAACAACCCCCTGCCGCGTGCCAATGATGACGTCTCGGTGCAATATGGTGGATAGAAGTGTGACATTCCTTGTGTGCTACGAGGTACATTCCTTGTGTGTGCATCGAGTTGGGGATAAAGGCCGCCCCTCTTTTCCAGCTGCATACCTTCGCAGAAAGCAGGACGCCGGCACACGCGGAAACCGAGAGCCCCCCGAGTACATACGGGGAACGAAAATTGTCGCTTGACGCACGGACCCCCTTCCCCCCCCTTACGACGTGGGCTATCGCCGGGAAGGCACCCACAGCTTCCCGCCGTGCCTCGTGAACAAAAGCGCATTCCCAGGAGGGCCGTGACGGACACCTGTCATGGCGGACAGGCAAGACTCGCCAAGAATGTGGGAAGACAGGGGCGACCCTTAATCTGGTTTCCCGGAGCGACAGACGAACCCCTTCATGCTTATTAGCTGTGTCCCGCCGTCGGTAGCCCGGCAGCATCGTGGGCCCTTTCGCCCCTTCCTCTGTTGCTGACGGGCGACGCGGACCGATGGTGGGTGGCGGTATGCATGCATGGGGCAAGGATTAGCTCCGAAGGGAGAGCCTGTGGATACTCTCACTTGAGAGAGAGTTGTGGCGTTTTTGTTTATTTAGTTTGTGTTGTTAACAAGACTCTGGGTTCGAGGCTAAGCCCAACCCAAGGGGTTGTCCCCATCTCGCATGTTATTTTTGATTGGAGAATTGATGCTTTGGGCGGGCCACTGAAAATGACCGCCCTTAGTCCTTTGTTAATCAAGTGCTTAAAAGCGCATGTAAACGGATGCAGTCGAGTCTGAGCTGGGGCTCCATGCTTAGCATGTAATGTGATGCTACTTAGGCACTAACCTGCCCGGTTGATGAGTAAAGTAGTGCAAAGTTTGTTCTTTTGTAAATTCAGTTCTGCTTTTTCCAGTTTAACTCTCTGTATATGTATGTTGTAAAATTATGCTCTGCTGTCATCATCTACAAGCTCGCCTCCTGTTCATCTTCCAAGCCGAACGACACTAGAGGAAGGGTTTGTGAACCATCCTCGAAGAAACGGACGACTATTGAAATTCTACTGCATACACGCTCAGGACGACATCGTTCGCGAAGAGGGCCTTCAGCGCCGAAGCCCGACGGCGTGCAGCTTCTGCCAGCAACCGCTCGAGCCCAACTCCGGAGCCACTCCATCGCCCCCATGAAGTCGTCGGCACGTAAGCTCGGACGCCCCAGCCTCTGATGTATAATCTTAATCATGTGTAATTATTGAATATACCTGTTTGTTTAAACTGAAAAAAAATATAGATAACGAAAGGAAGTAGGGCAGGTTCTGCATGCGCTCCGCATGCTCTCCTGTGAAGGTGTTACTTAATGACAGAAAGGTTTAACTACTAATCCCGATAACTTAACACATACGCATATAGCAATGTTATGAGCTGCGGCATTACACAATTCTGACCAGTTCACAACTCCGCTCTGTTTACACCATTAGTCCGACTTAGCTTTCCGATTTCGCAGCGGATATCGGCCTTCATGAGTCATACTAAGTAAGTCTGTGACCCTTTGTCTGCTTTGGGACTCGCGAGGGCTCGTGGCAGGAGCCTCTCCTGGCGTTATCTGCGCGGCAACCTCGCGCGCTTCTTCTTCTAGCAATGCATGAAGTAAATCCGGTGGCATTCTGGCCGTCACCTCTGGCGCCTGCCGAACAAATGCAGGAGAGGGCGTTTCTTGCGAACTATCTGCGCGCTCCGCTTCACTTCTGTCCCCATCAAAATCCGCGCTTTCCCTTTCCTCCTTTCGTGAATACTGAACCGGTGCCAACTTGAGGCGATTTGCGTGTATCCTTATCAAGCGCCGGTTCACGTCTCGGACTCTGAAGTTTACCGGAGAAAGCTTCTCGACAACCTCGCACGGTCCTCTCCACTTCGTCTGGAACTTACGAGCTAGCCCAATCTGCCTTTGGCAGTTTTCAATGTACACGCTGTCCCCCACATTAAACGGCGCGTCTCTAGCACTGCGATCGTGCACCTCCTTCCTGCGCTTCGCCGCTTTCTTTAAGGCCTCCTTTGCGATGTCCCTCGCCACTTGCAAGCGCGATTCTAGCTCCACCTTATAGTCGTCCAGTGAAGCGTATGGGACACGACGGGGGCCCTCTGGCACTTCACTAGGCTGGTCCGGGTCTCGGCCGTAGAGAAGAAAGAATGGCGATTCGCCCGTGCTCTCGTGTGCTGCGGAATTGTAGGCAAACATTGCATACGGGAGCCACAAATCCCAGTCCCGCTGGTCGCGCGAGACAAAATGCGACAGGAACCCGGCCACGGTTTGGTTCAGTCGCTCCACCGCGCCGTTGCAAGCCGGATGGTACGGTGTTGTCTGCTTCTTAGCGATCTTAAGCAGCTCGCAAACTCTCCTCATTAGCTGCGACACGAAGTTCGTTCCCCGATCTGTCAAGAGGTCCTCGGGGGTCCATGTCGGAGCACGATCTGTTCGACAAATGCTCTTGCAACCGTGTCTGCCTTCTGATCTGGGAGTGCTACCGCTTCCGCGTATTTTGAAAGGTGATCGAAAAATACTAAAATGTACTTGTTTCCGGAAGTGGTCGTGGGCAATGGGCCCATTATGTCCATACCTGTCCGCTCGAAGGGAGCCGAAACCTCAGAGAACGGCTGAATTGGAGCTGGTCTTCGTCCCTTCGGTGTTTTTCTTTCGAGACAGGAATGACACTTCGCACAGTAGTCTCTAACATCCTGTCGCATGCCATTCCAAAAGCACAAACGCTCCACACGCCTGCGTGTCTTCGCTACGCCAAAATGACCGGCGCATGGCGCATCGTGAAACGCGCGAAGAACCCTTTCTGTCCACGACCGAGGTATGACGACTCTCTCCCAAGCGGTTTTCTCTAATCTCCCTTTCCTGGTTGGCCTCGTGCGCCGACACAGGGTGCCGTCTTTGTCAATGAAATAACCTAGCTGTTCGGGGTGAGACGGTGCGCCCTCTAAGCTTTCGATTATTCGCTTCAGGTCAGGATCTTTGCACTGCTCTGTGCGTAATTCGGCGGGGTCGACTACGGGGACAAACTCATCTATAGCTGCCACGGCAGCTGTGCGGCTGAGTGCACCAGCATTCAGATGTGTCTTTCCTGACTTGTGTTCAACTTCAAAGCAGTATTCCTGCAGGTGTAGATTCCATCTAGCGAGTCGCGAGCTAGGGTCCCTGACACTCATCACCCATTTCAGAGGATGGCAGTCTGTGACTAGCTTGAATTTGCGGCCGTAAAGGTAGCATCTGAAGTGCTTTACTGCCCAGACAACGGCGAGGCACTCCCTTTCCGTAGCTCCGTACTTTTGCTCTGTGGGGCTCAGCTGTCGGCTAGCAAAAGCAACGGGATGTTCTTTGCCCTCGATAACCTGAGATAGCACGGCACCAACTGCGAACTTTGACGCATCTGTGGCCATAACGAAGGGCAAACTAAAATCCGGGTGGCGCAACAGCGATGCACTCATTAGCTTCCTTTTCAGGGCCCCAAAAGCATTCTCCGCGTTTTCGTCCCAGCGAAAGGCGACATTTTTGGCTGTTAAGGCGGTGAGCGGCTTAGCGAGCTTGGCGAACTCCTCTATGTGCCTTCGGTAGTAACCGATCAGGCCGAGAAACTGCCGGACCTGGCGGACGCTAGTCGGGGATGGAAAATCCGAGACACACCTTAGTTTTTCAGGGTCCGGTCGCACGCCGTCAGCTGAAACAACGTGCCCGAGGTATTTCACCTCGTTTCTGAGGAATTGGCACTTAGAGGGCTTCAGCTTGAGACCCGCTGCTCTTAGTCGCACCAAAACCTGCTCAATATCGCGCAAATGGTTATCAAAACTGTCACTGTATATGATAATGTCATCCATATACACGAAGCACAGCCTCCCCAGAAGACCTGCCAGGATAACATCAGCGGTTCTCTGCCAGACAGCAGGGCTGTTGGCCAGACCCATCGGCATTCTTTTCCATTCATAGTGCCCTGAGGGCGTGTTGAATGCCGTTTTCTCGGCATCTGCCGGATCCATTGCTATCTGCCAGAATCCCGCCGCCATGTCCACTACCGTGAAGTACCTGGCAGAGCCCAGCTGAGAAAGCGTCTCCTGTATATTGGGGATGGGGTATGGATCGATGCGAGTTACGGCATTTAGTTTGCGGTAGTCCACTACCAATCGATACGAGCCATCTGGCTTTTCCACCAATAGTGCTGGTGCTCCCCAGGGTGACTTTGAGTGTTCGACAATGCCGCGATCAATCAGGTCCTGCACCTGCCGCTCCATCTCCTCACGTTGGGAGTAAGGAATCCTGTACGCACGCTGGTAAACGGGCGATGAAGTCCCGGTTTCTATCCTGTGCTTTATAACGCCACAGCAGCCCAAATCCAGGTTGGACGCGGCGAATACCTCCGAGTAGTCGTTCAGCAAACCAGCCAGAGCCTCCCTCTCCCTGGATTTTACGTGAGAAAGATCGAACGACACCTTTGGAGCAGCCGAAGGACTAGCATGCTCTACAGTTGCGAGTACCGTATCGGTGGGCTCACGTTGCTCTATCGCAGAGGTGAAGAAAGCCAATGTTTTGTTCTTGGGAAGGCTCAGTGGCTGCTGGCTACAGTTAACCACCCGTAGGGGCACTCTGTGGGCGTTATTACTGTCACGAGGCACGCGGCTGCCTTCAGGCCATTGTTGAGAGAGTCGACCGGCTCAAGCACTCCCACGGCGCCGCTCTCTACATCTGAAGGCACAAACGCGTACAAAATGTGCTCCGACCAAGGAAGGACGACCGCCTCCTCGACCAGCCGGACGGCAACCCGCGAATATACCTTCTCCAATGATCCCACTGTTTGACGGGTGTCAATATCGGTAATGCGAATCTCAGCCCCTCTCCTGTTCAAAAACGGAACTTTTGAGCCGCCCGCATTAACCTCTTCCTCAGAGAATGAGACTACTACCTTCCCTTTTCTCAAAAAATCCTGCCCTAATATACCTGACACTCCGTTTGGCAGAGACACCGTGTCCGGGCATACGTAGCAGGGGTGCTCCAATGCAATTCCGCCGAGAGAGAAGTGTAACCGGTAGAGTCCACTTATGCCAAGAGGATCCCCCGTTATGCCTACAAATTTGGTTGCCATACCACCAGACGCTTCCAACACCTCGCGGTCCCCCTTCCTTCGAAGCGTGCTAAAACTGCTCTCCTTAAGCAATGTCACCTTTGACCCCGTATCTATCAACAATTCCATACAACAACCATTTAACTTGCAACGCACAACAGGGCATGCCTCGTCGGCCACACAAACTACCACCACCTCATCATCTACTGCTCCCTCCCCACGCTCCTCAGGCTGGGGAGGACTAACTAGTTTTTTGTCTCGGTATCTGGAGCCCCGCTGTAGGCTTGCTTAGGGCGTGTCTCGCCTGCTTCTCTTTGTGGCTCCCCACGGCGCACGTTTTGGCAGAACCTGGCGATGTGTCCGCGACCCTGGCAAGCGAAGCATACGATTTCTTCAAAATCTCGCATACCGCGCCTGTAGCTTTGTGGCGGTCTCCGGTTTCCAGCGAATGGGCGCTGTTGAGCGCGCGCTTCAACCTGACATTCTACCTGCTGAGATAGCAGCTGTTCTAAGCGATCTAACCGCTCTGTCAAGAGAGCAACCTCAGGGTTGAGCACCGCTCTCTCTATGACGCGTACTCTCGCTGCGGCTGTCGTTAACGCCTCATTTTGTTCCTCATCCAATGCGGCCTCCACGGCTTGGTCGAAATTGCTCGGCTTGCGCGAGAGCACGAACCGGCGCACGGGGTCTTGCAGACCAGCCACGAACAAAGCGGTCATTTCCTCTTTAAGTATATCCTCCGCGTATTTCTTCCTAAGCTGGTCTCCTTCCTCCTCCCTGCTTAACGTATCGCGCGCTAAGCGCTGAAGCCGCGACGCAAACGTTCGCACGTCCTCCCCTACCATCTGTCCGGCGTCACGGAACCTCTGTACTCGCACGTGACGTGGTTCAGTGTCAAAATGCTCTAACGCGAGCTTCTTAAATTCCGCAAATGATTTTGTGGATTTTACTTTTTCGTCTCGCCATGCAAAATCATGAGCAGCTCCTGCCATCTTACACCTCGCTATTCCCAGCATTTGAGCATCGGACCATCCCCCCATTTTCCCAATCTCTTCTAGCATGGAAAAGAAATCGCAGATTGGAACCCCTGTCTTATCTCCTGTAAACGTCGGAATGACGCTTCCTAATGCCAGCATGCTTGCTCCGAGCGACGGCTGTGGAGTGGGAGCTCCCTCAGATAAAGACATTTTTTTTTTCAAGCCCTCCGGTGCCTCAAGCCTCTCAAATGGGGGTAAAAGTCCCACAATCAGTCCCGTGATTCCCTTTTGATTACAATTTTGAAGTCATGAATGTCGCAGCATTCAGAGGACATTTGCTTTTGAGACCCCACTTCTGACACCAGTGTGATGACCCCCATAATGCGCAGGTCCACACGGGACGGAGAGGCAAAGAGACACCGTATGGCTCAGTTTAAACAAACAGGTATATTCAATAATTACACATGATTAAGATTATACATCAGAGGCTGGGGCGTCCGAGCTTACGTGCCGACGACTTCATGGGGGCGATGGAGTGGCTCCGGAGTTGGGCTCGAGCGGTTGCTGGCAGAAGCTGCACGCCGTCGGGCTTCGGCGCTGAAGGCCCTCTTCGCGAACGATGTCGTCCTGAGCGTGTATGCAGTAGAATTTCAATAGTCGTCCGTTTCTTCGAGGATGGTTCACAAACCCTTCCTCTAGTGTCGTTCGGCTTGGAAGATGAACAGGAGGCGAGCTTGTAGATGATGACAGCAGAGCATAATTTTACAACATACATATACAGAGAGTTAAACTGGAAAAAGCAGAACTGAATTTACAAAAGAACAAACTTTGCACTACTTTACTCATCGACCGGGCAGGTTATTGCCTAAGTAGCATCACATTACATGCTAAGCATGGAGCCCCAGCTCAGACTCGACTGCATCCGTTTACATGCGCTTTTAAGCACTTGATTAACAAAGGACTAAGGGCGGTCATTTTCAGTGGCCCGCCCAAAGCATCAAAAGTGTGATGACCCCCATAATGCGCAGGTCCACACGGGACGGAGAGGCAAAGAGACACCCTATGGCTCAGTTTAAACAAACAGGTATATTCAATAATTACACATGATTAAGATTATACATCAGAGGCTGGGGCGTCCGAGCTTACGTGCCGACGACTTCATGGGGGCGATGGAGTGGCTCCGGAGTTGGGCTCGAGCGGTTGCTGGCAGAAGCTGCACGCCGTCGGGCTTCGGCGCTGAAGGCCCTCTTCGCGAACGATGTCGTCCTGAGCGTGTATGCAGTAGAATTTCAATAGTCGTCCGTTTCTTCGAGGGTGGTTCACAAACCCTTCCTGTAGTGTCGTTCGGCTTGGAAGATGAACAGGAGGCGAGCTTGTAGATGATGACAGCAGAGCATAATTTTACAACATACATATACAGAGAGTTAAACTGGAAAAAGCAGAACTGAATTTACAAAAGAACAAACTTTGCACTACTTTACTCATCGACCGGGCAGGTTAGTGCCTAAGTAGCATCACATTACATGCTAAGCATGGAGCCCCAGCTCAGACTCGACTGCATCCGTTTACATGCGCTTTTAAGCACTTGATTAACAAAGGACTAAGGGCGGTCATTTTCAGTGGCCCGCCCAAAGCATCAATTCTCCAATCAAAAATAACATGCGAGATGGGGACAACCCCTTGGGTTGGGCTTAGCCTCGAACCCAGAGTCTTGTTAACAACACAAACTAAATAAACAAAAATGCCACAACTCTCTCTCAAGTGAGAGTATCCACAGGCTCTCCCTTCGGAGCTAATCCTTGCCCCATGCATGCATACCGCCACCCACCATCGGTCCGCGTCGCCCGTCAGCAACAGAGGAGGGGGCGAAAGGGCCCACGATGCTGCCGGGCTACCGACGGCGGGACACAGCTAATAAGCATGAAGGGGTTCGTCTGTCGCTCCGGGAAACCAGATTAAGGGTCGCCCCTGTCTTCCCACATTCTTGGCGAGTCTTGCCTGTCCGCCATGACAGGTGTCCGTCACGGCCCTCCTGGGAATGCGCTTTTGTTCACGAGGCACGGCGGGAAGCTGTGGGTGCCTTCCCGGCGACAGCCCACGTCGTAAGGGGGGGGGGGGGAAGGGGGTCCGTGCGTCAAGCGACAATTTTCGTTCCCCGTATGTACTCGGGGGCTCTCGGTTTCCGCGTGTGCCGGCGTCCTGCTTTCTGCGAAGGTATGCAGCTGGAAAAGAGGGGCGGCCTTAAGCCCCAACTCGATGCACACACAAGGAATGTACCTCGTAGCACACAAGGAATGTCACACTCGCTCACCCTCCAGAAGAATGTTCTCCGAACATTTGAGTCCCTGCAGCTCCCCTTGTCTTTCTGAATCGCCTCGCACAGTGCGTCCGACAAAACACTTTTCGCTGCACTCAACACCACTGCACAACACCATATGCCTCCGCTGTCATAACTGGGTGTGACATTCCTTGTGTGCTACGAGGTACATTCCTTGTGTGTGCATCGAGTTGGGGCTTAAGGCCGCCCCTCTTTTCCCACATTCTTGGCGAGTCTTGCCTGTCCGCCATGACAGGTGTCCGTCACGGCCCTCCTGGGAATGCGCTTTTGTTCACGAGGCACGGCGGGAAGCTGTGGGTGCCTTCCCGGCGATAGCCCACGTCGTAAGGGGGGGGGGGGGGGGGGGGGGGGAAGGGGGTCCGTGCGTCAAGAACAATTTTCGTTCCCCGTATGTACTCGGGGGCTCTCGGTTTCCGCGTGTGCCGGCGTCCTGCTTTCTGCGAAGGTATGCAGCTGGAAAAGAGGGGCGGCCTTAAGCCCCAACTCGATGCACACACAAGGAATGTACCTCGTAGCACACAAGGAATGTCACAGAAGTTTAGATATGTGACTATAACGTCAGGGGACGAAATGGCAGCATAGTTCCGGTTATTCGAATCCAAGATGGTGGCCATTAAACTTGGTTATGCACCCCTCCCCCCACGCGATGCAGTCGGGTGTACATGAGAGTGGCTCCCCATCTGGAGGTGCAGGATGGTCCTTGCCGCATCGGTGGCGAAGGTTCGCTTTCTGTCGATAGCATACGTCGGCTCTTATACAGTTGTAGCAGGATTATACTTCTTCACGGTAATGATGAACATGAAAGACAGATCCCCGGTAGTAAATCTGGCTCGGATTTTTCTTCCCTTGGAATTTTATCTGGATCGTTTTGGACCTATCCATTTGACGAGTGTCCATGATCCCGACACCCGGGTTGCGGTTCATGAAGCTTTTTCGGACCTCCTCCGTCGGGCTTCTGTCATATTCTTGGTAAACTACGTTTCAGACAGAGTAGTCTGGCGCCGCCACATACGTCACCACTTCATAATTCTGGTCTTGCATCTGTAAAGTCCTGACTCCCGTATAAGGTGCAGCTCGTGGACTTGCCGGGGTGCTCACAGTGATCGCGTTATGTATGGAGTTAACACAAATTGTGTCTTCAGTTAGCGTGGCCTGATGCGGAACCCTGACCGCCTCGCACATGGCGAGTTCGAGTGTGGCGTGGTGCAGTATGATGCAAACTTGTTTAAATTTCAGATGCGGGGACGGCATGCTATGTTATAGTCGCTCAAGGGGAGTTGCGGTAGAGGTACTCACCTTTCAGGCTTCCGTGTCTTTTTGGCGGACGCGCCGGAGTTAGGCTTGCCGTTGGCTTGCACCAGATTAGTCCTCGTGGCGGCGGCTTGGTTGGCGGTGTCTTGCATCAGGCGCCTGGTGCGGTCTTTTAGGTGAATAATGGTTTCCCATTGCCCGGATCCCAGCTCCGCAGGTGAAATGTGGTCCCCCTCGACGGTGTAGTCCACCGCTGGGAGTTTGGGGCTGGCTCGAACAAGCGAGCGCAAGGACCCAACGTCCGTGAAGTTCACAAAAAAAAGGGCGTCGAGTTGACAAAATTGGTCTCCACGGGTGCGAGGCAGCATTCTGAAGACTTTCCTAACAAGTGCAGGCCCGAGGATGCAATAAATCTGCCAAAAATTCGCTGTGAAGCGAGAGACCTTGTGGGACACTTTCGCATAGCTCGGCGTCTTCGTCTTCCGATATAAGTGTTTAGCCAGGGACTAAACGAATGTTGATTGTGGGCGGGACCGCGCAGTCCCGCCCACAATCAACGGAGATTTGCGCGTGCTGGAGGGAATGATTAGCTGTTATGCAATGTGCGTATGAATAAATACGAGGGAGCTTGGAAGATGATATCATGGCATGAATAGTGCGTATGGTGTTTAGCCTAATGACAAGAGAGAGTTGCTTAAGTACCCACTGGTGTTGCAGAAAAAACAAACAAGTAATTGAGAAAACAAAGTTCCACAAGGCTAATCCTTCTGAGCGTGCACAAGTTTGTCGACGCACGTAATTTAGGGAAGCAAGTATTCCTGCTCTTTCTTCGAGATAGCAACTGATGGTGTACTTATGCATTGCGCATCTACCCTCATAATCTCTGACACCTCAGTTATTTCTTTCGTGAGCTCGCCTTTGTCTTTGCTAGAATTCGGCTCTTTTCGAACATCGGTCGGCGTGAACAACCATGACTATCAATCTTGAAATAGCGGATGGAATTTTTCACATTATTGTTGTGTTTCTTCAGTTTCTCATTTAAGCAACGAACAGTTTGGCCGACCTACGATCCACCAAAGGACAAAACAATTGAATAAAGCAAGTTATCTCGGCACTTCACATATTTCTTCTCATCCTTTCTGGTACACACAGGAACGTCGCGACATATTTTTTTTTTGGTACGTTGACACGCGCACATAAACTCCTTAATTTCTCAGGTGCCAAAAAAAGAAAATCCACTCCAGCTTGTTTTCCTGTCCTTTTTAAATTGTGAGATAGAACATGTATGTATAAAATTACAAACACATTCTTTCCTAGGCTGCTTTGGTTGACAGTGGGGCCAACTTTCAACTTTTCAGCATACCCTCCGCCATGGAGCTAATAAGTGAAGAGGGTATCCTGAAGCAACAAACCTCTCCACCTGGCATGAAAAACTGTGCGCGGTCTTATGCCCGCATGATTTTTTCATAGAAATGCTGAAACAGGATGCGGCAATGCATCGTCTTACTAGCTTAGAGTGTGACAAGCTGTGTCAATGCACTTTTAGGTTCACAAGACCAGCATACATGAATATCAATTAAAAACGGGGTCAGGTTTAGGAACTTGATGGTGTCATTAACAGGCCCTTCATGCACTATTTACAGTGCCCCAAGAACGTCTGAGAAAACAGAACAGAGTTTAGTCACTTCTGCAGAAAAAATGCCTGTTCACATTAAGCCACCATGAGATAATCATCTACAAAGCGGAACACTCTTGCAACATTTGATCCCTTGAGGCGAACATCGGGTTCTGTGTCATTCATAGCTATATAAAAATCGCAGAGTGATGGAGCATTACAGGCTGCTATGTATATTCCTTCCTTCTGAATGAAAGCACGCCCATCCCACTCTGCATAAGTAAACTCCAGGTAAGTTGGTGTCAATAGCATTATATAAGGCCGGAAAAACGTCTTTTGAACGTTGCTTATCATGTCGCATTCACTGCGTAAAAGTGCTCTTTTCGCTGGCACAGGATCTCCCTCTCTCTCTATGTGTGGGCGTGTGTGCGTATGTGTGCGTGCGTGTGCGTGTGTGCGTGAGTGAGTGTTTTGTCTCCTTTAAGCGCCTACAACGAACAACTTCCAACTCGCCCAACAAGGAGTGTAAAGAGTGAGTTTTGAAAAAAAAAACACTCGACGGAACCGGCGTGAAAAGAAGGATTATCGAAAAAATACGTATGTTGTTTTCTCTCTTTAACATAACCCTCATTTATTCGCTAGTGTTCTGCAGATTTCGGCCCGTGTGATTTATCCGCTGCTATTCGAACCGCAAAGTTTAGAGAAAATAGTATTACTATTGCTGAATTCCAAATCCAACATGGCGCCGAAACCTGGGATAAGAAGACAGCTATGACGTCCGAACAGATCACGAGAGAATTTGAACGCTGGACTTAAGAGACGACAACATGGCAAAGACGACAACATGGCAAAGCTCAAGGCCAAGAGGAGAAGTCTGCGAGGGCAGAACACCATCATAACCAATGAGGCCACAGCAGTACTGCCGACAGCCGACGTTCATCAACTGAGAGCTCTGCTACACAGACTACAAATAAGCAAAGATGAACTCAGGAGGTTAAACGAAGACTTTCAGGATAATCTGCCAGATGAAGTTTTGTAGACCGAAGTTCATTTTACAGTAATAAATATTGTGGAAAAGTTCAATCCGATATTTATTTTTCGGTCCCTTAGCTCTTGTAATTTGAGTTTGCTTTCTGTCATGCAAGATTTTCTAGTCCTATTTTCCTAGAACGAACCTGACTGCCTTAATCAGAATATTTTCTGAATTGCTTATAAGCTGAACGTATTTGGATTCGAACAAACACATCCATTTGGGAGTATTCATTCAACACGCCTGAAATTCTGCTGCGGTTTAAATGCTTGACTTCATTGGTGCGGTACTTATGGGTACGAATAACACCGGTCGCAAAAAGCACGCACACAGACAGGGCGCATACTATCAACTGATTTGACTGCACGGGAGATTACTTTTATATAAACTTTTAAAAGATTAAATGAAAGAACACAAAAAATGGTGGTATCAGTATTCATGTGTTAGGTTCCTTTCATTTTTCGCTTAGGGGCATGCCCGGAGGGTCCAAGTTTCTGCCCTCTCCGTCTGATAGTTTCATCAAATTATTGATAGTTCGACCCCTGTCTGTGTGTGTGGTTTTAGCGCATGTGTTGTTGTAGCCTTGCGTAGCGCACTAATGAAGCCAGACATCAAAAAACCAACTTGGCCAATTTGCAGTTTTTCTTGCGCTATCCAGTTACGTGGTAAATGACGGAAATTCTTCCGCACAAATCGCAAAAGGGATGATGCGTTATTCTCAGCGAAGTTAACTGGTTTATTCTATGCTAAGTGTAAGAAGACTCCTACATATTTAACTCCCTTTGCCTGGTTAACTTAATGTCAATAACTGTATACCTAGACGGATGGCTAGCGAGTACTCTTGTAAGGTGGACGTGAGCATAATATTTAAATGCAGTGACATGTCCCAATTTGCACAAAAGTCTGCCATAGGCAAGCATCCTCAATGAAGACTGTATGACGAATGAAATATCGCTAATACATAACAAAATCAAACATGATTCAAACGCTGAGCCTTTGGGAACTCGTGAGGAAACTAGTTAATATGGTGAATAAAACGGTTCACAGTAGCTGCCTGCATTCATAATGACAAATATTCGGCAATCCATCAATTCTTTTTCACATTCCAAGTTATGAGCTTTTAATTTGGTAAGGGGAGACTAGTGCGCGGCTGCATCAAATGATCTGCGCAAATTCAGCCATGAAGAAACTGCGCACGCGCAAGCAATTTTACCGAGACGGAAAGCAGAAAGAGAATGTGTTGTGACGAAGCGCTAGAGGACAAGCCTAACGGCGCAGATGAAGTCGCATCGAACGCGCAGAAAAAACATGGCTTTGGCTCAGCCCACCTGAGCTAGGACAGAGACAGCAAGAGCTCTGCTAAGCAAGGTTAGGCATGATTGAGCATTGTTTCGTCTTTATTTTTCGAAGACTTCAGCGAGAGCAAATTGCTTCAGCGAGAGAAAATCATGGGATGCGTCACGTGCCTCAAGTGCAAGCATTGGCGTCCAAGGCCGCGGTTGGTGCTGTGGCGGACATGAATACCAAGCTCAAGAGAAAATCAAGTGACACACAGCACATGCTACAACTGGCGAGGAGCAGCGGCCGAGCAGCAGCCAACGCAGAGGCGGACGTGACTGCCAAGTGCGCACCTATGGCGTCGATGAAGAAGATCGAGGCATGCGCGGTTTTGCGCATGTGGCGCACCTCCCATTATAGAACAAATCCAAGAGCCAGATGACCTTCAGGCTCGACATGGGAGGAGGGGAGCTTTTCGCTCTCAAATTGTCACCCGCTCTGAGTGGACAGCGGAGTCAGGTGGCGAAATCAGGTACGCTCGCAGTCACCGCCGCAGCATAGGAGGTCGATCGACAGTACGACCAGGAGGCTATACAGAAGCCTGGAAGTGCGCGCGAAGACTTCAAGACAGCAGAAGAGGACATCGCTCTACTGGCAGACAGAAATTCCCGCAAGTTTTGGGAGGCGCGTTGATTTGAAGAGGCGTATCCTGGCAAGACGCGAAAAGAAGCTGTGCTTACTTAAGAAAGCCAGCAAAGCACTGCCGTGTGGCTCTACCAAGCCCATCAAATCATTTGCGGAATGCTTCAATAAAAAAAAACATATAATGAAGACGAGTGCAGTTTTTATTCGAGAAGTGTGCCATGAGGAATGAGTTTAGAAAAGGGGAAGAAATGCAGGAGATACATGCTAAAAGAAGGAGTGAAGACCAGTATCGCAGAGGTAGTCGCAGAGGTTGCCGGTGAAGTGATCGTTAAATATCACCTTTAACTGTCAGAAATATGTTAAACAGTTTGAAATGAGGATGAGGACAAGGACATGGATCTCTAGCAAGAAATGGTATCTGTCGCTCTCATTTCAAGAATGAAGTTGAGCGTGTGACGGAATCCCGTCTGGCCGGGAGTGAATTTGAAAAATAAGAGACGCCAACCAGTGAAAAAAGGTTCGTTCTTGATGTTTCGGCTTCCACACGGAAGCCTTGTTCACCTGTCTAGCAATATCAAGAATGCAATATTTTTCTGCGCCCCATTCCACGACTTTTGCCCTTTACCAAGGAAGAAAAATCACAGAAAAGAAAAAGAAAAGAAAGAATAAAGAAGTTGAGGAGAAGTAAAAGAAGAAGAGGAAATCGAGCATCGGAACGGTGAGTGTCTGGCGGTGATCCTTGCTTTTCTCAAACTAGACTCATGTTTCTCTCTAGTGGCTGTCATTACAAACTTTTGTCTTTGTGCTCGTTCCTCGTTTCGACTACGGATTCTGATATCCTAAACACCTTCCTATCATTACTCCCTTCACATTTGAGCCTTGTGCATATGATATGGGTACCAGGTCATAACAAAGTGACAGTCAATGAAGTTGCTGATAGCCTGGCAAAGGTGTCCCTCAATGGCCTCTATCCTCCAGAAGTACTTTGATTTGGGCTAGTTGGTTCATATCTTGAAAGAAGTTAGGACGGCACTAAAACGACTAAGACAAAGAGGCACGAACACAACAGGACGGACGCCAACTTGCAACTGAAGTTTATTGCACCAAACCCCTACATTTTATGCATCAACTGAGCCGTATCACAACAAGCTTATCACACAACAAAACGCAATTTCTTCAATAGTCAGAACATCGGAAGTAGGCGCTACTTTTACAGACCAGAGACGACGCCTTCTGCACTATCCACTTGATAACAGCATTATTCTTACTTTATAAGTCCCCAGATTAAATGAGTGCGCAACCCACATGAAAGCAATTGATCATTTAAATGATACACACACGCTTGGGCAAGGCAACCAGAGCGCAAACTCAACAATCGTGATTTAACACAAAGAGTGATAATGAAAGAATGACCAACAACAAACGCGGAAAATTTGGTGGACATGAAAACCTAAACCTTCGGGGGAACCTCCCAGCGTCAATGTACTATAATTATCGTCAAAAATTTAAAACCTTTGAGAAAACCTCCCAGCGTCAAAGTGCTGCAATATTGGTTTCTACACAATCGTCTTTTCGGCCGATAAAACACATCGATGAAAAACAATGTATGCAGAAAACTTGCAAACGTTGAAACCTAAAGACAGCCTTCGAGAAACGCCACCTCAGCGTCACTAATTGAAATGGACGGCCTACTAACGCATGCGCTTCCCGCTTTCTTAATAAAAAATGCCTCCACTACTTCTCGCTCAAATCTGTCTTTACCGCTCTTCAAAAAAATTGTTTTGCTCAGATCCGGACTACACCCCTTGCACGTCTTGCAGTGATCTGCAAGGAAACTTCCATGATGTTGGCGCACATTCCGCAAGTGTTCACTGGCACGTTCATTAAAACATCGACCGGTTTGCCCTATGTAAACTAAACCGCAGCTTAGAGGAATCTGATATACAACTTGTGATCTGCATTTCGTGAACAGTTTTTGATGTTTAATAGGGCAAACCGGTCGTTTCTTTTCCGGTTTTGACATTGTGCAAATCTTTGACAACTTTGATGGGGCCGAGAACACAACCTGCACCTGATGTTTGCTTGCGGCTTTTTTTATACCATGGGACACCTTATGCATGTACGGAATCACAGGGACCAATGTTTTTGCTTCCGGAAGTTTTTGCTTCCGGTGTCGCCTGCCTGATGAGGTGCGTCGGGGCTGACCCCCCGAAAAACCCGCCTCTTGAAAAGGTGTCCAATGCCCTCAAAGAAAAAAGGCCTCCTGGCGCTCCAAGCAGATAAGGATGGTGGTTTTGCTGTCCTACCCGTGGGTTTGTTTCGAGAAAAGGCGATTGCAGCCATCAACAAAAACTTCAAATCGGTCAAGTTCAACGCACGAACCAGAAAACGACAAGCACTAAAAATCTTGGATGACTTGCACCTGGATGCCATCATGAAGCAAGCAAAAGGTGAAGAGAGGGGCTTCCTTGAAATATTCTTCACGGTCAAAACCCACAAGCCTGGAATGCCACTAAGATCCATCGTGTCGGAAAAAGGGACATGGCAGTGCGTTGTCAGTAGTTACCTTCAGAAGCACCTCGGTTCTTTGGTGGAAGATGATCCTTTCGTGGTTCGTAGTTCCTCGTATGTCGTGCAGCAACTGGACGTTTTGCCCTCCCTCGAGTACATGGGTTTCTCCATCGATATTGAAGATTTATATTACTCTGTTCCTCATCATGGACTTCTAAGCGCGGTCAGAGAAAAGACCACCACAACAGGTGAAGTTCAGTTTCAAAATGCAGCTGGCATTAGCAGTGATAGTTTTGTAGCCTTGTTAGAATTCTACTTAGGCTCGACAGCCATTTCATTTGAAGGTAGCTTCTTTGTCCAGAAAAAAGGTGTATGCATAGGGTCTTCAGTGGCACCGGTACTCAGTGATATTTTCTTGTCAGCTGTTGGGAATCAAATCAAAATTCAACTTAGAGATCCACGTGTAGTATCCATTTTTAGATACGTGGACGATTTTTTGGTTATCATGAAGAATGTTCATGAGTCCGATGTAGCTTCGGCGGCAGGAAGTGTGTTATCAGTCTTCACCAGTAACAGCCAGGGCCTCAAGTTCACGTGGGAGTTACCAGTGAATCGCGAACTGCAGTTTTTAGACGTTAGATTGGTTTTTATGGAGGATCACCTATGCTGGGCGTACAATCCCAGATCTAAGAAAGGGCTGTTACCGTTTGATAGTGCTCATTCTAAACTCGTAAAAAGAGCAATAATCGCTAATACCCTTCAGAGTGCCTTAAGAAAGTCGTGCCATCACACGATGTCTATGAGCTTCGGCGCCCAAATTCAGAGGTTGCACGAAGCGGGTTACCCGCCCCATTTGATTTTGGCTGTTTCTGAAATGTTAATCCAGAAATTCAAGCGGCCTTGTGATGAGAAACTTCCGGAAGCAAAAAATTGGTCCCTGTGATTCCGTACATGCATAAGGTGTCCCAAGGTATAAAAAAAGTCGCAAGCAAACATCAAGTGCAGGTTGTGTTCTCGGCCCCATCAAAGTTGTCAAAGATTTGCACAATGTCAAAACCGGAAAAGAAACGACCGGTTTGCCCTATTAAACATCATAAACTGTTCACGAAATGCAGATCACAAGTTGTATATCAGATTCCTCTAAGCTGCGGTTTAGTTTACATAGGGCAAACCGGTCGATGTTTTAATGAACGTGCCAGTGAACACTTGCGGAATGTGCGCCAACATCATGGAAGTTTCCTTGCAGATCACTGCAAGACGTGCAAGGGGTGTAGTCCGGATCTGAGCAAAACAATTTTTTTGAAGAGCGGTAAAGACAGATTTGAGCGAGAAGTAGTGGAGGCATTTTTTATTAAGAAAGCGGGAAGCGCATGCGTTAGTAGGCCGTCCATTTCAATTAGTGACGCTGAGGTGGCGTTTCTCGAAGGCTGTCTTTAGGTTTCAACGTTTGCAAGTTTTCTGCATACATTGTTTTTCATCGATGTGTTTTATCGGCCGAAAAGACGATTGTGTAGAAACCAATATTGTAGCACTTTGACGCTGGGAGGTTTTCTCAAAGGTTTTAAATTTTTGACGATAATTATAGTACATTGACGCTGGGAGGTTCCCCCGAAGGTTTAGGTTTTCATGTCCACCAAATTTTCCGCGTTTGTTGTTGGTCATTCTTTCATTATCACTCTTTGTGTTAAATCACGATTGTTGAGTTTGCGCGCTGGTTGCCTTGCCCAAGCGTGTGTGTATCATTTAAATGATCAATTGCTTTCATGTGGGTTGCGCACTCATTTAATCTGGGGACTTATAAAGTAAGAACAATGCTGTTATCAAGTGGATAGTGCAGAAGGCGTCTCTGGTCTGTAAAAGTAGCGCCTACTTCCGATGTTCTGACTATTCAAGAAATTGCGTTTTGTTGTGTGATAACCTTGTTATGATACGGCTCAGTTGATGCATAAAATGTAGGGGTTTGGTGCAATAAACTTCAGTTGCAAGTTGGCGCCCGTCCTGTTGTGTTCGTGCCTCTTTGTCTTTGTCGTTTTAGCGCCGTCCTAACTTCTCTATCCTCCCTCTGCTACCCCCTATGCTACCTATAATCCCGGCTACGGCGTGCATCACAGCAGCGATGTTTCGGAGACGTATTTTGTTACTCGTAACACCTGGATCTCTCTTAAGACCTGATGGTTGCCTGCATCTCACGTATTTATTGAAGAGGACACATTTCAATCACGGCAGCTTGAGGTCTCTCTAACAAGACTGTGCAGCGAGATCATACCCTTAATTTTTTTATTTTCATAGGTCTGGTTTGTCGCTTTCTCCCGTCTGCTTATTCTGTAGTGGACATGAATCAATGAAAAATTCTCGTTGTTTTGTCGCCCCTTCATCATGATGAGAAGACAGTTTTTAGAGAAGCCATTACAACGGCTTAACCTTAGTTTGAGCAGCCCGATGATATTGTCGTTTGACGCCACCATACTTGGGTACAGCCACAGGTCTGATTTTACCGCCATTCAAAATTTCTTAATGGGATTAAATCGGCTGCCTTAACATTTTTTAATCACTCGGTTACAAATCTGACAGTGTCCATCTCCTACGTGCATTTATGCCTTTGCTTTTTTATTTCGGCGTTTCTTTTTGTTTACTTCTCTCTTCCTTAGCATTCGTTTCATTTTTGTCCATGAACAACTTCATCTGAAAAACTCTGTGCACCCAAATTCTTGGCCGAGCTCTCTGTGTGGGCATGTGCCATTGTATGAGGATAACAACATCAACGGTGGCAGGAAAAGGCCATTATGCTGCTCAAGGTCATCTTTGCGGTCGTGTGCTCACTGCTGATGGCACCGGTCGTCGAGAAGGCGAAGGAGACCGCCAAGTTTTTTGGAGCCTGGGGCGCCGGGTTGATCGGATGGAAGGACCCGACACAGCCCACAAGCCTTGTTCCGGTTTTGAAGGTAGGAACCTTCGAGTGAGCGCCCATCAGCAGATGCACAAGAAAATGGGCAGAACACTCTACTAGCTCAGGAAGTCCGGCAGATGGGTATTATTAGGCGCGGGCTCGCAGGGCCCGTGTACTCTCCTTTTTTTACAAGTTAGCAGACGGTTTATCACGACTAAGCCCGAAGATCACGCAGTAGCATTAGTTACGGTGTACACTTAGGGTCTTTATGTGCTGAAGGAGTTTGACCTCAACGCCTATACTATAAATTCCTTCGGCCTAAAGGCCTTCTGCCTGAAACTCTTTATTCTGAAGGCATTTACCACGAAGTTCTTCACCCTGCAGGCCTTTACCATAACGCCAAAAAGGCATTAACCCTAACGGTCATTGACCTAAGCACATTACACCTAAAAGCCTTTACCACAAGTGTTTGACCTTAGCCCATTTGTACCCTTCACTAAGGTTTTCATGTAGGTGAAGGCCTGTCATTTGTCACACCTGTCAGGTTCCCCACAAACCTGTGGCAGGTTTCCTGCCATTAAACATGCTTCAGACACAGTCGTCACACACCTGTCAAGTGCGCTCGAACAGCACTCTCTGTTGTGCATTAACGATAGTTGATTGCGCCTGGCACGATTGATATAGCTTTTGAAGATATGGGGAGCTGAAAACAAATAATTGCATGCGCAGTAAGGTTTTACTTAGAGTCCTAAGCCGGTCCTAAATGACTCAAGTGTACTCCGCAGTGCGCCGTTTGAGCGCTCCAGACAGGTGTGTGAACGACTGTATCTACGCAGTAGAGCTGCCGAACTAGAAAAGGTTTAACGCGTAATGGCTGGCTAGTTGGTTGTGCGTATTGAGGACCACAGCGCAGCAGTTGTATGGACGAGAGAGGGAAATCACACAGACACAGGGGCTAACTAACAACTGCGTTTGTTGCTTCTACCTGGCTAACATATGCGCCAGGCTCTTGACGAATCAGGCTGAGAAAACAACTCGTGCATCCATGCGCGATTATCATACTCTTCTCCTGCATCCCTCCAATCATTCACGTTGTCATTTTCGTTCAGAAACAGGAGCTTTTTTTTTCTTTGACGTACGGAAGCTTTGCTGACACATCTATCGCAGATTTTCAAAATGGCTTGAGCTTCTGTTATCAACATGGTGGTCGTTTTCCGGCACTTGCGCAGAACAGTAGTTCTTTTGAAGGCAGGTTTGCTGTCTTTGCACTGGCTAGCTGCAGTGTTTACTCAATTCCCGGGAGTTCACAGCTTTCAGATTCCTTTTGTGTTTTTGCAATCGTGTATTCAGAGAAGTCCTGCTTTGGCCGATATAAATATTTCCACATGACGAGGGAACGGAATACACATTTTTCACTGTGGACCACTCACATACAGTGTCTTGTGTTGGAGTCAGTGGTTTTTGTGGTATCAGTGTTTACTCTTCAACAAAATTAGTGCAGCTTCTTTGGGGCCCAAAAAGATGACACCAATTCATGCTCGATATCTTTTCTACTTCAGGTTGTGTGATGCAGCATGCTGGAAATGTGTCACCGATGCCTTCCTTCCGCTTGCACTGGGTTGCTTCCTTGACTTTTTTAGAGCGTAGCTCTTGCGCGCACGTTCCTTATTCCGCGTCGTAGCCGTCGGCGTTAGCGCAGTCGGCCTAACACGCCACCTGACAGCCATGGCGAGTTGTAGCAGAGCGGAATCCCGCATGCTATGGCGAGGGCCGCGGGGAGGGTGGACACCTGGAAGGTGGCTGCCACGGAATGATCTCGGAGGTCGGCTAGCAGCGTGACATGCCACCTGCCAGGAAGAGGGGCGCTAAAATTTCGCATCACCGACTATCATAATCGTCTTTCGATTCTTGAGCATGCTTTCCGCTACAGCAATTTGAAGATGTCATGGGTAAACGGCTTTCTCAAGGCGATGCATATGTCTCTGAAAAGCATCTTTCTCTTTGTTTACATGATTTTTCAAAAGCGTTCATGAAGCAAGGCTTTACGATGGCTTTCCTTACCAACTTTGAGTGTGCCGAAGCACATGGAAACTCTGGCGTGTTACGCCTTCGGCTCCCAGGCCCAGAGAACGTTTTCAGAGCATATGCACAGATCGAAGTCCAAGAATCTAATGAGGACGTTAGCCGGGAGCTTATTCGTTACTGTCAACTGCCGAGCAGACAAGAGAATGAACAAGAGGGGCTCGTATGATATATAGGACGGAAGCCAAAAGCCACCGAAACGAAGGAGCATAGGGGATTTTTTTTTAATTTATGGCGTTCGTCAATGGGACATTAATAGGGTAAATATTGGAAGATAAGTAACTGGAAAGTAGAAAAAACAACTACATGCCGCCGGTACGATCCGATCCCACGACCTCCTAATTTCGCGTCTGGCCTTCTACCAACTGAGTTACGCCGACGGTTGTCCAATCTTCTGCTTTCAGGGATATTTGTGTGTAGTGTGACCTAACACTGAGAATGTCCACCAACGCCGCACTCGTCCTTAGTGGCGGACATAGAACGTTCTGTATTACGGTGAGTGCCGTTGAAACATGATCGAACGGTTAGGGCGAAACCTGTGCGATAGCCCTCTTGTGCTATCCATGGCATCAAGGCTGCCAGAATCGAGGCCCTCATTAGCTATTGAGCAGACAAGGGAAGGGACAAGAGAGGCTCGCATGACATATACGACGGAAGCCAACAGCCGCCGAAGCCAAGGAACTTAGGGAATGTAGAATGTCTTGCTGGGCGAGTTGGTGCATAGCTTCTTGGGAGAAGAAAAAACAGCTTGCCTGTCGAAGGAAGTCAGTGAACGTTGGAACGACTTTTGACATTCCTTTCTGAAAAGACCCTTTTCCTTTGTTCAGGATTAACAGATGATTGCCCACATACAGGATTATCGGCTGTTCCAAATTCGGCCCATTAGACCTGTAGCTGATGGTCTCGAGCAGCAATTGTTCGCTCAAGATCGGCGCGACAGAGAAACGAATGCATATTTCAGTTCTTTGAGATATGATATGGCCGTCGAAGTTAGCAAAGGTGGATTTCAAATACGTTGAAAACAACTCCAATTAACTGCTTATTGACACACCGGACGCATTCTGATGCAGAAATTTTCACAGGCGCCGACAATACCACCGACACAGTTCAACAGGTCGTCAAGCGAGATACTGTCCCTGTCCCGGCGTTTTTTTTTTTGTTTTGCTCCGTGTGTCGCGCCGCCTTTAAGCGATGTATACCTTGCTGCCAGAGATCGTATGCTACTGAATCGATGCGCCGAATTCGGAATCGCCAGTGTGTTTCGGCTTGCAGACAATTATTTGCAATCCTAAACAACGAAAAAGGGTGTTTTCAGACACGAGTGTCCGACGTTGTTACAACGTTAACTGACTGCCTACGAACGTTGACAGCAACTCATGAGTGCCCAGTTAACGGCCACATTATATTCTTGGATTTGGAACAGTACTTCGGCTTTGAACAAGTGTGCTGTGCCTGTGAGCCAAATGGTAACACGCTGGTTCTTTCATATGCTTTGGCACACTCAAAGTTAGTAAAGAGAAAAGTCGTATAAAGTCTTGCTTCATGAACGCTCTCGATAAACGCCAATTGAAATACCCTTTTCAGAGGCAAGAGCATCGCCTTGAGGAAGCCGGTCACCCAGCCTATCTTCTAAACGCCGTTGCCGAAAGCATGCTAAAAAAGTCAAGGAAGACATCCAGTGCAATCCACTCTCGAAGGAAGGTCTCGATGATACCTTACGCGCATGTTGTATCGCACAACCTGAAGAGGACGGGACTTGCTACAGTGCTACCAAGCACTGTAGCAAATCCTAAGACTGCAAACCTGCCTTCAGAACAACAACTGTTCTGCGCAAGTGCCACGACACAACCACAAGGTTGATAATAAAATCTCATGCCAGTTGGAAATTCGCTGATAGATGCGTCAACAAGGCTTCCCAAAGGTGTGGGCGAAAAATAGCTGCTGTTTCTGAACGGCAATGACTTCGTGAATGAAGGAATGGGTGGGGTAGAGGGGTGAGGTGATTGAGCCATGAAGGTGTAGGGTTTCTTTTCTTGTGTCGTCACGAAACTAGTGCATACATAAGCCAGATCAAGGCAGCAAACGCCGTAGTTTGAGAGCGCATGTGTTCGTCCTTTCCTTGTCTTGCACATGTTGCTACTACGCTGCAGTCGTAAGAAAAAAGGTTATCAGAAAAAACCTTGTTGACATGTTTAAAGAGAGAGTCTGATATGTATACCTCTGTCGGAAGACAGTGATTCATTGCTTATAGAAGACCTTTTCTTCTGCACTAGTTCAGAAACTTCCTCTCAGAATCCGGACTGCTCTTGGGGTCGTTTGCTGGAAGTAAGCGGGTGTAACTGGTGGCTGTCATGCCCGCGCAAAAATTCAGTGCGATCACAGCACAGAGGTGCGCATGGACAAATGAGTATAACTTTTCTGTCAGCTGCTAGGTGCGCTGTTGAGACATTTCCCTTTATGACTCGTAAGAGAACCAGAGGTTGTGGGGTCAAGTTTGACGGAAATTCATTCCAGAACTTAGATAGTTTTCGCGAAAGGTCTGAAGGCAGTGTTTTCCTCGACTGGGGCAATGGGCCGCAGCCCCATTGGGGTTACATCTCCTTGGGATTGCATCGTTGGACCTGGGGGTTTTATTTCTGTTGGGGCTAGCAGAAAGGTCACTTCAGCGCTGTGCTGCGGTTTGCCACTGAGGAAAAGCCTAAAAAATAATCGAGAAGCTGTGAGCAAGAATACAAAGTGGACAACTGGAATTCGTTTAACAACGGTAAGGCGACCGGATAATGTAAAAATATGACGATGCATGCACAGGTGACACCTGGTGCTGCAGAATCGGAGCTACCAGCGCAGCGCTTTGCTGTGATAGGCATAGCCAGATGGACCGCGCAACTGAGAAATCTCTGACACTATCGCGTCGCAATATATTCAACTCGAAGGCATTCCTTTTTGTTTTCTATTTTCAGGACATTCGTGAGACGACCACGCCTGTGCATGCATTCCTCGGCATCACCACTGCCATCTACCTGACAATTTTCGTACTGCAGTGGCTGACCCGTCGCATCGCCTGCAGCAGAGGAGCCAGCAAGAGCGAAACGTCGCTATGTGCCCAATATGAAGAGACGACAAAGTGAGAGGCGATAATTTCTCGAACCCACCTTGTTAATTATAGCAAACGGATTAAAGCTTGAGTTGAGATGGGAGCGAAAAAACGGTATGAGCGTAGTGCTTTGTTGCGGGTTTAGTCGATCACATACGTAGTTTTATACGCAGTGCCACAAACAATTGTGCAATCCACACACTTTAGGAGGGCACATGCCACATCGTCTTTTGGCTTTTTTCCTTCAAAGTTTTCTTTCATGCTGTTTTCAGATATCGCCACGGTAAAACACGACATTGGCGACTTGTTTCAGTTTGCGCGTTCGTTCTGTCTCAATTTTCGCTTATCACGCTGCGGTATAATTGCAGTTTTGAGAAGCCCTACCGTACCGAACGGGTTGCAAACTGGCGGCAAAAGTCAAGTGGCATTTTTGTTTCAGGGTGCATCTCTCGTAACCTTCATCACCTGCTTCCTACCGGAAGGCTGTGCTAGCTTTCAATATCTGTAGCCCCGAATTTGCACGCCTTGCCTTACTCAAAGGTGCCGCGTCTTTGCCGATCTCTGAGTAGACCGGAAAATCAATTTGGTGATTTATAAACACGCTGTTGTTTGTGATAGTTAGTTTGGTCATTAATGCTTACGAAGGGATTGACTACAGTTGATATAATCAATCTATTCTGCTAAGGTAAAATGCTTTCAGAAGGTTGTTTCACTGTTTAAGTTTTTTTTTTAAAAACAGCGTTTGGTGGACACAAACACAGTTGGCTTTAGACTGGACAAAATCGCGTTTTGAAGCTGACGTGGTTTGTAAGCGAAAAACAAAATCTGTTCACATTTCGGGAATTGCTCCACAACACGAACACTCTTATTTATTTTATTTATTTATATAAAATACCCACCGCACCCTTACTGGGGCATTGTTGTAGGGGAGAAACATCATAAAATCAACATATTAAATACAGTAATTGAGGCAAACGATGCAATATACTGAGAAAATTCATAGACTATGGAAGGAAAGGCAAGAATGAAAAGAACGTTGCAGACAGACACGCCCGCGACAGACGCGGAGAAAATGACATTCAAAATACAGCACTGTTTTAGCAATACTAAACTAGAACACAATGCACTAGGATAAGAAATATTGCTTCACTGAAATTAACAGGGATGCTAAAGTCAATTTAAGTTAATAAAATCACATTAACAGGTTGTCAGGGCTAAACGACTTCAGGGCTAAACGGAGAGGAAGTGCAGATTCTGGCCGAGGAAAACAAACTAAACGGTGACCACCTCCACTACCACCGCTATACTGTAGCGTTAGTGGTCAGTGGAGCATTATTCTGTTTCCCAACGGCACAACCCCTCAACTTCCGTCTGTGAAGCGCCATCTATAATGGCAAGAAATTTTACCCGACTGGATAAAACACAATTAATATCGTGTTTACCATCGCCTGTGTGGCGGAATTGATTATGAGTGCTGTCTTTTTGAAAACTGAAGTCGACAGTTCGTGTTTCGTGGCTCGTAATAATATTTCTCGCCTTTTTTTAAACCAATAACTAACAGCAGGCAAACTATTTAGTATTTAGATGCTTGTTGCACTGGGCGTTGTTATATAAGGTGCTTGTTACATTTTCGGATAGACTCTGAGATGTTCCGGAGCAAAAAACGTGGTTCAGGGGGCTGGGAGGTGAACAAGGCGGTGAAATCGGAAGTTGGGATACTGATAGCGTAGAGAGAACAGAATTATGCACCAGTAGA
This sequence comes from Amblyomma americanum, assembly GCF_052857255.1. NCBI lineage: Eukaryota > Metazoa > Arthropoda > Arachnida > Ixodida > Ixodidae > Amblyomma > Amblyomma americanum. Next base: position 136,139,395 of record NC_135504.1, on the reverse strand, counting down.
CGGAGATGGCGGTAATAAACTGCGCATTGCCGGAGCACTGCAACTTTTTCGTTCTCCGAGTTTTTACAGTCTTTGAGCAGCCGAGTGTCGTTTGAGTGCCGAGTGACTGCTGCTAGTGGCTTGACAATTGGATCTTTTTGGATTTTTGCGCAAACAGGGGAGCCTGATTTTAAAGCACACTTTCGCAGGCAGCATGAACAGAGAGGGCGGCTTACTCTGAACTTTTCCTGACATGAACACATACGCAGGGTGCAAGACGAAGCGATGGTCGGGGATAATGACGACGCAACGTCCACAGTTACCGGGGGCTACTCCGCGTCCTCGGAGTTCGTACCCTCTAGCTCGGGCTCAAACCAGTCGCTCGCCTCCACGGTGCTCGACGTGGACAGTGCTTCCGGAACAGGTGAGGCATAGACCGCTTTGCTTTGTCATATCAGTGCACCCGGTCGTACATTTGGCCACAGCCGCATTTCGCTGAAATTTCTGCACTCAGTGGTGCACTGTGTTTCTTGCTGGTTTCCTCAAGTGTACGCTCTCGCCCCAGGCCGCGTGCTTGCCGCCAAGTGTTCTATGCTTAATCTAATTGCACACGCTACAATGTTTTAGATTTTAATCTTAATATATTTGCTCATTTTACCAACGCGGTGTACGACTGACTTCTTTAGCTGGTCTGTTTATTCGATCATTAATTTTTGCGGCCTATGAGAAAGGTAGTATTACGCTTTCCTTCACTTAAGGGGGGACGATTTGCCGCCACCAAGGCTGGGTATCGCCATTGTTTAGCGTTTTCCTTCTCGAGAGGCGAGCATTAAGACTAAAACATAGCTTTACGGATCCAGAAAAATAAATAAAAAAAAGCACTGCTTTCCAGGCGGTACTTGTTGTAGCGGCGGGTGCCGCCCAAGTACACGAACTGCTAGCAACCAAAACCATCCCGGTTTATTGCCACATACAGTCATATATATACACATAGTGACACTGGTGCCTCTGGCGGCAGGTGATCCCCAAACCGAAACCGAAACCACATATACAACATATTCCCTTCCTTATAAAAAAAAGACAGCTAAATGAGTTAGTGATTTAGTAGTGGTAGTACGTTAGTGCTCTTTTACAGAATTATATTTACAGTAACAACAATGTGTTTGTCTTATGCAATTAATACAAAAATATAAAACAAAAAGAGGAAAACAAGATACAACTCTATTTATGTCCATATTTCACAACGTCAGCAAACTCAACACTCGTGCAGGTTGTGACACGTTCATGTTCACTGCAAAACGTGTCTTTCTGTACTTAGTGTCCATAGCGGTCTGGAGGTCGTCTATTCCTTGATGGCTGTACCCTACGCTTAGGTCCCGATGCTTCTGAGAAACCACTGGCGGCAGGCGAAGTCTCTTCCGGCTCACAGCCGGTCACTGGTGACATAGGCGGCTGCTTCGCCGAAACCACAGCTGAAGTTCCGGTTGGCGCTTCTGAAACGGGTCTCTCCAAGGTAGGCGGTGAGCTGCTTTCCCTAGCGGTGTCATTTGTCTCTTCCGGCTCACAGCCGGTCACTGGTGACATAGGTGGCTGCTTCGCAGCAGCCACAGCTGAAGTTCCGGTTGGCGCTTCTGAAACGGGTCTCTCCAAGGTAGGCGGTGAGCTGCTTTCCCTAGCGGTGTCATTTGTATCACTCCTTTCCCCCCACCCACAGATAGATGCAGAAGCTCGTGGCATCCTTGACAACTTTGAAGCGTTCCACGTTTTTCCATCATCAAGTTGGAAGGACGATTGCCCCTGCTTTCTTATCACTTTTCTTGGGCGGCTAAAAGCCAGGTCACCTTTAAAAGCAGTTTGTCTGCGTTCTCGTACAAGGTCACCAACATTCACTTTGGTTTCCCTTGCGGCCCTGCGAGCGTCTGTGTATAGTTTACTGGATTGCTGCTTTTGCTTCACCCGCTCGTGTAGGCGGTGGAGCTCTGAAGTAGGGTCGGTTGCAAATATTGCTGACGGATACCCAACGACATCGAGCCGAGTCCTTGGTAGACGTCCATGCAGGAGAAGTCCTGGAGCAACTGCAGTTGTGGCATGCGGCGTACAACGGTAAATGCCCAAGTATTCTGTTACCGTTTGGCGTAAGGGACGCTGCTCGAGTGTAGCCACTTGAACATAGCTTTTAAAAACTCTGTTGAACCGTTCTACCTGTCCGTTTGCTTGCGGGTAGTATACGGACGAATGCCGCAAGCGGATGCCGCGATCCTGCAGAAAAGCTTGGAACTCTCGAGATCAAAACTGTGGCCCGTTATCGCAAACAATTTCCTCTGGGTAACCTTCACGTGCGAACATTGACACCAAGAAGCCTGTTACTGTGCGTGTTAGTGTTCGAACGTAAAGGTACTTCAGGCCTTGTGTCGCCTGTGCCTGGTCGACCTGCTGTTGCGTGGCCGCAATGGTTCCGCATCTTCGAGAACTACATGCTTGCTTCGGGGGTCTGACTGCACGCCGGATCGTCGCAAAGCACTACTTCTTCACAGCCTCGGCATAGAAGGTCAGCGCATATTTTACACATTACCACTTCCATCGTTGGACAACGTCAAGCTCGGTGAGCAAACTGCTGCTGAGAAAACATCGAAAGATAGCAAGGGCACAGGCGACAAAAGGCCTGCAGTATCGTCGTACGATATCGCAGTCGCCGCTCTGCATGCTCATTTTTCGGCAACAAGCAATGTTGTTGCCGAACGGCATCGTTTCAGTAGGCGAGTTCAGCAAGCTGGTGAATCAGTGAATGAGTATATCACTGCATTGCGGGATCTTTCTGCTACATGCTCTTTTCCTGTCGAGGAAGATTCGCTGCGTGACCAATTCGTTGCTGGTATTTCGTCTCGGAGCTTGCGCGAGCGTCTTCTGCTTGAAGGATCGTCTCTCTCGTTCGCTAGAGCAGTACTACTGGCAAGGCAGTTTGAGCAGGCGTACAATGATCTGCAAGAATTTCCTTCTGTAGATGTTGGACGCATAAATACTCGTGGAAATACGCCTACGCGTACACCAGAATCCGACGAGAGCTCGAAGTGGTCGCACAACCGCCAGTCTCATTGTTACCGCTGCGGTTCATTCCATCCTCGTCGCCAATGTTGTAGCGGCGGGTGCCGCCCAAGTACACGAACTGCTAGCAGCCAAAACCATCCCGGTTTATTGACGCATACAGTCATATATATATACACATAGCGACACTGGTGCCTCTGGCGGCAGGTGATCCCCAAACCGAAACCGAAACCACATATACAACAGTACTGTTGCTCAAGTGTATTACTGCCTTTATCCTAGTCTATCTGGGGCTATCAATTCTAAATAACAATGATACTACGAATGTTTTCGTACTTTTGTTGAAGTTAATGCAGTTGTAAAAAGCATTGTCTAGTATCCTACCAGTTACGTAGACGCCATTGAACCGTCAGCCGCCAGGAGCGGAGTTAGTGAGGAAGAAATATCTCAACACAGCGCTAGCGGTGTGGTACAGGTATCTTGTGTCCTTTGCTCAACTTACCCGTTGGATGAAAATAAAGAAGTGCGACTCGGAGCACTACGTTGGGATCTCAATAATGACTTCAAGCAGCTGGTTGACTATCTTTACAGTTTGTGTGGCTTCAGGCCTGCAGGATTTGAAAATACGCCATCGGTACTATCGCCAACCGGTAAACGCGTGGCTGTTGGAGACGTATCCAGAAGCGGAACCTGGTGGCACGAAATGAAGTCCTCACGATGACCTTTTGCTTTGATAAGACGCTAGAAATACGAACAACATGGGGCCATTAGCTATAAGAACGTTCTGAGAATTCGTAACGGAGCTTCCACGTAGTTCTTTTCATAGAGAACAGGAAAAAGGGAAGGCAAGCAGGCATGTCAAACTACGTCGGACCGCAGGACTTCCTTCTTCATGTGTACTTGTACCCCTGTGCATGTAGAATCACTTTTGTCTATCCTGTCTTCTGTCGTGCGTTACAGACCTTGGTCGCCGATGTTCTTCGGTCGCCACCAGAAGCAGAAGCGCCCAGTCTGCCAAAAGCCTGCCGTATGCTGCTTCGGAAGTGTCACTTCCCTGCTCAGCCGAAGGCGACGCAGGTATCAACGAGAAGGAGTTACACTGGAATCCGGTGTACACCACCGCGCTCGGGGAACCGTGCTCTAGCACCTCTCCGCTCGAACCTCCGTGCGGCCAAGTGGATGAATAGGCAGCGAATAGGACAGAGGAATATAAATCAGTGTAATTGAAGTGCGTTGGCTTGAAATTAAACAGTCCGCCAATTATTACCAAAACTCCGCTATCTTCTTTTCGGTCACTGATACAGCTCACAGACGCGCGGCCTCCGAAACAAATAAATCGCGCTACAGATTAGGCATCGTCGAAGCTTGTGCTTGTTGACACTGCACTTTATAACCTGTGAGAAAAGCTTGTCTGTTATGAAAAATAAAAACTATTAGGGCCAAAAACAAGTATACTGGCCTGAGCCTGCTATAGTCACCTGCGGCTATATTGAACTTTCCCTACCTGAGGAGACTGTTATCTTCTGTTCAAAAAAGGCACTCTTGCCACTATCCTCTTTTTTACACCAATTTGCAGGTTGATGTCAGTGGGACGCGTCTGAGAGACGTGGCGTGTTGATGTAGTATGGTTCCTTGAATACAGGAGGGTACTTTTATTGATACAACGGTCATCAATAGCCCAGAAGTCGTTAGATGCGAAAATGCACGATAGTCTTAGAGTCTAATACGCTACTTCAGAAAGGAAATGTTGCAGAAGAGTTGGAAGCATTCTGTTTGCAGTCTAACGCGAGATTCCGGGATCTAAAAAGGCTATAACATAAATGATGCAGTACTTCTATATTTACACTATCATATATAGTCCTCAGAACTGGCGTGCCGATAACTTGGTTCTTCTAAACAGGTTTGCCTGGTGTAAATGTTCGCTATTTTAGTGCGCCTAATGCCATCACGCCGTACCTTTCGCTTACTATAAGACCGACTGGCTAAATATTCTTGCTTCAAATCGGATTTCATCCACATGCTCAATTTTTCGAATGCCTTGTCTGACGTCATCATGCATTCTGACTTGGGAAGTTACTGATAACTTCCAAGAGTGGTTATATAATTCGATTATTAACAGTATTTCGGTTCATACAAAAGGCACTTCCGTTATAGCTCCGTAGGGTGGCTGTAGCGCTTGTGCATCATATAGACATGAAGAGTGCTCAAACTATAAGCTAAAAAAATGAACTGCGACACACATGTTTTGATAGCTCAGCGGGAGCCTAACAATACGCCTCAACTAATGGTGCTCCACGCTCGATGGCCACTTCGTGGGAGCCAGTGAGGAGCGCCTACGCACAGGGGCCCTCGCTGGATATGGCCTGCGGGGCGCAAATACATGTACAGGGTTGTTCAAAAGTTTCCAGGCCACAGGGACTACCTTTCAGCGGCGTATCTCAGATGTAGTAATCAGATGTAGTAATGGAGTTTCTCATAACCTCTATAGAGGTTTTTGGCTACAGAGACGTCTTAACTGCCCGACGATACCACTCAAAAGCGGAACATGTGACCGGGGAACGTCTGACCCACTCTCTACACATGCCAGGTATAGACGCCCGCGCGTCGGAAGTGGGGTGCGGTGTACAACAATCGGGCGACTGGGGGCTCCTCTGATTGTTGCAATTGTTCAGTGTCTTGGTTGAAGTAACTTCATTTTCCCCCTCTTTTCTTGACTGCTTAAGTTCTTTCAGTGCTCTTCGGCTCTTCTCTTCACGACTTGGAATTCGATCAGTCGGCTCGAGACGGGGAGCCACCCAATACCAGGAACAGAGAGATGTGTGCCCCTTCTCGATACCCTTCGCGGCGCGGCGGTGGGGGCGCAAGCACTCCGCGCTCCGCTCTGAGGCTCACCTTTGGCCGAAGTGCCGAGCGAGCGATCTATTGTCGTCCCGATTATTTGAGCATCATCATCATCATCAGCCTATCTACGCCCCGTGCAGGAGAATGTCTCCTCATCAAATTTATTTATTTATATACACGTAGTGCCCGGAAGACATTACAAAAGAGAGCCAAATTAATTAGTGTAACAAACACAAAAATGTGGCAATACACGAAAACAAAAAAGTTTGAGACCACAGCACAGCAAAAGACAGAAGAGTGATCACTGTAAATAAACATGTTCTTCAAAGGCTCATTTACACCGGACCGTGTCGGTGATTTTTGCGATTGAGGTGGGCAGGTGGGTGCTTGGTTAATTGTCTTGGGAATACATAAATAAAAATGCATTAGACAAAATTGGACGTCCAGATTGCGAAGGTTGTTACTACGAGACGAAATGCACGATGTTTCAGATAGAAGGTCTTGTTTAAGATGGTATTTGTAATTATAGATTTTGTGAAAAAGTGAAAGGCGAGACAGTTCTCTTCTTCTTAATGAAGTAACGAGAAGGTTCAAAGCAGTTGCACTTAATGAAACACTGGATAAACAAGAGTAATAGTGAAGTATGGATCTCGCGCTGTGATTTTCTAGACTGCAAATATTGAACGAGATATTCAAGACCGGGATTTCACACCGAGAATGAATATTTCAATTTTGGGTGCGTGAGGTATCTATATAGTAATAGATTTAAAGAGGAAGGTGCCGCACACTCACACCGTCGATGACCGAGCATGGGCTGGCCTTGCTGGCAATGTAGTCAATATGCATTTGCGAGGATGGATTACTGGTTATGTAAACAATCAGGCATTGTAGGATTTCGCGTGTTCTATTGAAAAAGGTTCAATATTGTAGTCAAAAATATTTGTGAAAATTGAAGCGGTCGTACGGGAGATTTTATTTTCTTTTCACTTACTACGGTTAAGACACATTTTCCAGATGTTACACCAGTCGAATGTTCTATGTCGGACTTAGATTGAGTGGGCCAAAATTAGAAAAAATTGCTCTGTAAATTATGGAACACTCGTCGAAAAACCTAAATAATTAATTTGGTCAGACAAATTGCTGATATATGTAAAGAAGTGTGAAGGCCTTAACGCAGAACTGTGGGCTGCACCTGAGTAAGCTTGAGATGGAGAGGAAGCAGAATTATTAGCCTTTACAATTTGGGTTCTGCTATGTTTAAAATTTTCCATCCATGCTAAAGTTTGATGTCAGTGTTTAATTTGATATGCGTCCAAAAAATTAGGCGGTGCTTAACAAGGTGAAATGCCTTAGAAAAATTCAGGAATATGCAGTTGACGTAGAATCTCGAGTCTATTGCTGCAAGGAAGTCGTCAGTTTAAAATGTGGACAGTGCCTCACATAAAAATGATTTCTGACAACCATGCTGATGTGTTGTAAAAATGAGCTGCGTTCGAAAAAATTAACCAGATTGGAAAAGATATTATGTAAAAACATATGCTTGGAACGCTAGTAAAAGGAATAGGCCTCATTTACCAGGAGAAAGTGTGGTCTATGGTTTATGGAGTTTAACGTCCCAAAGCGACTGAGGCTATGAGGGACGCCGTAGTGAAGGGCTCCGGAAATTTCGACCACCTATCGCTCTTTAACGTGCACTGACTTTGCATGGTACACGGACCTCTAGAATTTCGCCTCCCGAAATTAGGGATCAAACCCGCGTATTTCGGGTCAGCATACGAGCGCCATAACCACTGAGCCACCGTCACCACTGTCACCGGACTTAAATGCCGGCGCCGCCTTGCCAACCTTCCGATCGCTTGGTAACACGGAAGAGTGCAAAGGCTTTATAAACAGTTCAGATACGATTGTGGACGAATACAATATGGTACCTTTTTGAAAGTACAGCTGAAGAAGGATACATTTGGAATTTTCAATTAAGTTCTGCACACCGACCGATTCAATAGAGCGTCCAATCGGGGAAGTTTCATATCGACCATATCCGGCAAGGTTAGGGACGGCAGTCGCAAAAAATTAATGTGGATTAGCCCAGCTAATTCAGGATATACAAAGCGAAAGCGAGATTGAGGTCTCCACGGACCCACGGAGCCGGTTGTGCGCCAGTTCTTTCGTGAAAATGAATGGTCTTTGCAAAGTTGTCAACGCCAATGAACTCTATCAACGCCGTCGGCTTACTTGTTTTGTTTGGTTTCTGAGGAAAGGAAATGACACAGTAACCGTCTCACATATCTCGGTGGAATCCCGAACCGCGCCGTAAAAGAAGGGATAAAGGAGGGAGGGAAAGAGGAAAGAGAAAACTGAAAATTTAAATTTGGATTTTGAGGAAAGGCGCGGTGCTGCGCAACGGCGGAACACCTGTGGCTCGGTGCTACTAGTGGCGCATGCGCACTAGTGACAAGGGAGCGAGAGAGAGAGAAACAGGCGACGGAGTCGGCGGCGGCCACCTGGGCCGTGCGTGACGTCACTCGTGCTCCGTCATACGCCGGCTCGCGAGAAGCGCCGTGTTGAGCGTATTGAAGCGTTTCGCTTCAAGAGATACTTAAAAATACCTATTTGAAAACGTCGCAACACTTTTTTGAGGAATAACATGACATTCACATCATACAAAGTGATAACGTTGGATTCTGAGCCACTGACAAATTTCCCGAACATTTCTGTGTTCAACAAGGCAGAAAGTTGAGCTAGTTGGCACACGTTCATTATGAAAAAACCTGGCGCTATCAAAGGACGACACAGAGGGGACACAGCGCTACTCGCAACTACAAGAAATTTTATTCAGAGGCTGCTATATATACAACAAAAACCAAAACAACCAAAAGTAATCGCACGCCACTTGCCGACCGATGTACAGGAAGAGATTAACACACGGATTTCAATCGCTCTTTCAAATAACTTATCTCTCCTTCAGACAATCCAACTGAAGGGTCACTGACACATGTATGCCCCGTTTCCGCGATATGATAGGCTTCAACAATCTCCCGCGTTACACGATCTCGGTGACGAAAAAGAACACACGTTTTGGAAAAAATGGGAGAACATTTCTTCTTGCGCTTGCTGCAGTCACGACAATGGATAACCATACTATTTGAAGTGTCACCTCTTTCCAAAGCTCCAGCATGCTCCATCAGCCGCATATTCAAACATCGACCACTCTGGCCTATATACACCTTTCCGCACGACAAAGGGAATTTGTACACTGTGCCCACTTTGCAAGCGACTTATGGTGATAAATGTTTGACAGCACATCCTCCTTTTCTTTTCTTTGCACTCTGCTCCACCCTAGCTGCAATCGCAGGGCACAACGTTGAAAGTTTTTTGGGAGCCGAAAACATGACAGGGATTCCATAGCTGCTGGCAACTTTCTTAATCCCGTGTGAAAGGCGATGAACGTACGGTACTACAACGGGTTTGCTGTGCTCTTCTTTTGTGTCGTTCTTTCCCTGGCCTTTCACCCAGCGAATAACTTTCTCGCTGGCTCTGCCGATCACGTGACCTGGATAACCACTATCACTCAGTCTTTCCACCTGATACTCGATGCTTTCCTTGATGCGATGGTGACAAGACTTTGATGCAGCCGACTTTAAACACGAGACCGTGATCCCATCCTTGATGAGCTTCGAGTGTGCTGACGCATAATTTAACAGGCCTTTCGCGGAACGCGGACGGTAACTCCAGCAAACATGGTCCGGGTGAAGGCAGCCTCGGCAACCCATCTGGAAGTCTTCTTCAGCGTAAAGACGCATAAGGAATGTATGCCCTTCCGTTGCATTGTTTCGAAGAAGAAATCGTGGCAGGATACCATCGCAAAGTATTTACAGAGAAATTTGGGATCTCTGAAGGTAGATGACCATACAGTATCAAGAACTCAGAAGCCGTGGTCAAGTACCTGATGGATGACAACCCGGGACAGTGCCATTTCTTCAGCATCGATGTAGAGGACCTCTATTATTCGATGCCGCACAATAAGTTGATGAGGGCCGTCCATTCATGCATTACTGGTGACAATGATGAAAAGGTGTTTATTGAAAGGTGTGGTGTGTCCATTGAGACCTTCCTAGAAATTCTGTCATTTTATTTGAAGTCTACGGTAATTGGGTTTGGTGACCGTTTTTTCGTGCAGCGCGCAGGGGTGTGCATTGGGTCTAGGGTAGCTCCCGCTCTTAGTAGTATGTTCTTAGGCAGTGTTAACAAGAAGGTATTTCTGAATTCAGCTGGCCTGTTTCGGAAGGCTTTTCGTTACGTTGACGACTACTTAATCATTCTGGACAACTGTGACAGCTCCGTACGCAGGATAATTGACATAGTAAAATTGTTTAAGGATAGTGGTATGGGCCTCAAGTTCACGCACGAGGTTCCAAATGAAGGAGAGTTGCAGTTCCTAGACCTTCGATTGATTAAAAACCCGGACCATGTTTGCTGGAGTTACCGTCCGCGTTCCGCGAAAGGCCTGTTAAATTATGCGTCAGCACACTCGAAGCTCATCAAGGATGGGATCACGGTCTCGTGTTTAAAGTCGGCTGCATCAAAGTCTTGTCACCATCGCATCAAGGAAAGCATCGAGTATCAGGTGGAAAGACTGAGTGATAGTGGTTATCCAGGTCACGTGATCGGCAGAGCCAGCGAGAAATTTATTCGCTGGGTGAAAGGCCAGGGAAAGAACGACACAAAAGAAGAGCACAGCAAACCCGTTGTAGTACCGTACGTTCATCGCCTTTCACACGGGATTAAGAAAGTTGCCAGCAGGTATGGAATCCCTGTCATGTTTTCGGCTCCCAAAAAACTTTCAACGTTATGCCCTGCGATTGCAGCTAGGGTGGAGCAGAGTGCAAAGAAAAGAAAAGGAGGATGTGCTGTCAAACATTTATCACCATACGTCGCTTGCAAAGTGGGCACAGTGTACAAATTCCCTTTGTCGTGCGGAAAGGTGTATATAGGCCAGAGCGGTCGATGTTTGAATGTGCGGCTGATGGAGCATGCTGGAGCTTTGGAAAGAGGTGACACTTCAAATAGTATGGTTATCCATTGTCGTGACTGCAGCAAGCGCAAGAAGAAATGTTCTCCCATTTGTTTCCAAAACGTGTGTTCTTTTTCGTCACCGAGATCGTGTAACGCGGGAGATTGTTGAAGCCTATCATATCGCGGAAACGGGGCATACATGTGTCAGTGACCCTTCAGTTGGATTGTCTGAAGGAGAGATAAGTTATTTGAAAGAGCGATTGAAATCCGTGTGTTAATCTCTTCCTGTACATCGGTCGGCAAGTGGCGTGCGATTACTTTGGGTTGTTTTGGTTTTTGTTGTATATATAGAAGCCTCTGAATAAAATTTCTTGTAGTTGCGAGTAGCGCTGTGTCCCCTCTGTGTCGTCGTTTGATAGCGCCAGGTTTTTTCATAATTCTGTGTTCGTATTTAGTAAAGAAGGAAGGGTTCCGTAAAAAGAAATATTTAGCACTCTGGAATGCGCTCTTACACCGAATTTTAATACCTGATAAGAAACCGACTGATTGTTTCTACCGCTAAGCTTTATTTTTTTTTAAGGATGTTTTAAAGAGACCCTAAACCGCAGGGACCGTTGTCTGCCCGATATCTTACGTAGCCGCATGTATTTGTCTGGTGGTGTGGTGACTTTTTATTTAAAAAGACACTAGTTCATTTCAAGAGTGCGCAAGAGAAAAATTGGTAAGCATTCATTCAAATAGATTACTAACCCACTCTTTTTTCGAAGAAAGCCCTTGTGTAATCTCTGATTATTTGGGTGGTGTGGATCTATTTACAGTTACTGTGTTCTTTCAGTTCCGCATTAAAGTAATTGAACTACATCCGTTGATGTGTACAAATTGAGGTCAAGAATCAATTCTTTGGAATTTAATTGAAAAGTTTATTCGGCCAAATTTACAATATGACCCAGGGATGATGCAAAACGAGGCAGACTGAGCATGCCTCCTCATGAGGTCTACACCACAGCTTACACATAAGGACACTGGTGACTAAACAGCAAATGACATTTAAAAATAAAAATCACTTTTCAAGGCAAGAACGGCATACTTAAAGGTAGCAAACCTGATCACAAAAACCAAAAAGAAAGACATTCCTAAAATCTATGCAAGGAACAGAAACATGCCACAGTTAGGCCCGAACTCTCTAACCATAAAAATTCAACGCAGCTTATAACCAGAAAAAGTAAAATCATTTGCAAAATAATAACAGACACAGGAGTATAAATATACCAGCGAGAGAAAAATTCACAATTGATAAAGAAACAGTACCGCTACAGTACTAGTTGCCGTAATTCCAGTCGATTGAGTTACAATTCTCGAGAAGTGAAAATCAGGACAGGGACTTGAAATTGCTGCGTCTTGAGATGACTAATCTGAGCTAATTGAGATGGTAGCGCGCCAGTTTATTTTAACATAGTAAACTTAGTACAGAGAAGAACAGAAAAAAATTAGGAATCTGACGAGAATGTCATACATTCTGGAGGTCAGTGCGAATTTAGGAAGGAGCGGCAGGAGGGCGTTTGCACGTGTAAAAGTTGACTCCAGGAAATCCTGAACTGTACCAGCTGCGGCTATATTATCCATGCAAACGTCTTAAATTCCTCCGCCCACCTGGCCTTTTTACGTCGCATGGTAGGCAGGCCCTCTCCTGGCATTCAAGGGCTATATCGGTATTCTTGCCTTCGCAGTGCATGTCCTGACCAAGCCGGTTTCTTCTCCTTCAGTTGCACTAAGATGCCAATAAAGCGCGTGCGTTCCCTGAGGAATGCTCCTGTCTCCCTGTCTCTTAACATCACACCTATAATTTTCCTTTTTATGCTGGTTTTCCTGTCATCAACTTGCGTTGAACTGTTTCCGCCAGCCTCCACATTTCTTCTCAATATTGACCCAGTTGGGTCAACATGACAGAAAAGAACAGCGCGTACACAAGACAATGAAGGTGAACGACCGAGGCGCTGACTGAGAACTGGGCCCGAATTACGGAACTCGCTCTAAAGTTGTAGAGCGTTACGTCAAAATGACGACAGCATGACGACAAGGCTAGACGTCAACGCGTGACGGAACGCGGAATCAACCAATGGCTAGTAGGGTGCCACCCCGGAAGAGTTTATTTTCACGACAAGAGGCCAATTTGCACGGCAAGGGGCCGTATGCTAACTTTTTTATAAGAATACGCAGTGAATAAAATAAACATTGTTTTATTCTTTCATAAAAGTGTATTTCACTCTCACTGCTATGAAGTAAAACAAGAAGGACATTCACTTTTGCAAATAACTGCTTTCGTGGGTAAGTTTTGTTGCCATGAGGGCGCGCTGGCAGATGTAAACACTGAACATGGCGGCCTTCTAAAAAACAGCTGATCCCACGGCTAGTTCCTGCTTTTTTAGGCGTCGTCTGAAATCAATGTTCTATTTGGTTGTCCAAAGTGAGCGGATAACAATTATCGAAGCCAGTGAAGGTCACGGGCCTCCAGAAAGGAACCTGCACGAAACGTCGGGCCCGAAAATCGACGAAGACAACTTGAGGTAAGCCTGTGTTATTGGTTTAAAGATGCCACATGCCAAGCATATGATTTGGGTTCTGTTTCTTTCACTTTAGCAAATACAAGGCGTCCACGAAGCACGGCTTGTTGGATAAAATCAACTTTTTTGGCTTCATAAACGTCTGGCACAAATGATTCAGTTGGGAAGGAGCAAGAACCAAGCAAGGCGGTTGGGCGCACGCTAACAACCTTGCTCGTTTTCGGTCGTTCTTGGCTGTGCTATAAGTTGCTGCAGCGCAGCACACGCATATGTTCCTGTAAAAACATATTAGCCCGAACTCAGAGCAAAGGTTTTTTCCCTGTTATTCCCTGCTTTCGAAAAGCGGAACAGAAACTATTCCCTGTTTGCTTTCCCCGCTGTGTTCGCTGCTGCAATTCTCTAAGCGGGAATTATAGTCTCGAAATGGCGCCAACTCGAAGAATGCCTAGCGAGCAAGAGCTAATCGTAATAGAGTCTATGAAGAGCCATCCGCTCTTGGCCCGGGCTTCTGCCGACCTAACAAACTCATACACAGCTGTTGAAAAGCGCGAGCTGTGGATCCAGCTTGCGTCGATTCTCAACAACAAGGGGTCGGCCGTTTAAAAACATGATGTCTTTGCCTTGCGCCTTGCTAGCACTGTTTATTCCATCTGTGGTGTATTTTAGTCTCGGAGGAGGTGCAGGAATGCATAGACAAGTGGTTGAGCATTATTGATTGCTTCTCTTTTGCTAGTGCTCTTTTAGTTTCATGGTTTGCCAGTACCAATCAGCCGCACCTTTTACCCTGTTACAGCAGAGGAGATGAACGGGGAGCCTCAGCAAGTTGTCGACAAGACACACGGAGCCCCACAGACCGTGAGTTGGCTTTCCATTATTCAAGCTCCATACTACCCTTTCTGGCAGCTGATTGAAAGTAATAGCACTATACTCTCTGGCAGCATTTGCAGCAGTAGCCAAAATACTGCAGAGATTCTACAGTACACACAAAACTATCTCTCTCTGGCTTTGCCACGCAGTGCAGAATGTTTATTTCTCTTGCAGTGAGGCTGTGACATCTCCTAGCAGTCTAGCAAATGTGCACATGAAATATGCTACTACAATGCTGCCCAAGATTGCTGTCCTGTATATTTATGTCAAGTCCTCTAACACATTTTACCAAATGTTTTGCGTATTCCACCACGTGATGAGCACATTTTCTTTCCCGACAGCTACACCGGTGCCCTCGCCGCAGCCCTCACAGCAGCACACACCAGAGCCCCCACTGCAGCCCTCAACGCGTGCCACGCCTAGCCTTCTTGGGAAGCGACGGCGAGACGATGGGGCCAATAATGTGCTGCGCCAGATGCTGTATGAATCGCATCGCTTGGATTCCCTTCCTGACGCCCGGAACCGCCAGGACGCTGCTTTTCAGCAAAGCATGCTGGAGGTGTGTACTCGCTGCGCACACTGCACTTTGAAGAGTCGAAGCCGTCACCTGAAGCATAAATATCAGTGCTCTCTTTTGAGCACCTCTACTTCTGTTTTGACGCCTCTTGTGGGAGGTGGTTGGGACAGCTGAGTTTATGAAACTGACACGAGTCTTCTACAGCCATACTTTGTCCAAAATATCTCAGCACCTGAAATTTTACATAAAGCTTAAGCGAGATCTCAAAATTGGTTGTCAGTAATAATTTGTAATTGGAAGTATTTTTACATGCAGGCCATATGGGAGGTGACAGATGCTGTGCAGGCGTCAAATGGTCAGCAAGAGCTGCTCATCCAGAATGTGAACCTACTGACGCTAATCTTACAAAAGCAGCTTGAGCCACCTGCACCACATTGAATTGTTCATATTTATGTCATTATTTGCTTGTTTTTATTTTTATGAAAGAACCTCTTCATATGTTTATATTTATTCAAGAACATTATTTACTTCTCTGCCAGGTGCAGACTCATTGAACTATTTTTAGTTTGCTTGTTAAAATTTGTTTTATGTGTTTGTTTATTTACATTGTCTGCTTCTCTGTCAGGTTTCTGTTTTTGTATTTATTCAAGGTCATCTCTGTCATGTGCCATAGCATCATTTTTTTTATTTCTTGTAAGCTCTGCAGGCCCGGATGCTTCACACTGTTTATTTTCTTCCAGTTATGTAATTTAAGCTCTGCCAGGTGTGAAAGCCTCCTATACTCTTTTATTTTCCATTCCTTTCAAATGTTTACCTGCAGCTGTGGCAGGTGCACAAGGTGCAATTTCTAGTGCTTGTTTTTTTTCATTGCAATATGTGGGCAAGTGCAATATGTGGGGCAAAGTTGTTCTGAAGTAACTGTAGTTATGAAGGGCATCATAATATGGGGATTCTGGATAAATTTTGAACACTTCGATTTTGTGTCTGTTAAGGTTGTTTGCATGTTCCTGAGTCGTTTTTTTTCGCATTACTTTTCCTGCTTTTCCGTAAAGTGTCCATTGTGTGCATTGTAACATGTTCTATCCTCAGTAGACCCGAGGAAAAATGAGGCTTGCCAGCATTCGTCCAAAGTCGCTTCTGAACTAGTGTTGAATGCAGGCAAAAAAAAATTTGGCGGATGCTTGAGCTCCGCCTTTAAAGGTATGATGCAACAATGTTAATATCTCTCGTTTGTGGATCCCTTTACAACTTCAAACGCAGCCATGTTGGCATCATCGTCTGTGATACTCGTGTGTCTTTTACACGTAACATGATTTTTTTAGTCCAGTAAAATCTACGAAGAGCAATGTCTTGTGTAGCACTTGCTGTGCATTCCACCAGTTATGCAATGTGTTTCAGAAAACTTCAAACCAGGGCTGCATCGGGCCTACAAGTCTGCACAACATGCCAAACCTGTGATTACTAGCATTCAAGCTGGCAGTCAAGATGAAGCTTTTTTTTAAGGGGCAAACAGCGTGTAAGACTTAGACGGAAAGCAAAGAAAACATAGGACGAGTGCTCATCCTGTGTTTCCTGTGCTTTCCGGCTATGTCTTTCGCACTGTTCGCCTTAAAAATGTACAGCCAACTCGCCCGTTTGGCCAGAGTGTAAGATACAACTGTTATTGTGCAATCTCTGCGCAGCACTCGACAAGGCATATGCAAATCACTGTTGATGCTGCATGCTTTTGTTTCCCTGCTGTGTGTTACAGTTGGCAAACTAGTATGAACAGCTGTGGCGAAAAAAATTGTTGTGACCAATGAATAAACGTGGTGCAAAAACAAACGCTTTACTGGTTCCTAGCAGTCTCCACACCACACTTTTCCCTCGTGCACATTCATCAAACACATAGTTACAGCAAGCAACTGTTTGCCTAAGTGGGCAGGTCGACGTAAGCAACGGCGAAAGACGGTGTACAAGGATGCATTTCACTTGTTGGACGAGCTGTTTCGGCGTGTATTTCGACTTGAGAAGGAGAAAGTGCAGTAGCTGTGCGGCAAGCTTGCTGATGCACTGAAAGGCGTACTGGTGACCACTGCCGGTGGAGCAGCAGTTGGTGTGTGCACTTCATATCTTGACACTGGAGGCTTTCAAGCACACGTAAGAAAAAGTAATTTACAAATGCTGGAATGTGGCTACCAGTGGCCAAGGGCATCATATCACACAGGGGCTCACGCACTAACAGAGGGCAATGGCACTGCCCGTAGCAAGAGTGGCTACGACAACTCGCCACGCCAGCACGGCGAGTCATTGCAGCCACAGCTGCCAGATGGTCTAGGGCTTAGTGCCGGTGGTGCTGCTGTTGCCGCTGCTGCTGCCGCTGCTGCTGTCACCGCACCATCTGCAGGTGTGCTTGCCTCTGCGGACAGGTTGTGCCAAAGAGGCCAATTATATGGTCTCGCATGGCTCTACCACGCAGGTAGGTCATGCGGGATCCTGTCCCCGCCAAGTACCCGGCAAGCAGAGGTGGTCCATTGTTGTCAGGGTCATCAGTAGTGTCGTCTTCGTCTGCAGCCAGGGCTTCTTCAAGACAGATGTTGTGCAACGCAGCACACGCTGCAATGATGACCACCGCCCGCTCCGGCTCGTAGTGGAGTGTCCGGTACCTTTGAAGGCACCGGAAGCGGCTTTTGAGAACACCAATGCAGCGTTCCACAACACATCGCATTGAGGCGTGTGCTGCGTTGTACTGCCCTTCTGCAGTGTTTGCACCAGGATGCCCTGACATTGGTGTGAGCAGCCACGGCTCCAGTGGATATCCACTGTCTCCTGCACGACCAAAATTTGCAGTGAAGTGTGTTGTTGCCTATGTAATAAATGATTCATATCAAGCAGCTCAAAGCCAGTATGCTGAACCAGAATTCATAGGCATGCAGAATATTCATGACTAAGGGGTACCTCTGTAAGCACAGCCTTCTAGGTTAATGATGTACTGTGATATCTTACACGACAATAACGATGTGCACACCTCTTCTCCCTTGATGTTTTACGCTTGAAATACGATTCACTTTATAACAATGTTTCTTGTGCCTCTGCACCAGCAGTAACAGTAAATACACAAAAATAAATACGATACATCATATTGTTGCATGTCATCCATGTTATAACCCGCCTCTTTTAGGTATGAGCCACTGCTGTAGCTTAATACGTGCTGTCGAAGTGCTGCTTACCCAGAAGAAACTCTCCATCCTCCAGCAGCCCGTGCTGCACCTTCCGACGCAGCCGTGAGTAGCGCCAAGAAAAGGCATCGTGACAAGACCCCGGGCAGCGAGGGTCGACCGCAAGGATCTTCATGTCTGCGTCGCAGATCTGCGAGAAACACAGGCAGACAATCTTGGACGTGAACTTCCACTGTCGAGGTCGCGGCTTTCGAACCCATGCGGCCAGAAAGCCAGTCTACTCACGATCATGGTGTTCATCGCATAGTATCCTTTGCGGCTCCAGAATGCTGCCCGGTTTGCTGGGTCTCCCCGCGGCGCTTTTATGGCAATCAGCGTGCCGTCGACGCAGCCGACGACGCCTGGGATGGTGCCGCGGGGAAGGAAGGTCGCCTTCGCTGCCGCTTTTTCCTCGGGGTGCGCCGGGAAACGCACCCATCCCTTCTGTGCGCCGACTTTGCAGATGGCCTCAGCCACACGCCGCACGCACTTGCTCACCGTCGGTTGTGCGAGGCCGACGGTCTGCTCGTTGCCGACGCACACTTGAAAGCCCCCGGAGGCAAAAAAACGGAGAGCGCACAGCACCTGCCGCCGCACCGACAAAACGCTCGTCCGTACGCCTCGCAGTTCGTCTGCAAGTTCACCGCACAACCACTCCACTTTCTCCTTATCGAGTCGAAATAACCGACGGAACAGCTCGTCCTCGTACACCGTCCTTCGTCGTAGCTGGCGCCGACGTTGCCGCCTCCGCCACCAATAAACAGCAGACGACGCCGCCGCCATTTTCCCTCTAAAACTCTGTAGACCGACTCTTCGCGGTCGCAAAAAACAGTCTAAAACCGCGGGCATAATTAGGTGTTCAACGTCATGCGTTTTTTCTTGTCCGTGACGCCATTGCAGCTTCCCGTGACGCAACTTTTCAAAATGGCGCCGGCGACCAATAGGAGCGGGCATTTTAGAGCGCTCTCAATTGTAGAGCGGTCGGAGCGAGTTCCGTAATCCGGGCCCTGAAGTTTATTCGAAGGCGCTCAGACAATCTTGGGGAGCTCACCGAATGAAAGCAATAAAACTCATAAAAGGGATGTAATTTAAAATCATTCTATGCTTTTAAAATTTGGGGTGAATTACAGGTGTACAAAATATCAACGTGGCACGAGCCGAATGATAAGCGCGGAATGTAATGGCTTTGAGATCCTGCTTAAAGGTTAAAGAAAAGTTGCTACAAGATTAGGTGGTACTGGAACAAAGAGTGCTACTTCTCCAGATAAGCTGCCTCTTTGTAAGAAAGTCAGTGGACGGGCTGCTGACTCATGTGGTGCCATGGTTTTGAATGGGGTAGGGGTCTTTCACCTTCATCGCCTTGTGTCCGTCCTGTTCCTTTAGATCAGTGATATGCAGCGTCGGCATGACCTTGTATAGAGGCGGGGCTTCGTTGTGTTCTTTGCTAATGCCACTGAACAGACATATACGCACCAGAGGTGGGCCTCCTGAAGAGGGCGAGCCCTCATGAGGGCGTCCTCACCCTCACCTTTTAACCAGTGAGGTGAGGGTGACGGATGATCGGCGCACGAAAATTCATGAGGACGAGGATGAGGGAGAGAAGATCTGATCAGGTAAGGGCAAAGAAGCACGGTCTGAGGGCGTGGATGGAGACCTGAACGGTACTCCGGACTAACTTTTCTTGTCTGCGCGGTCCGTTACGGGTGCCCGTTTTAGCGCACTAGTTCTTAGGGCGAATGTTCAAATGGAAGACGTAGTTTCTGGAGTCAGGAGGTGCATGAGGCGAACAGGAAAGGCAGGGAGCCGCACGCCTTCTCCGTCGCCGTGCCCACGTTGTGGATAAAACAGACAAAAGAAGCGAGCACAACAGCCACAGCTAGGCTTCGGAGGGAAAGGAAAACGCAAGAAACGGCGAAGAAGCGGGAACGAAAGCCATAAAAGAGTCGGCGGACTTACTAAACGAAGTCTTACGGAGTCAGGAATAACCCAAGCGCGACAGCGCGACATTCAGTGAAGAAGTGCGCATTGATGAGGAAACGTGTGCCGATGCACGGCAGTCATTGGAACGTCGTGATATAAATTTGGCCATGTCTTCTCACTTCAGCACGCAGAAGATGAAAGTGGATGATTGGATGGCTGCCTCGAGGTCGACCCAACGGTGCGCGGATGAAGCGTCTCGCGTTGTGATTTTGCTTGCGCCACGGCGGCGCCACCGCTGGTTATGCAATACTTATCGCCATTCGGTCCCTTGAATGGGAGCTGTGTGTGCTGCGACTACAAAGCTTGTATCAGTATTATTGAAAGCAGCTCCTGTTCGAAGAAATTCGCCGTAACAAGTAGTGACGTCAGATCATGGTGCAGCGATGTTGTTCTTCATTGATCATGTTCCCGCTTGTTTGCCGAACCGGCGACACGTTGCGACGGGAGGAGAGGACAACACTTCCTTCAATTGTACCCGTTTATCTAAAGTTATGTCACGAAGTGGTCGGCAGGTTCGCACAGGAAAAGCTGCAAACTCTCAAGGAGGCCGGAATCCACACCGGGCGGGATGTCCGTCAGCCACCGACAATTCAAGTCTAACACACAAACTGTAAATTTAACACAGCCCAGAACCAGGATAGGCGCCAGGACCAGGACAGACGCCCGGATAAGCGCCAGTATGTGTCGATTTCAAGGTTTTATAGCGATTTCACAATTACCTCCGGAGTCACGCAGGGTTCTATATTCAGAGCTTTGTTATTCAGTCTATGCGTTAATTATCTTGCTAACAATGTGCCTGTCCTATTGTTCCAGTAAGCTGACGACACTGTTATTGTTTCACGCGCAAAAAATCATCATCATCAGCCTTACTACACCCACTGCAGGGCAAAGGGCTCTCCCATGTCTCTCCAGTTAACCCTGTCCTTTGCTAGCTGCATCCACCTTTTCCCTGCAAACTTCTTAATCTCATCCGAGAACCTAACATTCTGCCGCCCCCTGCTACGCTTACTTTCTCTTGGAATCCACTCCGTTACCCTTAAGGACCAGCGGTTATCTTGCCTTCGTATTACATGCACTGCCCAAGCCCATTTCTTTCTCCTGATTTCAACTAGGATGTCATAAACCCGTGTTTGTTCCCTCACCCACTCTGCCCGCTTCCGGTCTCTTAACGTTACACCTATCATTTTTATTTCCATGGCTCACTGCGTGGTCCTTAACTTAAGATGAACTCTTTTCGTTAGCTTCCACGTTTCTGCCCCGTAGGTGAGTACCGGTAAGATAAAGCTGTTGTACACTTTCCTCTTGAGGGAAATTGGTAAACTGCCACTCATGATCTGCGAGAATTTGTCATATGCGCTCCACCCCATTCTTATCATTCTAGTTATCTCCCTCTCATGATCCAGATCAGCTGTCACTACCTGCCCTAAGTAGACGTATTCCGTCACAACTTCTAGGCTCTCGCTGCCAATTGTGAACTGTTGTTCCCTTGCTAAGCTGTTGAACATTACCTTGGTTTTCTGCATGTTAATTTTTAGACCCATCGATCTACTCTGACTGTCTAACTCATTAATCATGATTTGCAGTTCACCTCCTGAGTGACTCAGCAAGGCAATGTCATCAGCGAATCGCAGATTATTTAGGTATTCTCCATTTATTCTTATTCCAAACTGTTCCCAATTCAGGCCTCCGAATACCTCCTGTAAACACGCGGTGAACAGCATTGGCGAGATCGTGTCTCCTTGCCTGACGCCCTTCCTTATTGGAATTTGATTGCTGACTTTAAGGAGGACTATAGTAGCTGTGCAGTTGCTATATATATCCTCCAGTATTTTGGCATAAGGCTCTTCTACCCCCTGATTACGCAATGCCTGTATGACTGCTGAGGTTTCCACAGAGTCGAATGCTTTCTCGTAATCAATGAAAGCTATATATAGAGGTTGGTTTTATTCTGCGCATTTCTCTATCACCTGATTGATAGTGTGAATATGATCTATTGTGGAATATTCTTTACGAAAGCCTGCCTGATTGATTAAAGTCTAACGTTGCCCTGATTCTATTAGCGATTACCTTAGTAAATACTTTGTAGGCAACGGATAGTAAGCTGATCGGCCTGTAATTTTTCAAGTCTTTGGCGTCTCCCTTCTTATGAATTAAGATAATGTTTGCATTCTTCCAAGCTTCTGGTACAGTCGAGGTCATAAGGCATTGCGTATACAGGGTGGCTAGTTTTTCTCGCACGATGTCCCCTCCATCCTTCAACAGATCTGCTGTTACCTGATCCTCCCCAGCTGCTTTTCCCCTTTTCATTGCTTCTAAGGCTTTCTTTACTTCATCTTTCGTTACTGGCGGGATGACGCATTGCTGTGCACTGCTGTCTTTCTCATTAACGCTCTTATTACATTGGCTACTGCACAGGTCTGTGTAGAACTCTTCGGCTACGTTAACTATGTTATCCATATTGCTAATGACATTACCCTGCTTGTCTCCTAGTGCATACATCTGGTTTTTACCTATGCCTAGTTTCCTCTTTACTGCTTTTAGGCTACCTCCGTTCTTTAGAGCATGCTCGATTCTATTTATATTAAACTTTCTTATGTCGGCTACCGTGCGCTTATTTATTAACTCCTCAAAAAAAAATACACTGATGCTGTAATAACATTACAGATGGCAGCTGTTAAAGCCATGGACTGGTTTAAGTCTAATCATGTTAATACTTCTAAAACGCCACTTATATGTTTTCATAACCCATTAAAATAATTTGAGTTGAGTCATCCTGTTTATTTGCATAATTCCTCTTGTTTTCAATGTATCTGTGTACCAGTAAAATATGCGTATTCGGCCAAAAATCTTGACCTGATCTTCGACAGTTATCTTTCTTGAACTCGCACCTTTCTTTTGTTTGCCAAAGACTTCGTGCTGTATCGTGTGTCCTGTATAATATTAGATGTTTTATTCCATTTTCCGTCCGTAAATGTGTTACACATGTTCTAGCCTATAGTGTACTTAGACACGGAATCACTGTTTATGGTCACTGCACGGTTCGCTGGCAGCACAGGGTGAATTCGCTTTTGCGTTCACTTCTAAAGAATAACGCCTACGACCGGTCCATTGGTAATAACATTGACATTTTTGGGAGACTATAAAGGTTCCAAGTTTTAACGCTTTGTTAACAGAAACTATTGTGCTTAAACATTTCTGGTACAGTCAGTTCATCATTCCATATGTTCCTGCACGTGCTTTAAGACTGAAATACAGTTACTGAATTCCTCGCTCCGGGACTCGGTACGGAAAGCGCCGCCGTCTTACTATATTCCTGGCTGTTTCAATAGTTTGCCACCTAGTGTGTTCCGCATGAAAACAAAATACACCCTGAAAAAATTTTGCGGTATGTCTCCGCGTTCCGTCCTGCTCTATAATTATTTCATCTACTGTTACTGCCTTAAATTTCGCATTACTGTTATCTCTCTTGATGTTGTAATAGTTATGTCTCTACACTTGACTCTGTGTTGTTAACTTTTTTTTTTGCCGAGTCCGCTGCAAGAACTCTGTTTTCCTTTGTTTTGCCAATGCTCGCTGTCTGCCAGGCGCGGCCACTCAGGCGCTTTGAGGCTTTGGCAGGCCCGCCTTTTGGTGTACGAGAATTGACATGAATGAATGTACTGCCTGCCTGCCTGCCCTGGCCTGGCCTGGCCTGGCCTGGCCTGCCCTGGCCTGACCTCTGGCCTCTGGCCTCTGGCCTCTGGCCTCTGGCCTCTGGCCTCTGGCCTCTGGCCTGGCCTCTGGCCTGGCTTCTGGCCTGGCCTCTGGCCTGCCTGCATGCCTGCCTGCCTGCCTGCCCGCCCGCCTGCCTGCCTGCCTGCCTGCCTGCCTGCCTGCCGGCGGACGCTTGCTGCTGTTCGGCGGAGGCCGGCGGACGCCTGCTGCTGTTCGGCGGAGGCCGGCGGACGCTTGCTACTGTTCGGCGGAGGCCGGCGGACGCTGGCTGCTGTTCGGCGGAGGCCGGCGGACGCTGGCTGCTGTTCGGCGGAGGCCGGCGGACGCTTGCTACTGTTCGGCGGAGGCCGGCGGACGCTGGCTGCTGTTCGGCGGAGGCCGGCGGACGCTGGCTGCTGTTCGACGGAAGCCGGCGGACGCTGGCTGCTGTTCGGCGGAGGCCGGCGGACGCTTGCTGCTGTTCGGCGGAGGCCGGCGGACGCTGGTTGCTGTTCGGCGGAGGCCGGCGGACGCTGGCTGCTGTTCGGCGGAGGCCGGCGGACGCTGGCTTCTGTTTGGCGGAGGCCGGCGGACGCTGGCTGCTGTTCGGCGGAGGCCGGCGGACGCTGGCTGCTGTCCGGCGGAGGCCGGCGGACGCTGGCTGCTGTACGGCGGAGGCCGACGGACGCTGGCTGCTGTTTGGCGGAGGCCGGCGGACGCTGGCTGCTGTTCGGCGGAGGCCGGCGGACGCTTGCTGCTGTTCGGCGGAGGCCGGCGGACGCTTGCTGCTGTTCGGCGGAGGCCGGCGGACGCTTGCTGCCGTCGGCGGAGGCCGGCGGACTCTTGGTGCCGTCGGCGGAGGCCGGCGGACTCTTTGTGCCGTCGGCGGAGGCCGGCGGACGCTTGCTGCCGTCGGCGGTGGCCGGCGGACGCTTGCTGCTGTTCGGCGGAGGCCGGCGGACGCTTGCTGCTGTTCGGCGGAGGCCGGCGGACGCTTGCTGCCGTCGGCGGAGGCCGGCGGACTCTTGGTGCCGTCGGCGGAGGCCGGCGGACTCTTTGTGCCGTCGGCGGAGGCCGGCGGACGCTTGCTGCCGTCGGCGGTGGCCGGCGGACGCTTGCTGCTGTCGGCGGAGGCCGGCACACTTCGTGTCGACAAGACTTACGTATACTAATGCCAAGGGTACAAAAGGGCGAGTGAGAGCGAGGCACGCGGGGGAACAGCGGAGAAGCGGAGGCTCCGGCGGGTCAGGGACGCATCGGCTGGAAAAGAGGGACGCCGGCCACCGCTCCGGTGAGCTCGCGTTCTATGGCATCGCATCGTGGACTACCTGCCGTGCCTGAGCCCGTTCCGGGGAGTCAACGGAGGACGCTGCCACCTGCTACGGCCAGGGGTGTCTCCACCGCTGTCGCCACCCATCCGAGTGGTGCCCCCAACGCCAACAACACCGGCATCACCTCCACGGGAGCTTGGACCGGGAGCGTGTACGACGCAGCCAGCGACGCCAGCCCAAGGACGTCGAACGCCGCCTCGACGCCGCCTACTGGATCCATGCAATGCCGCAGCCACACCGAACCAAACGTGAGCACGAACGCCGACCGCTAATGGTAGAGCGCTATTAGTAGACGCTGGTAGCAATGTACCCAGGTCGTGTGTATTTATAGTCTTTGTGTTTTGTGTTAGTTTTGTGTTGTAGTGTGCGTGTCACGTAGGGTGTATTAAATGTGCGTTTGTGTGGGTACACCTGTCGCCTAGTCCATTATTTTGTTCCGAGTGTTCTCCGGGGAGATCCGTGACACTGAGCCTCCTTCAGTAAAGCTCCTTGCTCTGATAGTCTGTTAGAGAGCGGCGCAAGTGGTCGCCCTGGTTTTCGGAGCAGTCTTTTCAGTTTAGACATGTGGTATTCAAATGGGAACGCACTCCATGAATCCAATGGCCCCAGGTGCTCAACATCGGATGCTATATTGCTTAATCCATGCACATTGTGTGAAGCATGCTCCTTGCCGTATATCTTTGTAAAGCATTTAACAAAATGGTTCAGAAGCTCCCCTGCATACTGCGCTTCGCTTTTTGTGTCATTAGGCATTGAAAAAATGGTAATAGCAACATGCAAAGCTAGAAAACTTTCGTACATCTGTGACGGAAGAAGCGATGACACGGGTCCCCCATACAGCAGGAAGAAACGAAACTTTGTGGACTTCCAGCGATCCAGATCTGTGAGGCTACGCGGCTTTCGGTCAATTTCACAAGGAACAAACTGTGCGGCCTTGACATTTCTCTCTGAGAGTTCAATGCGGATTTTGCTGCCAAGCCTTATAGCTTTCGGGCGACGGAACCACAATACAAGCAATTTGTGCACCACGCCTAGGCAAACAAGGTGCATATTATCTAGTGGGACATCGCTCACAATGTTTATTGGCAGCTTCTCTACAGTGCTTCTTCCAGTATGATACTGCTCCTGCGACCTCTGCCTAAAACTGCAGTCGGTTCTCAGCTGACTGCTAATGTTTGGAAAACTCTTCCTTCAATGTATGCCCCCTTAACAGTGCACTTCGTGCAGCGGTAATAGCCCGGGTGGTTTTTGACACACAAAAAAATGCCTTTGCAGGCGCATCACACACTATGGCTTTTAGCTTTACAGGTATTGTGAAAGCTTCAACAGCAAGTCATGTAGCTAAAAGAACATTCAGCTCTTCAACAAAGCTGTATAGAAACTCATTTGCATCTCTCGGCTTGCTGTCACCGAAGAAAACACTCGCCACAAATGATGCCGCATTGCTGAGGTTGCTTATGCGGCCGAGAATTGTCCAAAACTGGCCTCTAGAACTTTTCGATAATGGGAGGCCATCAATGTGAAAAGTCAAATTCAGCCCCGGCGGCAGCTCTCGACACTCTCCCAGGATTTGCCGAATTCCTGCTTCTACACCGAAGTGGCGGTACTGACCTCCCGAAATTTCGGAAAGGTCATTCGATTTTTTCGGCGTCTGTAGCAGCGTTCTCGCGGATGACGGGAGAGAAGGAAACACTTGTGGCTGCGGAGCACTTTCAAAAGTGACGTGACAGCAGCATGCGACAACCCGGACTCCACTGCCGATGTTTGAAGGTGGTGCCGGAAGTCGCTACGTCCTCTTCAGCGCATTCATGATCGGCTTCGCAATCAAACCTGCAGTCAACCTGAGTACAAAGATCCTGATCAGCGCTTAAATCTACAAAAACCGATGAGGTCCCAGGTTGAGCATCTTGACTGTTGGGGTCTGTGGTCGGCACATCCTCAGTATCGGGCACAAAACGTTCGGTCACACACACATCACGCTGATGCTGGTTGCACTGTTAGCAATAGATCAGCACCAGCATCGGCACACGCGGCGAGCTGCAGGCTAACATCAACCCGTCTTTTCCTTGTGCGGCGAAATTTTTGCGCACAACTTTCCGTTGACATCGTGCAAATCAGTAGGTCGCAGTGCAAATCTACAAAGGAGTCACTCCTTTTTCTGAGAGGCATCCATCGTGGAATAACGCGCACGTGCGAGTAGCGTGCATGCGTCGCCGTCGCGGTGATCGATCACTATATCGACGTTGCGGATTCAGACTTGGTTTGCCTTAAATGAGAATTTACCACACACGGTAATGATGATGATATAGATGATGATGGTGGTGCGATGCGATGTTAAGAGGCAAGAAATATTGTGGAACGATTGACTTTGTGAAAAAAGAGTTTTTTTTATCGAAATAAACACTTACCGTAATTTGCCTACCCAGCAACACAGACGGGGCCCCGGATTCAAGCCCGCTTTCCGTGATCGGGCTAAAGTTGTGCTCCTTCTCCAACGGAAAAGCTAGCGACATTCCGTTGTGACGTTCCTTGTGTGTGCTACGAGGTTCCGCGTTCGAATGACGCGGCGTAGACGGAGCCCCCAGTGGCGGCGAAAGCACAACCGGACCCCCTTTCATGTTTCTACTGTATATGGCTGCAAGCAACTTGAGTGAGATTGCTTTTGGGCCTGCCGCCGTGGACCGCACGGAGACGACCCGGATGACAGCGGCATCATCAATTACCGAGCCATACTCGTTGAGAGTGACGACCAGAACGAAGGGGTTTAAGCCCAACCGGACCCCCTTTCCATAGTGTCTGCACGAGTCGAACGCCGCCGCCGCCGCCGCCGCTGGGAGACGGGCGTTATCTTCCCCAATTGCCGTGGCCGTTCCAGGGCGGCCTCGTTTCGGCGGGTCTGGCCCCGTGGCAAGACGGCGGGCCTCATCAATCAACCCTCCCGAGCACATCCCAGGACAAGGGACCACTTTCCCGGCCTTTTAGTGACCTCGCGTTCCGGCCTTGAGGGGCGAGTGTCATTTGATGGAGAACGGAGGCCGGTGACCCGCGGGAACCGACAGCGGGCCAGAGCGCGCCTTACCACAGCGGACGCTATGCGCTACCTCGAAGACAACCTTCTTTCCCTCGGACTCAACACGTGAGGGGGGCAAGACCATAAGTGCGGTGGGGTGTTTGTGCGCCCAAGTGAAAGCCCTAGGCCCCCCCCCCACTCCGGCGTGCGCGTCCTCACCCTAGGGAGTGTGGGAATAAGAGGATATAAAAATCGATAAGGAGTACCGAAGAGGGCACGCTCAGGACGACATCGTTCGCCAAGAGGGCCTTCAGCGCCGAAGCCCGACGGCGTGCAGCTTCTGCCAGCAACCGTTCGAGCTCAACTCCGGAGCGCCTCCATCGTCCCCATGAAGTCATCGGCACGTAAGCTCGGACGCCCCAGCCTCTGATGTATAATCTTAATCATGTGTAATTATTGAATATATCTGTTTGTTTAAACTGAGCCATACGGTGTCTCTTTGCCTCTCCGTCCCGTGTGGACCTGCGCATTATGAGGGGTCATCACACTGGTGTCAGAAGTGGGGTCTCAAAAGCAAATGTCCTCTGAATGCTGCGACATTCATGACTTCAAAATTGTAATCAAAAGGGAATCACGGGACTGACTGTGGTACTTTTACCCCCATTTGAGAGGCTTGAGGCACCGGAGGGCTTGAGTGAAAAACAAATGTCTGTATCTGAGGGAGCTCCCACTCCACAGCCGTCGCTCGGAGCAAGCATGCTGGCATTAGGAAGCGTCATTCCGACGTTTACAGGAGATAAGACAGGGGTTCCAATCTGCGATTTGTTTTCCATGCTAGAAGAGATTGGGAAAATGGGGGGATGGTCCGATGCTCAAATGCTGGGAATGGCGAGGTGTAAGATGGCAGGAGCTGCTCATGATTTTGCATGGCGAGACGAAAAAGTAAAATCCACAAAATCATTTGCGGAATTTAAGAAGCTCGCGTTTGAGCATTTCGACACTGAACCACGTCACGTGCGGGTACAGAGGTTCCGTGACGCCGGACAGATGGTAGGGGAGGACGTGCGAACGTTTGCGTCGCGGCTTCAGCGCTTAGCGCGGGATACGTTAAGCAGGGAGGAGGAAGGAGACCAGCTAAAGAAGAAATACGCGGAGGATATACTTAAAGAGGAAATGACCGCTTTGTTCGTGGCTGGTCTGCAAGACCCCGTGCGGCGATTCGTGCTCTCGCGCAAGCCGAGCAATTTCGACCAAGCCGTGGAGGCCGCATTGGATGAGGAACAAAATGAGGCGTTAACGACCGCCGCAGCGAGAGTACGCGTCATAGAGAGAGCGGTGCTCAACCCTGAGGTTGCTCTCTTGACAGAGCGGTTAGATCGCTTAGAACAGCTGCTATCTCAGCAGGTGGAACGCCAGGTGGAAGCGCGCGCTCAACAGCGCCCATTCGCTGGAAACTGGAGACCGCCACAAAGCTACAGGCGCGGTATGCGAGATTTTGAAGAAATCGTATGCTTCGCTTGCCAGGGTCACGGACACATCGCCAGGTTTTGCCAAAACGTGCGCCGTGGGGAGCCACAAAGAGAAGCAGGCGAGACACGCCCTAAGCAAGCCTACAGCGGGGCTCCAGATACCGAGACAAAAAACTAGATAGTCCTCCCCATCCTGAGGAGCATGGGGAGGGAGCAGTGGATGATGAGGTGGTGGTGGTTTGCGTGGCCGACGAGGCATGCCCTGTTGTGCGTTGCAAGTTAAATGGTTGTTGCATGGAATTGTTGATAGATACGGGGTCAAAGGTGACATTGCTTAAAGAGAGCAGTTTAAACACGCTTCGAAGGAAGGGGGACCGCGAGGTGTTGGAAGCGTCTGGTGGTATGGCAACCAAATTTGTAGGCATAACGGGGGATCCTCTTAGCATAAGTGGACTCTACCGGTTACACTTCTCTCTCGGCGGAATTGCATTGGAGCACCCCTGCTACATATGCCCGGACACGGTGTCTCTGCCAAACGGAGTGTCAGGTATATAAGGGCAGGATTGTTTGAGAAAAGGGAAGGTAGTAGTCTCATTCTCTGAGGAAGAGGTTAATGCGGGTGGCTCAAAAGTTCCTTTTTTGAACAGGAGAGGGGCTGAGATTCGTATTACCGATATTGACACCCGTCAAACAGTGGGATCATTGGAGAAGGTATATTCGCGGGTTGCCGTCAGGCTGGTCGATGAGGCGGTCGTCCTTCCTTGGTCGGAGCACATTTTGTACGCGTTTGTGCCTTCAGATGTAGAGAGCAGCGCCGTGGGAGTGCTTGAGCCGGTCGACTCTCTCAGCAATGGCCTGAAGGCAGCCGCGTGCCTCGTGACAGTTAATGACGCCCACAGAGTGCCCCTACGGGTGGTTAACTGTAGCCAGCAGCCACGGAGCCTTCCCAAGAACAAAACATTGGCTTTCTTCACCTCTGCGATAGAGAAACGTGAGCCCACCGATACGGTACTCGCAACTGTAGAGCATGCTAGTCCTTCGGCTGCTCCAAAGGTGTCGTTCGATCTTTCTCACGTAAAATCCAGGGAGAGGGAGGCTCTGGCTGGCTTGCTGAACGACTACTCGGAGGTATTCGCCGCGTCCAACCTGGATTTGGGCTGCTGTGGCGTTATAAAGCACAGGGTAGAAACCGGCACTTCATCGCCCGTTTACCAGCGTGCGTACAGGATTCCTTACTCCCAACGTGAGGAGATGGAGCGGCAGGTGCAGGACCTGTTTGATCGCGGCATTGTCGAACACTCAAAGTCACCCTGGGGAGCACCAGCACTATTGGTGGAAAAGCCAGATGGCTCGTATCAATTGGTAGTGGACTACCGCAAACTAAATGCCGTAACTCGCATCGATCCATACCCCATCCCCAATATACAGGAGACGCTTTCTCAGCTGGGCTCTGCCAGGTACTTCACGGTAGTGGACATGGCGGCGGGATTCTGGCAGATAGCAATGGATCCGGCAGATGCCGAGAAAACGGCATTCAACACGCCCTTAGGGCACTATGAATGGAAAAGAATGCCGATGGGTCTGGCCAACAGCCCTGCTGTCTGGCAGAGAACCGCTGATGTTATCCTGGCAGGTGTTCTGGGGAGGCTGTGCTTCGTGTATATGGATGACATATTCATATACAGTGACAGTTTTGAGAACCATTTGCGCGATATTGAGCAGGTTTTGGTGCGACAAGAGGAGCGGGTCTCAAGCTGAAGCCCTCTAAGTGCCAATTCCTCAAAAACGAGGTGAAATATGTCGGGCACGTTGTTTCAGCTGACGGCGTGCGACCGGACCCTGAGAAACTAAGGTGTGTCTTGGATTTTCCATCCCCGACTAGCGTCCGCCAGGTCCGGCAGTTTCTCGGCCTGATCGGTTACTACCGAAGGCACATAAAGGAGTTCGGCAAGCTCGCTAAGCCACTCACCGCCTTAACAGCCAGAAATGTCGCCTTTCGCTGGAACGAAAACGCGGAGGATGCTTTTGGGGCCCTGAAAAGGAAGCTAATGAGTGCACCGCTGTTGCGCCACACGGATTTTAATTTGCCCTTCGTTATGGCCACAGATGCGTCAAAGTTCGCAGTTGGTGCCGTGCTATCTTAGGTTATCGAGGGCAAAGAACATCCCGTTGCTTTTGCTAGCCGACAGCTGAGCCCCACAGAGCAAAAGTACGGAGCTACGGAAAGGGAGTGCCTCGCCGTTGTCTGGGCAGTAAAGCACTTCAGATGCTACCTTTACGGCCACAAATTCAAGCTAGTCACAGACTGCCATCCTCTGAAATGGGTGATGAGTGTCAGGGACCCTAGCTCGCGACTCGCTGGATGGAATCTACACCTGCAGGAATACTGCTTTGAAGTTGAGCACAAGTCAGCAAAGACACATCTGAATGCTGATGCACTCAGCCGCACAGCTGCCGTGGCAGCTATAGATGAGTTTGTCCCCGTAGTCGACCCCGCCGAATTACGCACAGAGCAGTGCAAAGATCCTGACCTGAAGCAAATAATCGAAAGATTAGAGGGCGCACCGTCTCACCCCGAACAGCTGGGTTATTTCATTGGCAAAGACGGCACCCTGTATCGGCGCACGAGGCCAACCAGGAAAGGGAGACCAGAGAAAACCGCTTGGGAGAGAGTCGTCATACCTCGGTCGTGGACAGAAAGGGTTCTTCGCGCGTTTCACGATGCGCCATTCGCCGGTCATTTTGGCGTAGCGAAGACACGCAGGCGTGTGGAGCGTTTGTACTTTTGGAGTGGCATGCGACAGGATGTTAGAGACTACTGTGCGAAGTGTCATTCCTGTCTCAAAAGAAAAACACCCAAGGGACGAAGACCAGCTCCAATTCAGCCGTTCCCTGAGGTTTCGGCTCCCTTCGAGCGGACAGGTATGGACATAATGGGCCTATTGCCCACGACCACTTCCGGAAACAAGTACATTTTAGTATTTGTCGATCACCTTTCAAAATACGCGGAAGCGGTAACACTCCCAGATCAGAAGGCAGACACGGTTGCAAGAGCATTTGTCGAACAGATCGTGCTCCGACATGGACCCCCGCGGCAACTCTTGACAGATCGGGGAACGAACTTCGTGTCGCAGCTAATGAGGAGAGTTTGCGAGCTGCTTAAGATCGCTAAGAAGCAGACAACACCGTACCATCCGGCTTGCAACGGCGCGGTGGAGCGACTGAACCAAACCGTGGCCGGGTTCCTGTCGCATTTTGTTTCGCGCGACCAGCGGGACTGGGACTTGTGGCTCCCGTATGCAATGTTTGCCTACAATTCCGCAGCACACGAGAGCACGGGCGAATCGCCATTCTTTCTTCTCTACGGCGGAGACCCGGACCAGCCTGGTGAAGTGCCAGAGGGCCCCCGTCGTGTCCCATACGCTTCACTGGACGACTATAAGGTTGAGCTAGAATCGCGCTTGCAAGTGGCGAGGGACATCGCAAAGGAGGCCTTAAAGAAAGCGGCGAAGCGCAGGAAGGAGGTGCACGATCGCAGTGCTAGAGACGCGCCGTTTAATGTGGGGGACAGCGTGTACATTGAGAACTGCCAAAGGCAGATTGGGCTAGCTCGTAAGTTCCAGACGAAGTGGAGAGGACCGTGCGAGGTTGTCGAGAAGCTTTCTCCGGTAAACTTCAGAGTCCGAGACGTGAACCGGCGCTTGATAAGGATACACGCAAATCGCCTCAAGTCGGCACCGGTTCAGTATTCACGAAATGAGGAAAGGGAAAGCGCGGATTTTGATCGGGACAGAAGTGAAGCGGAGCGCGCAGATAGTTCGCAAGAAACGCCCTCTCCTGCATTTGTTCGGCAGGCGCCAGAGGTGACGGCCGGAATGCCACCGGATTTACTTCATGCATTGCTAGAAGAAGAAGCGCACGAAGTTGCCGCGCAGATAACGCCAGGAGAGGCTCCTGCCACGAGCCCTCGCGAGTCCCAAAGCAGACAAAGGGTGACAGACTCACTTAGTATGACTCATGAAGGCCGTTATCCGCTGCGAAATCGGAAAGCTAAGTCGGACTAATGGCGTAAACAGAGCGGAGTTGTGAACTGGTTAGAATTGTGTAATGCCGCAGCTCATAACATTGCTATGTGCTTATGTGTTAAGTTATCGGAGTTGGTAGTTAAACCTTTCTGTCATTAAGTAACACCTTCACAGGAGAGCATGCGGAGCGCATGCAGAACCTGCCCTACTTCCTTTCGTTATCTATAATTTTGTCTGTGCCGTGATCGTGCTAGAAGTGGGAGCGTCTTTGTAACTGTGGTAAATTTATTTCGTCCAGTTTGGACTAGAAAGGAGAGGCTTGGGTGCTGAGTTTCATGTTTATCTGTAAAAGAAGATCATTGCTGCCCCTGGAGACGCCAGTTATGACAGCGGAGGCATATGGTGTTGTGCAGTGGTGTTGAGTGCAGCGAAAAGTGTTTTGTCGGACGCACTGTGCGAGGCGATTCAGAAAAGCAAGGGGAGCTGCATGGACTCAAATGTTCGGAGAACATTCTTCTGGAGGGTGAGCGAGTGTGACGTTACTTGTGTGTGCTACGAGGTTCCGCGTTCGACGGCGCGGCGTAGACGGAGCCCCCCGTGGCGGCGAAAGCACAACCGGACCCCCTTTCATGTTTCTACTGTATATGGCTGCAAGCAACTTGAGTGAGATTGCTTTTGTGCCTGCCGCCGTGGACCGCACGGAGACGACCCAGATGGCAGCGGCATCATCAATTACCGAGCCATACTCGTTGAGAGTGACGACCACAACGAAGGGGTTTAAGCCCAACCGGACCCCTTTCCATAGTGTCGGCACGAGTCAAACGCCGCCGCCGCCGCCGCCGCTGGGAGACGGGCGTTATCTTCCCCAATTGCCGTGGCCGTTCCAGGGCGGCCTCGTTTCGGCGGGTCTGGCCCCGTGGCAAGACGGCGGGCCTCATCAATCAACCCTCCCGAGCACATCCCAGGACAAGGGACCACTTTCCCGGCCTTTTAGTGACCTCGCGTTCCGGCCTTGAGGGGCGAGTGTCATTTGATGGAGAACGGAGGCCGGTGACCCGCGGGAACCGACAGCGGGCCAGAGCGCGCCTTACCACAGCGGACGCTATGCGCTAACTCGAAGACAACCTTCTTTCCCTCGGACTCAACACGTGAGGGGGGCGAGACCATAAGTGCGGTGGGGTGTTTGTGCGCCCAAGTGAAAGCCCTAGCCCCCCCCCCACTCCGGCATGGGCGTCCTCACCCTAGGGAGTGTGGGGATAAGAGGATATAAAAATCGACGAGTACCGAAGAGGGCACGCTCAGGACGACATCGTTCGCCAAGGGGGCCTTCAGCGCCGAAGCCCGACGGCGTGCAGCTTCTGCCAGCAACCGTTCGAGCTCAACTCCGGAGCGCCTCCATCGTCCCCATGAAGTCATCGGCACGTAAGCTCGGACGCCCCAGCCTCTGATGTATAATCTTAATCATGTGTAATTATTGAATATATCTGTTTGTTTAAACTGAGCCATACGGTGTCTCTTTGCCTCTCCGTCCCGTGTGGACCTGCGCATTATGGGGGTCATCACACCGTACAACGCGTAGTCATGCATGAAGGAAAACAATTTGCAGAAGCTTGAATTGTGCGCGATGGCATCGTCACATGAAAAACGGCAATCACAACTACGGTAGACCAGAACTCGATTTTCTCAGGACATGAACCAGCAGCGATGCGGGTGGTTGAATACGACGTTGGAGCCTTACCGCAACCGCGCGTCAAACTTTTTTTTGTGTCGTTGGCACGCAGCAGTTGCAGTTAGAACCAGGGTGCATGCGCGGTATTCAGCCAAAGGCGGTGGTTACTCTGGCTTTCGCGTGCAGCAATTTTCGGTCTAAGCGAGCTGTCGTTGAAAAAAAAACTTTATGCATGCATGCTGTCAAAGGGATAAAACTTCGGAGGCGAGCGCCGGCGCAGTAATGCATCTCAAATAAAACTTAATAGGAGTCAATGTTTAGAATTCAAATTACGCACACGCGCGCACGTACGCGCGCGCACACACAGTGGCCAATGTGGATACAGTCAGGAAAAAAATGGCTGCAGCTTAGCTGAGCTAACCTTGGTTATGACAGCGAAAGCTTGCATTCGTTGTGCGTTCCGCACTGCGAGAACTCTCTTCCAGCGGCTGGCCAGTCTCCGCCGCGGCTACTTATAAGACTTGTCGCTGTCTTCTTTCGGCATCTTTCGCTTGTCTTTGAGCCACGCAAAGCTGCCGCTCTTTATCGGTTTCGGCTGCCCGTTTAGAGCGTTGGCGCCCCCTGTCGATTGATATGTCCCTCGCGCACTTGACAATATCGGCCAGATAACCAAAATCGGCCCGACGTCTGCGAGTACCCACTCTCAAGGACGTCGGCTCGGGCTGACTTGCTTTATATTGTCACGACCTGAGGAGCCGTGCAGGTAGACGTCGGGGGGAACAGAAGGCTAGGCGCTTTAATCAGACAGCCAGGGTCCAAAGCACAGAGCCAGAGCGCCTCGGGAGCCAACACTTCGTCGTCGTCTTTGACTAAGCGGGGAGGCCGCGCGGCGCGTTCGGCACGTGGCATTATTTATAGTTCCATAATTCCTCGTCCCGAAGGCTCGGACACTCTACCCAACGGAGCACGGGTTCGTGGTAGCCCCTGCCCCACGACAGTGTTGGAACATGTTCTTAGCTCCCTTAACTGAAAATACAAAAGCGAAGCACTGCTCGGGTGTAAAGAATTAAGGGCTTACCGGTAGTTTTTTGAGGACGTCAAACTCTCGCGGTGTACAGCATCGGGCTACGTGATGTTCACTGACGAATCGTCAGTCGTGTGTATAGTGGTCTTCCAAGCGCCAGCGTGATAATATCGCGGTGCCCTTCTGCCCAGGGAATCTACAGGCACATAAAATGCCGTGACTTGCCGGCCGCATGCCGAAAGTCTGCGTGCACAGTTCTGGTGCGATGTCCTGTCGCGGCATGCACTACTTTCGCGGACACTCAGTTCTTGCAGTCGTGCACCTGTCACAGTAAAGTCCTTTTTTGTGCAGTGTACCTCGCACTCCTTCCACTCCAGTCGCTGCTCTGAGCGGCTGCAGAGGCGAAACACCATATGATAGCGATGTAAACAATAAACTCCACTTTTCTAGGACAACAGTATTTGAATGAAGCCATGTAGGCATCAAGAACACTTAATTCTGTGTCCTTCGAACATGCATATCGGGCACTAAGCTTCATCCTTATTTAATTAAGATATATCGACGAGTGAAGCATCTGGAGATGAGTTTTCGATAACTCACATATTATTGTGATGTACAAAATTCGAGAGCAAAATTTTCATCTAACTAGATTCCCCCCCCACCCCCCAAGCTTCCTGTTAGCATAAAGCACTAGTGGATGTTTACATTTTTAGAACGGCTCCTAAGATGTATCGTAACAACTTAACAACTTTTTATTACTTATCCAAAAAAGCGAATACACTAAACATTGCGTCTGGCGCATGAGAGCGTAAGGTGCTTGTGGGACATAAAACTAAATCCAACAAACTCGGAGGCAGATCGGTGGACACATTCATTGATGCAGCGCTGCAAAGACCGGATTTTGGTCTCAAATGGTTCCATCTAAAGTGGCGCGTGCGTTGTTTTGCGATGATTATTGTCAATAGACAAGACAACCAGGGTGGCGATAGCATAGACATTGGTTTAAATGATAGTTCTGTCATCGGTTTAAGCTGTCCATTAAAGACATTTGGTTTTTTATAGAATACACTTCTCAACGCGTGGCGCGGGTATACTTAGTGACTACTTTCTGTGGCTATGCAGTGGTAGCTACGAGCGCGCGTCACCTGCTCTCAGGCCTGTGCCTTCGGTTTGTGTTCGCGGGTATAGCCACGATGGTGTATATTGTATTTCTGGCTTGTAACCGCAGGCGCGATCAATTTAAGGAGCTGCGGGGAGCACGACGATAGGTGATCACATGGTAGTCGAAGCACCATAAGTGACGGCTGCCTTCTACTGGCCAAGAATCAGCTTTTCCGACAACTTTTTACGAGTGACTGACCATCCCTGTGGCGTAGCCCTTCGCGCTCAACACCATCTGGTACATGACTGTGTTCTGCACATTATTTCTCTCTCGATGTCGTCCATAGAAAGCATTATGCAATCCCAAACTGTCGCCATTAATAGATTGACGGTGTGTTTGGTCGCGAATAAGGGCTTTGCGATCTGCAACAGCAGGTAGTCTCTCCTCTCACTGATGAGCTGCAGGACCTCCTCGTTTTATCCTTGTGAACCTCCTTGTGTTAACGTCCGCTCCGAGAAGCGGCACTGTGAGCGCTCAGCTTCCGGAAGATTATGTGCAGGCGAACCCCGCCCGACTTGCCTGCTCCTAGAGAGATATCATCGAAGAGTGTGCGCAGGCGCGCTGCCCGATCCTCCATGGTCAAGATGACGGCCCTAGGGTACTCCCGGTTGAAGATCGCGAATTTCTTCAGCCTCTAACCGGACCACGTTGGGCGTCGTCATGATGCAGCTTTGTGTTCCATGCGTCAAGTAAGCGCATATCCAAAGGAGCAGCAAAAATAGCGAATAGCTAACAACTCTATTTTTGATGGTGTTCACTACTACGTTCACAACCGCCGAGCCCTTCGGGCTGACGTTTTCACAGGTTCTGTGCCGAGCTCCTTCAGCCTTTCATCCGAGCACTTCGAACAGTAGGGTGACCGCTCTGTCCGCTTTCGTAACGGTCTTCGGATGCTCAAACTGCGACCCTAACGATCGAGCTAGACTGTTTCTTTCGGCCTCTAATTTTTCCCATACTCGTGGATCGACGCTACTGTTGATGGTGCCTGTCTGTTTATTGGCAAATTAGTGCCAATGTTTAACCGCTAATATGTGTAATCCTGGTTCTGCGACTGCCTACGTAGACAAATTGGCACTTCACGAGAGTGCTTAGAATAGCGGAAAGTTGCCAGGTTGGCCAAGTACGGCAGGTCAAACGTGACCTGTTTGTAGTATGCGAGACGTGTTAGAAGAATGTAAAACAGCGACTACAATTTACAATCGGAAAATTAGCAGTCCCATACGTATTCTGTTTACGTAAAAATGTCGATTTCTTTTGTACGGCAAGTATTGTAAAATCGCTCAAAATCAAGCACAACATAGTCCCCGAAAAACCGAGTGCAACTCTGAAGATCGAAGTGGCGCTTTTCAAAGGCTGTGGTTGGCGCATGGTAGCCTTAGCTACTGATGTGCCACAACACCCAGCATACACAACGCTTTTATATTCGGTTCTAAGGATAGCTGTTCTGCAGTGTCTTGCAGGCCTGATTCAGCATTTGCATAACCACAAGCGGTAGGGCAGCCGCCCTGCTGCCTCAGACCTTGCGAACCTGCGGAAAACTTCCCTAGTTGCCATGAGGCAATCGGTATTTGAGCACTAGCGTTTTCACTTGTTCATTCTTTCACGAAGAACTTTACCACATTTAGTGTGAAGAAGTGTGTTCCGTTTCGATAGCGCCAATGTTCATGCAATGAAGAACGGGACGCAGGTGTTCCGCAAGGCGTCCAGTGTTCTTAGTGTTGCGGACCGCATTGGCTTTAACTCCGGCCACATCGAATACGCATCTGCTAGTGGTGGGAGTGAGCTGCTTTGTGCGCAGTAATTTATTCAGTTATACAGAAAAAAATATCCTGGCAGTGCTAAGCTTGGCTGCTTAGCTCGTGATATTCCGCCGATAGTCGTTTTACTGCGCGCTGTGCCGAGCTGCATTGCATGTTTGCTTATGCAGTACAAAACAGCTACATTATGCACAATCGAACTGTGCTACGCTTGTACGTAGAGTGCGGAGAACCGATATTATGTAACTTTTTTTTCTGTATTTCTTTGACACATGGCACGGTCTTCTCTGCGGTGACTACTTTCATGCTGTTGAGCGCTGCCGCTGGGCAGTGCTACTGCGGCCGTAGCACTTCCTCCACTTTATTCCATCTCAGGTTGTGTATAGGTTATCGCATCGCGGCAACTCTGGCTCCAGCCACATGCTATGCCACTCCCGGCGTTCCCAGTCATTCTATGTTGATTTGCCCATCTGGTTGCCTTTAGGTCTATCTTAGGACACGCGATGGCTCGGTTGTCGCAGTAGCACAGTCGGCGGATTACACTGAAGCCCTTCTCGGGGGTTGGCTCAGTAAAACAGCGGTCGCCGCTAAAGCAATGCTTGCTAGTGTTCTGTAACTAAAGTAGTAATAGTGGTTTTGGCTGCCAATAGAAAATTCAAGCACTGAATAGGTGTTGTTGAGGCATATTCCCTATAATAACAGGGCAACGGATCCTGGACAAAGACAAACAAAACGAAGGGCAAATAACTAGGTGACCGTCTGCTTCGGTCAATACTAAATAGCATCTAACTTCTGAAGATATGCAGTGGCTGAAATAAAGACGAGCGTCCACATATTTATTTCAAAGTAATCAATACCCTGGGCGAAAAACGCGGCACGCAGCACCGCGAGTGTTGAAACGGAACTCGCGAAGTGCGCCACCAACCG
Organism: Amblyomma americanum; assembly: GCF_052857255.1. Taxonomy (NCBI): domain Eukaryota; kingdom Metazoa; phylum Arthropoda; class Arachnida; order Ixodida; family Ixodidae; genus Amblyomma; species Amblyomma americanum. Next base: position 136,099,331 of record NC_135504.1, on the reverse strand, counting down.
CAAATTCTTCGCCCTGGCTCCGCGTCACGTTTCGGCTTTGCCGGAAAGAAACCGCCCAGCGAGGCTTCGGAAACAATTCAGCCGCGAGCATCCGTCAGCAGCCCAACGGATCTGAATCTTCGGCCGCAACGAAATCTGCGCAGTCAGTGCGATCGCGGGCGTCCAAGTTATCTGCGGCGATGCGTGTGTTCGCGCGCATTTTGTTAGGTCATATTCTTTAGTCTAGTTCTGCGGCTAGGTTTTTATCAGCTCTGGGGCGCGATTATAAATCGCTCTCAAAAGCTGTCAATTTTGAGATCGTGACGTCAAAATGACGACACCGAGTGATGCCGACCGCCGAAAAGGCCAATGCGGAGCAAGGTTGCGGTGGCTAGTAGCAGGGCTCCTCCCCGAAACCACTATTCGCACAAGGGACCGTAGACTAATGTTTTGCTGTAAAGTCGCAGTGAATAAAAACGAGTAATGTTTTATTTTGCTAAGAAACTGTATTTCAAACTGAACAGCACCAACCAAACAAAGCAGTGTTGTCATTTTTGCAATTATGTTTGCTGTTCATTCACTTTTTTTGCCGCGAAGGTGTGCTGTCAGCGGTAAAGCGTGAACATGTTAGTCTGAAAATGAACAGAAACGCAATGAAGAAAACAAGTAATGTTTTATTTTGGTAGTAATCTGTGTTGTAAAGTTAATAACAGGAAGGAAAATTAGAAGCGTTCTAATTTTTTCAAATAATTTTGCTGTAGGGTAACTTCTTCCGCCATGAGGGCGCTGGCAGTGGTATCGCGTGAACATGGCGGCCTGCAAGAAATCAGCTGAACCCACGGCTAGTTCCCGATTTTTTGCGTGTCCTCAAATTCAAGGTACTTTGCGGATGTCTGAAGTGCGCAGAAAAATCTGATTGAAGGCAGTGAATGCTACGGGCCTGCGGAGATCAACTTACAAGGAGCGCTGGGCTGGAAAATCGACGAAGACAACATATTGTGGTAAGTGTGTATTTGCTTAGAAGACTCGGTCTGTGCGCACGACGTCGTGATCCTTAACCGGAAAATGGTATGCGCACAATGCGACCTAAGCGCCCTCAGCGGCGGTGGCGGTGGCCGGACGTACTGCTCGGCGCGGCATCGTGCGCTGCTGCCGCCTGCGCACGCTGGCGTTGCACTCTGTATATAAAGCGAATGTGCTGTGGCAATTCCGCTTTTTCTAAAGTCCTTTTACGGGGGTACCCGAATCGCTGGCAGCGAGATTCGTGGCAGTTGTGCTCAAAGGCGCAACGCCGTGCTCGTGCCGTATCGCTCCGAATCAGAACTGACATCCCTTACAATCCCGACCGTAATCGTCGTGGGGTGGACTCGCGCGCGGGACTCGATTTTCGGTAGGTGCTCCTGATCACATATAACAGCAGTCATAAACTCTAGGACAGCAGCGACATACGTCAGGTCGAAGCAAGCGCAGCATTTGTCTATAGGCGCTGCTGTCTATGCAATTAAAAGTACCCCCGGTATGAAACGAAACACGTTCAACCAATGAGAACTTCACAAGTATTAGTGTCACAAAATTCGGCGCATGTTCGAAACAAACCGGCGCTGCGCCTAAGCAATCGCGCCCGCGCGCGGTAAAGTAAAACAAAAAAAAACAGCGGGGAAGAACCCCCGGGAGCACACGGTGCTTTTAACTCAGCTCGCCGTCGGAGCGCCAAAGTAAACATAGACACGCGCGGCGGCGATTCTTCTCGAATGTTGGAGAAGTTTTTGCTTGTTGTCGACGGAAAGGGGGTAACCTTTCGCTCCAAAGGATACCCCCCCACCACTTCGCTCGGCGTCGATGATTCAGCGTGCCGCGAATGACCTAGATTGTTCTAGAAGGTGGTTTCCGCGCTGGACCAATGGGGACGCGCGCCTCGAAGACAACCTTCTTTCCCTCGGACTCAACACGTGAGGGGGGCAAGACCATAAGTGCGGTGGGGTGTTTGTGCGCCCAAGTGAAAGCCCTAGGCCCCCCCCCCCACTCCAGCGTGCGCGTCCTCACCCTAGGGAGTGTGGGGATAAGAGGATATAAAAATCGATAAGGAGTACCGAAGAGGGCACGCTCAGGACGACATCGTTCGCCAAGATTGCCTTCAGCGCCGAAGCCCGACGGCGTGCAGCTTCTGCCAGCAACCGTTCGAGCTCAACTCCGGAGCGCCTCCATCGTCCCCATGAAGTCATCGGCACGTAAGCTCGGACGCCCCAGCCTCTGATGTATAATCTTAATCATGTGTAATTATTGAATATATCTGTTTGTTTAAACTGAGCCATACTGTGTCTCTTTGCCTCTCCGTCCCGTGTGGACCTGCGCATTATGAGGGGTCATCACACTGGTGTCAGAAGTGGGGTCTCAAAAGCAAATGTCCTCTGAATGCTGCGACATTCATGACTTCAAAATTGTAATCAAAAGGGAATCACGGGACTGACTGTGGTACTTTTACCCCCATTTGAGAGGCTTGAGGCACCGGAGGGCTTGAGTGAAAAACAAATGTCTGTATCTGAGGGAGCTCCCACTCCACAGCCGTCGCTCGGAGCAAGCATGCTGGCATTAGGAAGCGTCATTCTGACGTTTACAGGAGATAAGACAGGGGTTCCAATCTGCGATTTGTTTTCCATGCTAGAAGAGATTGGGAAAATGGGGGGATGGTCCGATGCTCAAATGCTGGGAATGGCGAGGTGTAAGATGGCAGGAGCTGCTCATGATTTTGCATGGCGAGACGAAAAAGTAAAATCCACAAAATCATTTGCGGAATTTAAGAAGCTCGCGTTTGAGCATTTCGACACTGAACCACGTCACGTGCGGGTACAGAGGTTCCGTGACGCCGGACAGATGGTAGGGGAGGACGTGCGAACGATTGCGTCGCGGCTTCAGCGCTTAGCGCGGGATACGTTAAGCAGGGAGGAGGAAGGAGACCAGCTAAAGAAGAAATACGCGGAGGATATACTTAAAGAGGAAATGACCGCTTTGTTCGTGGCTGGTCTGTAAGACCCCGTGCGGCGGTTCGTGCTCTCGCGCAAGCCGAGCAATTTCGACCAAGCCGTGGAGGCCGAATTGGATGAGGAACGAAATGAGGCGTTAACGACAGCCGCAGCGAGAGTACGCGTCATAGAGAGAGAGCGGTGCTCAACCCTGAGGTTGCTCTCTTGACAGAGCGGTTAGATCGCTTAGAACAGCTGCTATCTCAGCAGGTGGAACGCCAGGTGGAAGCGCGCGCTCAACAGCGCCCATTCGCTGGAAACTGGAGACCGCCACAAAGCTACAGGCGCGGTATGCGAGATTTTGAAGAAATCGTATGCTTCGCTTGCCAGGGTCACGGACACATCGCCAGGTTTTGCCAAAACGTGCGCCGTGGGGAGCCACAAAGAGAAGCAGGCGAGACACGCCCTAAGCAAGCCTACAGTGGGGCTCCAGATACCGAGACAAAAAACTAGATAGTCCTCCCCATCCTGATGAGCATGGGGAGGGAGCAGTGGATGATGAGGTGGTGGTGGTTTGCGTGGCCGACGAGGCATGCCCTGTTGTGCGTTGCAAGTTAAATGGTTGTTGCATGGAATTGTTGATAGATACGGGGTCAAAGGTGACATTGCTTAAAGAGAGCAGTTTAAACACGCTTCGAAGGAAGGGGGACCGCGAGGTGTTGGAAGCGTCTGGTGGTATGGCAACCAAATTTGTAGGCATAACGGGGGATCCTCTTGGCATAAGTGGACTCTACCGGTTACACTTCTCTCTCGGCGGAATTGCATTGGAGCACCCCTGCTACATATGCCCGGACACGGTGTCTCTGCCAAACGGAGTGTCAGGTATATAAGGGCAGGATTGTTTGAGAAAAGGGAAGGTAGTAGTCTCATTCTCTGAGGAAGAGGTTAATGCGGGTGGCTCAAAAGTTCCGTTTTTGAACAGGAGAGGGGCTGAGATTCGTATTACCGATATTGACACCCGTCAAACAGTGGGATCATTGGAGAAGGTATATTCGCGGGTTGCCGTCAGGCTGGTCGATGAGGCGGTCGTCCTTCCTTGGTCGGAGCACATTTTGTACGCGTTTGTGCCTTCAGATGTAGAGAGCAGCGCCGTGGGAGTGCTTGAGCCGGCCGACTCTCTCAGCAATGGCCTGAAGGCAGCCGCGTGCCTCGTGACAGTTAATGACGCCCACAGAGTGCCCCTACGGGTGGTTAACTGTAGCCAGCAGCCACTGAGCCTTCCCAGGAACAAAACATTGGCTTTCTTCACCTCTGCGATAGAGAAGCGTGAGCCCACCGATACGGTACTCGCAACTGTAGAGCATGCTAGTCCTTCGGCTGCTCCAAAGGTGTCGTTCGATCTTTCTCACGTAAAATCCAGGGAGAGGGAGGCTCTGGCTGGCTTGCTGAACGACTACTCGGAGGTATTCGCCGCGTCCAACCTGGATTTGGGCTGCTGTGGCGTTATAAAGCACAGGATAGAAACCGGCACTTCATCGCCCGTTTACCAGCGTGCGTACAGGATTCCTTACTCCCAACGTGAGGAGGTGGAGCGGCAGGTGCAGGACCTGTTTGATCGCGGCATTGTCGAACACTCAAAGTCACCCTGGGGAGCACCAGCACTATTGGTGGAAAAGCCAGATGGCTCGTATCAATTGGTAGTGGACTACCGCAAACTAAATGCCGTAACTCGCATCGATCCATACCCCATCCCCAATATACAGGAGACGCTTTCTCAGCTGGGCTCTGCCAGGTACTTCACGGTAGTGGACATGGCGGCGGGATTCTGGCAGATAGCAATGGATCCGGCAGATGCCGAGAAAACGGCATTCAACACGCCCTTAGGGCACTATGAATGGAAAAGAATGCCGATGGGTCTGGCCAACAGCCCTGCTGTCTGGCAGAGAACCGCTGATGTTATCCTGGCAGGTGTTCTGGGGAGGCTGTGCTTCGTGTATATGGATGACATATTCATATACAGTGACAGTTTTGAGAACCATTTGCGCGATATTGAGCAGGTTTTGGTGCGACAAGAGGAGCGGGTCTCAAGCTGAAGCCCTCTAAGTGCCAATTCCTCAAAAACGAGGTGAAATATGTCGGGCACGTTGTTTCAGCTGACGGCGTGCGACCGGACCCTGAGAAACTAAGGTGTGTCTTGGATTTTCCATCCCCGACTAGCGTCCGCCAGGTCCGGCAGTTTCTCGGCCTGATCGGTTACTACCGAAGGCACATAAAGGAGTTCGGCAAGCTCGCTAAGCCACTCACCGCCTTAACAGCCAAAAATGTCGCCTTTCGCTGGAACGAAAACGCGGAGGATGCTTTTGGGGCCCTGAAAAGGAAGCTAATGAGTGCACCGCTGTTGCGCCACACGGATTTTAATTTGCCCTTCGTTATGGCCACAGATGCGTCAAAGTTCGCAGTTGGTGCCGTGCTATCTTAGGTTATCGAGGGCAAAGAACATCCCGATGCTTTTGCTAGCCGACAGCTGAGCCCCACAGAGCAAAAGTACGGAGCTACGGAAAGGGAGTGCCTCGCCGTTGTCTGGGCAGTAAAGCACTTCAGATGCTACCTTTACGGCCACAAATTCAAGCTAGTCACAGACTGCCATCCTCTGAAATGGGTGATGAGTGTCAGGGACCCTAGCTCGCGACTCGCTGGATGGAATCTACACCTGCAGGAATACTGCTTTGAAGTTGAGCACAAGTCAGCAAAGACACATCTGAATGCTGATGCACTCAGCCGGACAGCTGCCGTGGCAGCTATAGATGAGTTTGTCCCCGTAGTCGACCCCGCCGAATTACGCACAGAGCAGTGCAAAGATCCTGACCTGAAGCAAATAATCGAAAGATTAGAGGGCGCACCGTCTCACCCCGAACAGCTGGGTTATTTCATTGGCAAAGACGGCACCCTGTATCGGCGCACGAGGCCAACCAGGAAAGGGAGACCAGAGAAAACCGCTTGGGAGAGAGTCGTCATACCTCGGTCGTGGACAGAAAGGGTTCTTCGCGCGTTTCACGATGCGCCATTCGCCGGTCATTTTGGCGTAGCAAAGACACGCGGCGTGTGGAGCGTTTGTACTTTTGGAGTGGCATGCGACAGGATGTTAGAGACTACTGTGCGAAGTGTCATTCCTATCTCGAAAGAAAAACACCCAAGGGACGAAGACCAGCTCCAATTCAGCCGTTCCCTGAGGTTTCGGCTCCCTTCGAGCGGACAGGTATGGACATAATGGGTCTATTGCCCACGACCACTTCCGGAAACAAGTACATTTTAGTATTTGTCGATCACCTTTCAAAATACGCGGAAGCGGTAGCACTCCCAGATCAGAAGGCAGACACTGTTACAAGAGCATTTGTCGAACAGATCGTGCTCCGACATGGACCCCCGCGGCAACTCTTGACAGATCGGGGAACGAACTTCGTGTCGCAGCTAATGAGGAGAGTTTGCGAGCTGCTTAAGATCGCTAAGAAGCAGACAACACCGTACCATCCGGCTTGCAACGGCGCGGTGGAGCGACTGAACCAAACCGTGGCCGGGTTCCTGTCGAATTTTGTTTCGCGCGACCAGCGGGACTGGGACTTGTGGCTCCCGTATGCAATGTTTGCCTACAATTCCGCAGCACACGAGAGCACGGGCGAATCGCCATTCTTTCTTCTCTACGGCGGAGACGCGGACCAGCCTGGTGAAGTGCCAGAGGGCCCCCGTCGTGTCCCATACGCTTCACTGGACGACTATAAGGTTGAGCTAGAATCGCGCTTGCAAGTGGCGAGGGACATCGCAAAGGAGGCCTTAAAGAAAGCGGCGAAGCGCAGGAAGGTGGTGCACGATCGCAGTGCTAGAGACGCGCCGTTTAATGTGGGGGACAGCGTGTACATTGAGAACTGCCAAAGGCAGATTGGGCTAGCTCGTAAGTTCCAGACGAAGTGGAGAGGACCGTGCGAGGTTGTCGAGAAGCTTTCTCCGGTAAACTTCAGAGTCCGAGACGTGAACCGGCGCTTGATAAGGATACACGCAAATCGCCTCAAGTCGGCACCGGTTCAGTATTCACGAAATGAGGAAAGGGAAAGCGCGGATTTTGATCGGGACAGAAGTGAAGCGGAGCGCGCAGATAGTTCGCAAGAAACGCCCTCTCCTGCATTTGTTCGGCAGGCGCCAGAGGTGACGGCCGGAATGCCACCGGATTTACTTCATGCATTGCTAGAAGAAGAAGCGCACGAAGTTGCCGCGCAGATAACGCCAGGAGAGGCTCCTGCCACGAGCCCTCGCGAGTCCCAAAGCAGACAATGGGTGACAGACTCACTTAGTATGACTCATGAAGGCCGTTATCCGCTGCGAAATCGGAAAGCTAAGTCGGACTAATGGCGTAAACAGAGCGGAGTTGTGAACTGGTTAGAATTGTGTAATGCCGCAGCTCATAACATTGCTATGTGCTTATGTGTTAAGTTATCGGAGTTGGTAGTTAAACCTTTCTGTCATTAAGTAACACCTTCACAGGAGAGCATGCGGAGCGCATGCAGAACCTGCCCTACTTCCTTTCGTTATCTATAATTTTGTCTGTGCCGTGATCGTGCTAGAAGTGGGAGCGTCTTTGTAACTGTGGTAAATTTATTTCGTCCAGTTTGGACTAGAAAGGAGAGGCTTGGGTGCTGAGTTTCATGTTTATCTGTAAAAGAAGATCAGTGCTGCCCCTGGAGACGCCAGTTATGACAGCGGAGGCATATGGTGTTGTGCAGTGGTGTTGAGTGCAGCGAAAAGTGTTTTGTCGGACGCACTGTGCGAGGCGATTCAGAAAAGCAAGGGGAGCTGCATGGACTCAAATGTTCGGAGAACATTCTTCTGGAGGGTGAGCGAGTGTGACGTTACTTGTGTGTGCTACGAGGTTCCGCGTTCGACGGCGCGGCGTAGACGGAGCCCCCAGTGGCGGCGAAAGCACAACCGGACCCCCTTTCATGTTTCTACTGTATATGGCTGCAAGCAACTTGAGTGAGATTGCTTTTGTGCCTGCCGCCGTGGACCGCACGGAGACGACCCAGATGGCAGCGGCATCATCAATTACCGAGCCATACTCGTTGAGAGTGACGACCAGAACGAAGGGGTTTAAGCCCAACCGGACCCCTTTCCATAGTGTCGGCACGAGTCGAACGCCGCCGCCGCCGCCGCCGCTGGGAGACGGGCGTTATCTTCCCCAATTGCCGTGGCCGTTCCAGGGCGGCCTCGTTTCGGCGGGTCTGGCCCCGTGGCAAGACGGCGGGCCTCATCAATCAACCCTCCCGAGCACATCCCAGGACAAGGGACCACTTTCCCGGCCTTTTAGTGACCTCGCGTTCCGGCCTTGAGGGGCGAGTGTCATTTGATAGAGAACGGAGGCCGGTGACCCGCGGGAACCGACAGCGGGCCAGAGCGCGCCTTACCACAGCGGACGCTATGCGCTACCTCGAAGACAACCTTCTTTCCCTCGGACTCAACACGTGAGGGGGGCGAGACCATAAGTGCGGTGGGGTGTTTGTGCGCCCAAGTGAAAGCCCTAGCCCCCCCCCCCACTCCGGCATGGGCGTCCTCACCCTAGGGAGTGTGGGGATAAGAGGATATAAAAATCGACGAGTACCGAAGAGGGCACGCTCAGGACGACATCGTTCGCCAAGGGGGCCTTCAGCGCCGAAGCCCGACGGCGTGCAGCTTCTGCCAGCAACCGTTCGAGCTCAACTCCGGAGCGCCTCCATCGTCCCCATGAAGTCATCGGCACGTAAGCTCGGACGCCCCAGCCTCTGATGTATAATCTTAATCATGTGTAATTATTGAATATATCTGTTTGTTTAAACTGAGCCATACGGTGTCTCTTTGCCTCTCCGTCCGTGTGGACCTGCGCATTATGAGGGGTCATCACACTGGTGTCAGAAGTGGGGTCTCAAAAGCAAATGTCCTCTGAATGCTGCGACATTCATGACTTCAAAATTGTAATCAAAAGGGAATCACGGGACTGACTGTGGTACTTTTACCCCCATTTGAGAGGCTTGAGGCACCGGAGGGCTTGAGTGAAAAACAAATGTCTGTATCTGAGGGAGCTCCCACTCCACAGCCGTCGCTCGGAGCAAGCATGCTGGCATTAGGAAGCGTCATTCCGACGTTTACAGGAGATAAGACAGGGGTTCCAATCTGCGATTTGTTTTCCATGCTAGAAGAGATTGGGAAAATGGGGGGATGGTCCGATGCTCAAATGCTGGGAATGGCGAGGTGTAAGATGGCAGGAGCTGCTCATGATTTTGCATGGCGAGACGAAAAAGTAAAATCCACAAAATCATTTGCGGAATTTAAGAAGCTCGCGTTTGAGCATTTCGACACTGAACCACGTCACGTGCGGGTACAGAGGTTCCGTGACGCCGGACAGATGGTAGGGGAGGACGTGCGAACGTTTGCGTCGCGGCTTCAGCGCTTAGCGCGGGATACGTTAAGCAGGGAGGAGGAAGGAGACCAGCTAAAGAAGAAATACGCGGAGGATATACTTAAAGAGGAAATGACCGCTTTGTTCGTGGCTGGTCTGTAAGACCCCGTGCGGCGGTTCGTGCTCTCGCGCAAGCCGAGCAATTTCGACCAAGCCGTGGAGGCCGCATTGGATGAGGAACGAAATGAGGCGTTAACGACAGCCGCAGCGAGAGTACGCGTCATAGAGAGAGCGGTGCTCAACCCTGAGGTTGCTCTCTTGACAGAGCGGTTAGATCGCTTAGAACAGCTGCTATCTCAGCAGGTGGAACGCCAGGTGGAAGCGCGCGCTCAACAGCGCCCATTCGCTGGAAACTGGAGACCGCCACAAAGCTACAGGCGCGGTATGCGAGATTTTGAAGAAATCGTATGCTTCGCTTGCCAGGGTCACGGACACATCACCAGGTTTTGCCAAAACGTGCGCCGTGGGGAGCCACAAAGAGAAGCAGGCGAGACACGCCCTATGCAAACCTACAGCGGGGCTCCAGATACCGAGACAAAAAACTAGATAGTCCTCCCCATCCTGAGGAGCATGGGGAGGGAGCAGTGGATGATGAGGTGGTGGTGGTTTGCGTGGCCGACGAGGCATGCCCTGTTGTGCGTTGCAAGTTAAATGGTTGTTGCATGGAATTGTTGATAGATACGGGGTCAAAGGTGACATTGCTTAAAGAGAGCAGTTTAAACACGCTTCGAAGGAAGGGGGACCGCGAGGTGTTGGAAGCGTCTGGTGGTATGGCAACCAAATTTGTAGGCATAACGGGGGATCCTCTTGGCATAAGTGGACTCTACCGGTTACACTTCTCTCTCGGCGGAATTGCATTGGAGCACCCCTGCTACATATGCCCGGACACGGTGTCTCTGCCAAACGGAGTGTCAGGTATATAAGGGCAGGATTGTTTGAGAAAAGGGAAGGTAGTAGTCTCATTCTCTGAGGAAGAGGTTAATGCGGGTGGCTCAAAAGTTCCGTTTTTGAACAGGAGAGGGGCTGAGATTCGTATTACCGATATTGACACCCGTCAAACAGTGGGATCATTGGAGAAGGTATATTCGCGGGTTGCCGTCAGGCTGGTCGATGAGGCGGTCGTCCTTCCTTGGTCGGAGCACATTTTGTACGCGTTTGTGCCTTCAGATGTAGAGAGCAGCGCCGTGGGAGTGCTTGAGCCGGTCGACTCTCTCAGCAATGGCCTGAAGGCAGCCGCGTGCCTCGTGACAGTTAATGACGCCCACAGAGTGCCCCTACGGGTGGTTTACTGTAGCCAGCAGCCACTGAGCCTTCCCAAGAACAAAACATTGGCTTTCTTCACCTCTGCGATAGAGAAACGTGAGCCCACCGATACGGTACTCGCAACTGTAGAGCATGCTAGTCCTTCGGCTGCTCCAAAGGTGTCGTTCGATCTTTCTCACGTAAAATCCAGGGAGAGGGAGGCTCTGGCTGGCTTGCTGAACGACTACTCGGAGGTATTCGCCGCGTCCAACCTGGATTTGGGCTGCTGTGGCGTTATAAAGCACAGGATAGAAACCGACACTTCATCGCCCGTTTACCAGCGTGCGTACAGGATTCCTTACTCCCAACGTGAGGAGATGGAGCGGCAGGTGCAGGACCTGTTTGATCGCGGCATTGTCGAACACTCAAAGTCACCCTGGGGAGCACCAGCACTATTGGTGGAAAAGCCAGATGGCTCGTATCAATTGGTAGTGGACTACCGCAAACTAAATGCCGTAACTCGCATCGATCCATACCCCATCCCCAATATACAGGAGACGCTTTCTCAGCTGGGCTCTGCCAGGTACTTCACGGTAGTGGACATGGCGGCGGGATTCTGGCAGATAGCAATGGATCCGGCAGATGCCGAGAAAACGGCATTCAACACGCCCTTAGGGCACTATGAATGGAAAAGAATGCCGATGGGTCTGGCCAACAGCCCTGCTGTCTGGCAGAGAACCGCTGATGTTATCCTGGCAGGTGTTCTGGGGAGGCTGTGCTTCGTGTATATGGATGACATATTCATATACAGTGACAGTTTTGAGAACCATTTGCGCGATATTGAGCAGGTTTTGGAGCGACAAGAGGAGCGGGTCTCAAGCTGAAGCCCTCTAAGTGCCAATTCCTCAAAAACGAGGTGAAATATGTCGGGCACGTTGTTTCAGCTGACGGCGTGCGACCGGACCCTGAGAAACTATGGTGTGTCTTGGATTTTCCATCCCCGACTAGCGTCCGCCAGGTCCGGCAGTTTCTCGGCCTGATCGGTTACTACCGAAGGCACATAAAGGAGTTCGGCAAGCTCGCTAAGCCACTCACCGCCTTAACAGCCAAAAATGTCGCCTTTCGCTGGAACGAAAACGCGGAGGATGCTTTTGGGGCCCTGAAAAGGAAGCTAATGAGTGCACCCTGTTGCGCCACACGGATTTTAATTTGCCCTTCGTTATGGCCACAGATGCGTCAAAGTTCGCAGTTGGTGCCGTGCTATCTTAGGTTATCGAGGGCAAAGAACATCCCGTTGCTTTTGCTAGCCGACAGCTGAGCCCCACAGAGCAAAAGTACGGAGCTACGGAAAGGGAGTGCCTCGCCGTTGTCTGGGCAGTAAAGCACTTCAGATGCTACCTTTACGGCCACAAATTCAAGCTAGTCACAGACTGCCATCCTCTGAAATGGGTGATGAGTGTCAGGGACCCTAGCTCGCGACTCGCTGGATGGAATCTACACCTGCAGGAATACTGCTTTGAAGTTGAGCACAAGTCAGCAAAGACACATCTGAATGCTGATGCACTCAGCCGCACAGCTGCCGTGGCAGCTATAGATGAGTTTGTCCCCGTAGTCGACCCCGCCGAATTACGCACAGAGCAGTGCAAAGATCCTGACCTGAAGCAAATAATCGAAAGATTAGAGGGCGCACCGTCTCACCCCGAACAGCTGGGTTATTTCATTGGCAAAGACGGCACCCTGTATCGGCGCACGAGGCCAACCAGGAAAGGGAGACCAGAGAAAACCGCTTGGGAGAGAGTCGTCATACCTCGGTCGTGGACAGAAAGGGTTCTTCGCGCGTTTCACGATGCGCCATTCGCCGGTCATTTTGGCGTAGCGAAGACACGCAGGCGTGTGGAGCGTTCGTACTTTTGGAGTGGCATGCGACAGGATGTTAGAGACTACTGTGCGAAGTGTCATTCCTGTCTCGAAAGAAAAACACCCAAGGGACGAAGACCAGCTCCAATTCAGCCGTTCCCTGAGGTTTCGGCTCCCTTCGAGCGGACAGGTATGGACATAATGGGCCTATTGCCCACGACCACTTCCGGAAACAAGTACATTTTAGTATTTTTCGATCACCTTTCAAAATACGCGGAAGCGGTAGCACTCCCAGATCAGAAGGCAGACACGGTTACAAGAGCATTTGTCGAACAGATCGTGCTCCGACATGGACCCCCGCGGCAACTCTTGACAGATCGGGGAACGAACTTCGTGTCGCAGCTAATGAGGAGAGTTTGCGAGCTGCTTAAGATCGTTAAGAAGCAGACAACACCGTACCATCCGGCTTGCAACGGCGCGGTGGAGCGACTGAACCAAACCGTGGCCGGGTTCCTGTCGAATTTTGTTTCGCGCGACCAGCGGGACTGGGACTTGTGGCTCCCGTATGCAATGTTTGCCTACAATTCCGCAGCACACGAGAGCACGGGCGAATCGCCATTCTTTCTTCTCTACGGCGGAGACGCGGACCAGCCTGGTGAAGTGCCAGAGGGCCCCCGTCGTGTCCCATACGCTTCACTGGACGACTATAAGGTTGAGCTAGAATCGCGCTTGCAAGTGGCGAGGGACATCGCAAAGGAGGCCTTAAAGAAAGCGGCGAAGCGCAGGAAGGAGGTGCACGATCGCAGTGCTAGAGACGCGCCGTTTAATGTGGGGGACAGCGTGTACATTGAGAACTGCCAAAGGCAGATTGGGCTAGCTCGTAAATTCCAGACGAAGTGGAGAGGACCGTGCGAGGTTGTCGAGAAGCTTTCTCCGGTAAACTTCAGAGTCCGAGACGTGAACCGGCACTTGATAAGGATACACGCAAATCGCCTCAAGTCGGCACCGGTTCAGTATTCACGAAATGAGGAAAGGGAAAGCGCGGATTTTGATCGGGACAGAAGTGAAGCGGAGCGCGCAGATAGTTCGCAAGAAACGCCCTCTCCTGCATTTGTTCGGCAGGCGCCAGAGGTGACGGCCGGAATGCCACCGGATTTACTTCATGCATTGCTAGAAGAAGAAGCGCACGAAGTTGCCGCGCAGATAACGCCAGGAGAGGCTCCTGCCACGAGCCCTCGCGAGTCCCAAAGCAGACAATGGGTGACAGACTCACTTAGTATGACTCATGAAGGCCGTTATCCGCTGCGAAATCGGAAAGCTAAGTCGGACTAATGGCGTAAACAGAGCGGAGTTGTGAACTGGTTAGAATTGTGTAATGCCGCAGCTCATAACATTGCTATGTGCTTATGTGTTAAGTTATCGGAGTTGGTAGTTAAACCTTTCTGTCATTAAGTAACACCTTCACAGGAGAGCATGCGGAGCGCATGCAGAACCTGCCCTACTTCCTTTCGTTATCTATAATTTTGTCTGTGCCGTGATCGTGCTAGAAGTGGGAGCGTCTTTGTAACTGTGGTAAATTTATTTCGTCCAGTTTGGACTAGAAAGGAGAGGCTTGGGTGCTGAGTTTCATGTTTATCTGTAAAAGAAGATCAGTGCTGCCCCTGGAGACGCCAGTTATGACAGCGGAGGCATATGGTGTTGTGCAGTGGTGTTGAGTGCAGCGAAAAGTGTTTTGTCGGACGCACTGTGCGAGGCGATTCAGAAAAGCAAGGGGAGCTGCATGGACTCAAATGTTCGGAGAACATTCTTCTGGAGGGTGAGCGAGTGTGACGTTACTTGTGTGTGCTACGAGGTTCCGCGTTCGACGGCGCGGCGTAGACGGAGCCCCCAGTGGCGGCGAAAGCACAACCGGACCCCCTTTCATGTTTCTACTGTATATGGCTGCAAGCAACTTGAGTGAGATTGCTTTTGTGCCTGCCGCCGTGGACCGCACGGAGACGACCCAGATGGCAGCGGCATCATCAATTACCGAGCCATACTCGTTGAGAGTGACGACCACAACGAAGGGGTTTAAGCCCAACCGGACCCCTTTCCATAGTGTCGGCACGAGTCGAACGCCGCCGCCGCCGCCGCCGCTGGGAGACGGGCGTTATCTTCCCCAATTGCCGTGGCCGTTCCAGGGCGGCCTCGTTTCGGCGGGTCTGGCCCCGTGGCAAGACGGCGGACCTCATCAATCAACCCTCCCGAGCACATCCCAGGACAAGGGACCACTTTCCCGGCCTTTTAGTGACCTCGCGTTCCGGCCTTGAGGGGCGAGTGTCATTTGATGGAGAACGGAGGCCGGTGACCCGCGGGAACCGACAGCGGGCCAGAGCGCGCCTTACCACAGCGGACGCTATGCGCTACCTCGAAGACAACCTTCTTTCCCTCGGACTCAACACGTGAGGGGGGCGAGACCATAAGTGCGGTGGGGTGTTTGTGCGCCCAAGTGAAAGCCCTAGCCCCCCCCCCCCACTCCGGCATGGGCGTCCTCACCCTAGGGAGTGTGGGGATAAAAGGATATAAAAATCGACGAGTACCGAAGAGGGCACGCTCAGGACGACATCGTTCGCCAAGGGGGCCTTCAGCGCCGAAGCCCGACGGCGTGCAGCTTCTGCCAGCAACCGTTCGAGCTCAACTCCGGAGCGCCTCCATCGTCCCCATGAAGTCATCGGCACGTAAGCTCGGACGCCCCAGCCTCTGATGTATAATCTTAATCATGTGTAATTATTGAATATATCTGTTTGTTTAAACTGAGCCATGCGGTGTCTCTTTGCCTCTCCGTCCCGTGTGGACCTGCGCATTATGGGGGTCATCACACCGTACAACGCGTAGTCATGCATGAAGGAAAACAATTTGCAGAAGCTTGAATTGTGCGCGATGGCATCGTCACATGAAAAACGGCAATCACAACTACGGTAGACCAGAACTCGATTTTCTCAGGACATGAACCAGCAGCGATGCGGGTGGTTGAATACGACGTTGGAGCCTTACCGGAACCGCGCGTCAAACTTTTTTTTGTGTCGTTGGCACGCAGCAGTTGCAGTTAGAACCAGGGTGCATGCGCGGTATTCAGCCAAAGGCGGTGGTTACTCTGGCTTTCGCGTGCAGCAATTTTCGGTCTAAGCGAGCTGTCGTTGAAAAAAAAACTTTATGCATGCATGCTGTCAAAGGGATAAAACTTCGGAGGCGAGCGCCGGCGCAGTAATGCATCTCAAATAAAACTTAATAGGAGTCAATGTTTAGAATTCAAATTACGCACACGCGCGCACGTACGCGCGCGCACACACAGTGGCCAATGTGGATACAGTCAGGAAAAAAATGGCTGCAGCTTAGCTGAGCTAACCTTGGTTATGCCAGCGAAAGCTTGCATTCGTTGTGCGTTCCGCACTGCGAGAACTCTCTTCCAGCGGCTGGCCAGTCTCCGCCGCGGCTACTTATAAGACTTGTCGCTGTCTTCTTTCGGCATCTTTCGCTTGTCTTTGAGCCACGCAAAGCTGCCGCTCTTTATCGGTTTCGGCTGCCCGTTTAGAGCGTTGGCGCCCCCTGTCGATTGATATGTCCCTCGCGCACTTGACAATATCGGCCAGATAACCAAAATCGGCCCGACGTCTGCGAGTACCCACTCTCAAGGACGTCGGCTCCGGCTGACTTGCTTTATATTGTCACGACCTGAGGAGCCGTGCAGGTAGACGTCGGGGGGAACAGAAGGCTAGGCGCTTTAATCAGACAGCCAGGGTCCAAAGCACAGAGCCAGAGCGCCTCGGGAGCCAACACTTCGTCGTCGTCTTTGACTAAGCGGGGAGGCCGCGCGGCGCGTTCGGCACGTGGCATTATTTATAGTTCCATAATTCCTCGTCCCGAAGGCTCGGACACTCTACCCAACGGAGCACGGGTTCGTGGTAGCCCCTGCCCCACGACAGTGTTGGAACATGTTCTTAGCTCCCTTAACTGAAAATACAAAAGCGAAGCACTGCTCGGGTTTAAAGAATTAAGGGCTTACCGGTAGTTTTTTGAGGACGTCAAACTCTCGCGGTGTACAGCATCGGGCTACGTGATGTTCACTGACGAATCGTCAGTCGTGTGTATAGTGGTCTTCCAAGCGCCAGCGTGATAATATCGCGGTGCCCTTCTGCCCAGGGAATCTACAGGCACATAAAATGCCGTGACTTGCCGGCCGCATGCCGAAAGTCTGCGTGCACAGTTCTGGTGCGATGTCCTGTCGCGGCATGCACTACTTTCGCGGACACTCAGTTCTTGCAGTCGTGCACCTGTCACAGTAAAGTCCTTTTTTGTGCAGTGTACCTCGCACTCCTTCCACTCCAGTCGCTGCTCTGAGCGGCTGCAGAGGCGAAACACCATATGATAGCGATGTAAACAATAAACTCCACTTTTCTAGGACAACAGTATTTGAATGAAGCCATGTAGGCATCAAGAACACATAATTCTGTGTCCTTCGAACATGCATATCGGGCACTAAACTTCATCCTTATTTAATTAAGATATATCGACGAGTGAAGCATCTGGAGATGAGTTTTCGATAACTCACATATTATTGTGATGTACAAAATTCGAGAGCAAAATTTTCATCTAACTAGATTCCCCCCCCCACCCCCCAAGCTTCCTGCTAGCATAAAGCACTAGTGGATGTTTACATTTTTAGAACGGCTCCTAAGATGTATCGTAACAACTTAACAACTTTTTATTACTTATCCAAAAAAGCGAATACACTAAACATTGCGTCTGGCGCATGAGAGCGTAAGGTGCTTGTGGGACATAAAACTAAATCCAACAAACTCGGAGGCAGATCGGTGGACACATTCATTGATGCAGCGCTGCAAAGACCGGATTTTGGTCTCAAATGGTTCCATCTAAAGTGGCGCGTGCGTTGTTTTGCGATGATTATTGTCAATAGACAAGACAACCAGGGTGGCGATAGCATAGACATTGGTTTAAATGATAGTTCTGTCATCGGTTTAAGCTGTCCATTAAAGACATTTGGTTTTTTATAGAATACACTTCTCAACGCGTGGCGCGGGTATACTTAGTGACTACTTTCTGTGGCTATGCAGTGGTAGCTACGAGCGCGCGTCACCTGCTCGCAGGCCTGTGCCTTCGGTTTGTGTTCGCGGGTATAGCCACGATGGTGTATATTGTATTTCTGGCTTGTAACCGCAGGCGCGATCAATTTAAGGAGCTGCGGGGAGCACGACGAGAGGTGATCACATGGCAGTCGAAGCACCATAAGTGACGGCTGCCTTCTACTGGCCAAGAATCAGCTTTTCCGACAACTTTTTACGAGTGACTGACCATCCCTGTGGCGTAGCCCTTCGCGCTCAACACCATCTGGTACATGACTGTGTTCTGCACATTATTTCTCTCTCGATGTCGTCCATAGAAAGCATTATGCAATCCCAAACTGTCGCCATTAATAGATTGACGGTGTGTTTGGTCGCGAATAAGGGCTTTGCGATCTGCAACAGCAGGTAGTCTCTCCTCTCACTGATGAGCTGCAGGACCTCCTCGTTTTATCCTTGTGAACCTCCTTGTGTTAACGTCCGCTCCGAGAAGCGGCACTGTGAGCGCTCAGCTTCCGGAAGATTATGTGCAGGCGAACCCCGCCCGACTTGCCTGCTCCTAGGGAGATATCATCGAAGAGTGTGCGCAGGCGCGCTGCCCGATCCTCCATGGTCAAGATGACGGCCCTAGGGTACTCCCGGTTGAAGATCGCGAATTTCTTCAGCCTCTAACCGGACCACGTTGGGCGTCGTCATGATGCAGCTTTGTGTTCCATGCGTGAAGTAAGCGCATATCCAAAGGAGCAGCAAAAATAGCGAATAGCTAACAACTCTATTTTTGATGGTGTTCACTACTACGTTCACAACCGCCGAGCCCTTCGGGCTGACGTTTTCACAGGTTCTGTGCCGAGCTCCTTCAGCCTTTCATCCGAGCACTTCGAACAGTAGGGTGACCGCTCTGTCCGCTTTCGTAACGGTCTTCGGATGCTCAAACTGCGACCCTAACGATCGAGCTAGACTGTTTCTTTCGGCCTCTAATTTTTCCCATACTCGTGGATCGACGCTACTGTTGATGGTGCCTGTCTGTTTATTGGCAAATTAGTGCCAATGTTTAACCGCTAATATGTGTAATCCTGGTTCTGCGACTGCCTACGTAGACAAATTGGCACTTCACGAGAGTGCTTAGAATAGCGGAAAGTTGCCAGGTTGGCCAAGTACGGCAGGTCAAACGTGACCTGTTTGTAGTATGCGAGACGTGTTAGAAGAATGTAAAACAGCGACTACAATTTACAATCGGAAAATTAGCAGTCCCATACGTATTCTGTTTACGTAAAAATGTCGATTTCTTTTGTACGGCAAGTATTGTAAAATCGCTCAAAATCACGCACAACATAGTCCCCGAAAAACCGAGTGCAACTCTGAAGATCGAAGTGGCGCTTTTCAAAGGCTGTGGTTGGCGCATGGTAGCCTTAGCTACTGATGTGCCACAACACCCAGCATACACAACGCTTTTATATTCGGTTCTAAGGATAGCTGTTCTGCAGTGTCTTGCAGGCCTGATTCAGCATTTGCATAACCACAAGCGGTAGGGCAGCCGCCCTGCTGCCTCAGACCTTGCGAACCTGCGGAAAACTTCCCTAGTTGCCATGAGGCAATCGGTATTTGAGCACTAGCGTTTTCACTTGTTCATTCTTTCACGAAGAACTTTACCACATTTATTGTGAAGAAGTGTGTTCCGTTTCGTTAGCGCCAATGTTCATGCAATGAAGAACGGGACGCAGGTGTTCCGCAAGGCGTCCAGTGTTCTTAGTGTTGCGGACCGCATTGGCTTTAACTCCGGCCACATCGAATAAGCATCTGCTAGTGGTGGGAGTGAGCTGCTTTGTGCGCAGTAATTTATTCAGTTATACAGAAAAAAATATCCTGGCAGTGCTAAGCTTGGCTGCTTAGCTCGTGATATTCCGCCGATAGTCGTTTTACTGCGCGCTGTGCCGAGCTGCATTGCATTTTTGCTTATGCAGTACAAAACAGCTACATTATGCACAATCGAACTGTGCTATGCTTGTACGTAGAGTGCAGAGAACCGATATTATGTAACTTCTTTCCTGTATTTCTTTGACACATGGCACGGTCTTCTCTGCGGTGACTACTTTCATGCTGTTGAGCGCTGCCGCTGGGCAGTGCTACTGCGGCCGTAGCACTTCCTCCACTTTATTCCATCTCAGGTTGTGTATAGGTTATCGCATCGCGGCAACTCTGGCTCCAGCCACATGCTATGCCACTCCCGGCGTTCCCAGTCATTCTATGTTGATTTGCCCATCTGGTTGCCTTTAGGTCTATCTTAGGACACGCGATGGCTCGGTTGTCGCAGTAGCACAGTCGGCGGATTACACTGAAGCCCTTCTCGGGGGTTGGCTCAGTAAAACAGCGGTCGCCGCTAAAGCAATGCTTGCTAGTGTTCTGTAACTAAAGTAGTAATAGTGGTTTTGGCTGCCAATAGAAAATTCAAGCACTGAATAGGTGTTGTTGAGGCATATTCCCTATAATAACAGGGCAACGGATCCTGGACAAAGACAAACAAAACGAAGGGCAAATAACTAGGTGACCGTCTGCTTCGGTCAATACTAAATAGCATCTAACTTCTGAAGATATGCAGTGGCTGAAATAAAGACGAGCGTCCACATATTTATTTCAAAGTAATCAATACCCTGGGCGAAAAACGCGGCACGCAGCACCGCGAGTGTTGAAACGGAACTCGCGAAGTGCGCCACCAACCGCAAATTCTTCGCCCTGGCTCCGCGTCACGTTTCGGCTTTGCCGGAAAGAAACCGTCCAGCGAGGCTTCGGAAACAATTCGGCCGCGAGCATCCGTCAGCAGCCCAACGGATCTGAATCTTCGGCCGCAACGAAATCTGCGCAGTCAGTGCGATCGCGGGCGTCCAAGTTATCTGCGGCGATGCGTGTGTTCGCGCGCATTTTGTTAGGTCATATTCTTTAGTCTAGTTCTGCGGCTAGGTTTTTATCAGCTCTGGGGCGCGATTATAAATCGCTCTCAAAAGCTGTCAATTTTGAGATCGTGACGTCAAAATGACGACACCGAGTGATGCCGACCGCCGAAAAGGCCAATGCGGAGCAAGGTTGCGGTGGCTAGTAGCAGGGCTCCTCCCCGAAACCACTATTCGCACAAGGGACCGTAGACTAATGTTTTGCTGTAAAGTCGCAGTGAATAAAAACGAGTAATGTTTTATTTTGCTAAGAAACTGTATTTCAAACTGAACAGCACCAACCAAACAAAGCAGTGTTGTCATTTTTGCAATTATGTTTGCTGTTCATTCACTTTTTTTGCCGCGAAGGTGTGCTGTCAGCGGTAAAGCGTGAACATGTTAGTCTGAAAATGAACAGAAACGCAATGAAGAAAACAAGTAATGTTTTATTTTGGTAGTAATCTGTGTTGTAAAGTTAATAACAGGAAGGAAAATTAGAAGCGTTCTAATTTTTTCAAATAATTTTGCTGTAGGGTAACTTCTTCCGCCATGAGGGCGACAAAAGCATTTGTTGGGCGAGTTGGTGTTTACGAAGCGCCATGAGGGCGCCATGAGGGCGCTGGCAGTGGTATCGCGTGAACATGGCGGCCTGCAAGAAATCAGCTGAACCCACGGCTAGTTCCCGATTTTTTGCGTGTCCTCAAATTCAAGGTACTTTGCGGATGTCTGAAGTGCGCAGAAAAATCTGATTGAAGGCAGTGAATGCTACGGGCCTGCGGAGATCAACTTACAAGGAGCGCTGGGCTGGAAAATCGACGAAGACAACATATTGTGGTAAGTGTGTATTTGCTTAGAAGACTCGGTCTGTGCGCACGACGTCGTGATCCTTAACCGGAAAATGGTATGCGCACAATGCGACCTAAGCGCCCTCAGCGGCGGTGGCGGTGGCCGGACGTACTGCTCGGCGCGGCATCGTGCGCTGCTGCCGCCTGCGCACGCTGGCGTTGCACTCTGTATATAAAGCGAATGTGCTGTGGCAATTCCGCTTTTTCTAAAGTCCTTTTACGGGGGTACCCGAATCGCTGGCAGCGAGATTCGTGGCAGTTGTGCTCAAAGGCGCAACGCCGTGCTCGTGCCGTATCGCTCCGAATCAGAACTGACATCCCTTACAACCCCGACCGTAATCGTCGTGGGGTGGACTCGCGCGCGGGACTCGATTTTCGGTAGGTGCTCCTGATCACATATAACAGCAGTCATAAACTCTAGGACAGCAGCGACATACGTCAGGTCGAAGCAAGCGCAGCATTTGTCTATAGGCGCTGCTGTCTATGCAATTAAAAGTACCCCCGGTATGAAACGAAACACGTTCAACCAATGAGAACTTCACAAGTATTAGTGTCACAAAATTCGGCGCATGTTCGAAACAAACCGGCGCTGCGCCTAAGCAATCGCGCCCGCGCGCGGTAAAGTAAAACAAAAAAAACAGCGGGGAAGAACCCCCGGGAGCACACGGTGCTTTTAACTCAGCTCGCCGTCGGAGCGCCAAAGTAAACATAGACACGCGCGGCGGCGATTCTTCTCGAATGTTGGAGAAGTTTTTGCTTGTTGTCGACGGAAAGGGGGTAACCTTTCGCTCCAAAGGATACCCCCCCACCACTTCGCTCGGCGTCGATGATTCAGCGTGCCGCGAATGACCTAGATTGTTCTAGAAGGTGGTTTCCGCGCTGGACCAATGGGGACGCGCGCCCGGCGCAAGGAGAAGGAGTTTGTGCGGTTGAAGCTGCGTGTATGTGCGCGCCTGCCTTGGCGCGAAGAACAGACGCGGTCCGCGCCTATAAATGAGAAGCTGCAACCGCCGTCTGTTAGCGCGATTGTCCGGACCCGTGGAGTATCGGTTACGGGTCCAAGTTGGACTTATTTTTGGAAATGTGGCGGAGAGTTTGAAGAATGCTTCACTCCCTCCACCGGTTGGTCCGGTATTGCACTACCTCCGGGATCGGCCTTGTCTTTAGCGCGTCTGTACTATCCTGTCTTTCTATCCCATCTTTCAACACTCCTTCTATCTGCACGTGGTAGCGATTGTGGCTCGCTTGAGCCAGTGAGCAGGCCTGTGCACTTTCTTTCTTCCTGGCAGTAACAGACAGACGTCTGTTAGCCCTAGCCGGCGTTCAAGCTTCCGAGAAGCGCGCCCGCTCGACTCCCGGGAGAACACCACTCAACCAGCCAAGGACAGACCAACGAGGCAACGTGCGCCAGTCTGCGGATCGGCCCTGTCGTGCTCCTCGGGTCGTCGGGCTGTCGCAGTGCCCGGTGAACAAATTGTGTTTTGTTTATTTGTCTCTCTCTGTGTTAGTGCACTTTAGGTCCAAAGATTTTGTTGAATTGTATCCCTCTCTATTGTGACTTTGCATGAGTTGCATTGTCTTTGTGAATCACTTTGTATGTGCTCTTATGAGTGATTGTAAAATCCTTTGTATCCTCTCTTCGCTGTATAAACTTTGTTTTCTTTTGTGAACCATTGAATCCGACCCATTCTCTGGCTTGCGACCGGCGAAACCTGGGCACCAAACGACCAACCCCTTGACACTTGGTAGCTGGTCTCCGGCTGAGTTTGCCACGCTGAGTCGAGGGCATCTCTCTTGTGACCGAGACCGCTACCCCCGCACGCTCTAAGGGTGTCTGGGAGCGCACGCAAAAGTGCGCGAAGTGGTGACACAGTGACACGCACTTTTTTCTTTGTTATAGTTTTTGCTCTGTTGGAGGAATGAGAAATTTTTAACTCTTGTGAATGAGTAACAGAACTGGTTGTTTTGTGCAACATGACTGTTCCTTAGCTAGCTTCACATTGGGGCTATATGTACTTCGTGCTAGCATGCTCATACTTCAACGACTGAGGCAACACAGCGCAAGGATAAGGACTATAAAACAAGGACGCTGATCAGGCATCCGAAAATCGAGCCCGCACCGTGATTAGATGACAAAAATTTTCGTGGGACAATAAAAAGAATGAAAAATAAAATGTCCCTGCCTGTGCCACTAAGTATAATGGGCTTGTGATTAGGTGCCATATAACAGGTTGGGGTAACCTAAACAGATTGAAAAATAATAAGCCCCTGCCTGTACGACTGACGTATAACAGGCTGAATTTAATTTGAACATAAAAGAAAAGGACCGAGGGCAGCGATAATTTTACCACCCGTGGGTGGGGAAAATGGAAAAAAATAAGGAGAGGGGGTAAACAGCTACATTGCGACCCACAGCCGGGTGAACGGGCCCGGGGAGACTCCCATGATCTCTCTTGAGACGTAGCGGAAAGGATGGGTGAAATGGATAGGTTGTAAGGTTGTCGGGAAAGGGGTTATGGGCATTGGAATAGGGCCAGCGTGTTTTTTGTTCTGATCCTTCGAATCAGGCAGACTTCGGCGCTCAGCGTGTCAGCCCATAAACAGATCTCAGCGACGCGTATTTGCGATCGCCGAGTATGGTCGCGCGCGCCGCCACGTCGATCTCAAGGTGGACGTTTGAAGATGACGCGAACGTTCTGGAAGTAACGCACCTGATTTCCTAAAGCCACGCTTTGCGGGTGAGAGTGGCGAGCTAAAGAATGTAGCAAAGCATACGACGCCTTGCTAGTGACTGTCAACATGGGCGCGACGGCAGGCAGCTGGACCGTCTGTCTGGACGGCGGCGACCGCTCTCCCGCCCACTCCTTCACCGTGAACAGTGAAGACATATGGTGACGTAACTACGTACAATCTTCCAACCGAAAACCGTCGTTCGCAGACGACAATCCCTCCTTTCTGTCCCTATCACCCCCTTCGCCTCCCTCTGAAGCGCAGTGGTGTTCTCATCAGAGACAGTTGCACGCCCTGCACAAAAATTTGCTTCAAAAACAAGAACCACACCAAATTTCGCATTCTTCGAAAGGAGAGGGAAGACGTCTATTTATCTATATGAAAAGGAAGTTGCTGAAATGGCACAATAGCGCAGAAGTGCGAGCGCGAGGAGCGGGTAGAGACAGTACTCGTCAAGGGAATGCATCATTGTAAATGTTACCTTTCGACCAATTTCGTTTACACGTTGTCTCCAAAGCCGGTGGTGACCGTCGGGGCTTCAGGTTTTTCATCTCCCCACGCGCTAACCCCTTCAGTCAGCAGAACAGAAAGTGAAAACGTGGTCTGTGAAAGAGGGTTTCTGGTTGGAAAACACCTTCCTGCAAGTCAGCTTTCCTGCACTTTTCCAAGTCGTCCGCTCGAGCGGCATAGTACGTACAGAGTCGATAACACTTGTCTAGAGCGCCTGAGTGGTGTGCTGCGGAGCAAATTAAATTAAAGATTATCGCAGCTGCTCTGCTGGGGATACGGCACTGGTGCCTGCGCGGTTCACATGTCTATGAGGCTTCTCTACAACGCAATTATTATGTGTGAAAGTCAATACCTACTTCAGAATTTCGCTTTATTTTCACTGGGCGGCACCGCTCGAGCGCTCTAGACAAGTATGATCGACTCTGTACTCAGGGGAGCTGACTGGTTCGTATTCAAAGTGAAATAGCTAAAGGACGCCTAAGAGCAAGATAAAAACAACGGCATTAACACTTTGTCCACATGCGGCGAACTACAAGCGTTATGAACGAATTTTCACACTACCCGTCAGTTAATCTTTCCTCAATCCTGCTCACGGCACCAGTTAAATCTTCCTGCTTCGGTGATGGCCAGTTGGTGCTGGTGGGTTGCAATCCCGAGCGATGAATGACGATGGCAGGTTGGCCGGTGATCGAAGTACGAAGAGCCTTCAGGACTTCGTCCGCTCGTCCGGCGAAACGTTGCCGGTTGGGGCAGCAACTCAGACTTCTTAGCAAGCAAAACTGATTTATTAAGGACGAGATCGAAGTACAAGGCAGGTGAGAAAAGACTGTTTAAGAGCGGCCGAGACTCGGCGCGCTCTTTCCAACTCTGTTTGCAGCGGGTTTTAAACCCTTCGATAATTGGGCAGTTTTACTAAACCAGCTCTCACCCAGTTTGAACCAATAGCAGTGCAATGACACCGTACATACAAGTGGGCGGAGCCCAGGGCTCACCAGAGCCGTGGGCTTCTAACATGCTTAACACCGTGGCTCGGCACATGTAGCTGGACACGTGTTCTGCGGCGGCAACCACGACCGCGGGCTGCGCTCTGATTGGCCCTCTGCCACCCCTCTCCCCATAGGCTGAAACGCGGAGTCTAGTTTCGCGAGTTTTGGCGGGAAAATCTTGCCGGGCTACTGTGATTATCACCCGGAGAAACGGCCGGTAGTCGAGGACGCTGTACCATTAGCGGGAAATTCGCGTGCCTTGGCGGTGCGCTCGACTATTTTAGGACAGCCCAAGCATGGCCATCGCGCTTGGAGCACGATTCAACGACCTAGCCGAGTTCGACAGAGCGTTCCGCGAGTTTCAAGTTCAGAACAATGTCCTCTTCGTAGTTAAAGCTACAAAGACGGTGGAAGTGGTGAATGCGCGGCTCAGTGTGGGCTTGGAGCGATTGGAGAAGCTGAAATATGCAAATGCGACATACCTTGCAAGCATGGAGGAGAGCTCAGGTCCACAGCAACAGGCGTACGACCTCACCAAAGGTGAGATTGAATACTTTCTTGGTTGCGGCGACTCGGTCTATAGAGCACTTTATGGGCTCAGGCCTGTGTACTGATAATGGTTACTATATTCTCATGGAGTTAACAACTGGCAGAAGAAGAAAAAATGTCAGGTTGCATTTATTTGCATTGTGCGAACTTTTTGACAACTGACGCAAATTATAGTGCAGCGGCACTACTAGACGCATTTTCCGGTTTCCGGCATACGTTCCAGGGTTCGAACCCGGCCGCGGCGGCGGTGTTTCGTTGCAGGCGAAATGCAAAGCCATCCGTGTGCGGTGCGATGTCAGTGCACGTTAAAGATAATTATTCCGGAGCCCCCCACTACGGCACCTTTTGCTCTCTTTCGTCTTTCACTCCCACCTTCCTCCCTTCCCCTGCGGTGCGGTTCCGGTGTCCACCAGTTCCGTTCCTAAAACAAAATACTCGTGCCAACGTCCATGAAGCCTGCTTTGAGGCAGGCGGCCCACAGAGTTGTAGGCAACCTGCCAGGTAGGTACACCTGGCAGGCCTTCACCTGGGTGAAGGCCTTTAGTGTGTGGGCCATCATGGTAAATGCGTTCTCGGACCTGCCAGGTGTGTGCACCTGGCAGGCCTTCACCTGGGTGAAGGTGGTCAAGGTAAATGCCATCAGGGTAAAGTCCCTTGTCTCGAAGTCTTTAGGTGAAATGCTTTTGTTGTGAAGGCATTTCGTGTAAAAGCCTTTAGGTAAAAGGATGCTTTCACATTCGCAGCATGTAAAGATGTTAAGTGCCTATCGTAACTATAGTGCTACTGCACAATACTCTGTGCTTAGCCATGTTGAGCCGTCTGCTATTTTTGCAACCTGTGTAGGAGAACCAAGACACAAGAGAGGGTCTGTCCTGTCCGTGTCTTTCTTTCTGTCCATGTCTTTCCTTTCGTGCTTTACCAGCCATGAATATGAACCAATTTGCCCTACTTTCTGCTCTTCTAAGGGTTTACAGCCCTCTGGCATTGTGCACGCTTTTCCATGTTTTAAGGTTTTACTGCCAGCTTGCCCCAATTGTTGCCACATGGAATTGAAACTTTTCAAGCATGCAATCATGTCAGTTTAATTACAGTTTCTAAACTGTGTGCAGGACAATGAAGAAAGGATGTCCAGCTACCGTTGTATTTGCAGCACGACGCGCAAGCCAGCAGCTTGAAATAACAAAACTTACTGCAACCACAACCATGAAGTCTGCAAAGAAATTTTTGAATCATATCCAGAGCGTCGTCGGCTGACAGAAGAAGAAAAGGAGTATGTGCTTCCGTTGATGGAACTAAACGTCCTGCCGAGCGTAATAGTTGGAAAGCTAGTCGAAAAGACAGGTAAGGAATGTGCTTGATGTTTCTTCTGATGAGCTCTTTTACTGGCACAGCCTTGCTTTGAAAGTAATAGTTTTGTAATGAATTGATTAGATTACTTTCAGGAAAGAGTCACGACTAAAGACTTGCACAACCTGAAGCATTCAATGTATGGAGCGGATGAGGCCCAACTACTGGTTAAAGACATTGAAAACTGCCGTGAACAACACAAAGCAAAAATTATACCTGTCACTGATGATGATAAACAACTTCAGGTTCTCCTGATCCAGACACCGCACATGCAGCAGGCATATCAATCATTTCCAGAAGTGCTGCTGCTAGATGCGACTAACAGAACCAACAAACTTAAGATTCCACTTTTTGTTTTGTTTTGTACAAGACGGTTGTGGAGACAGCCAGGTGGTCGCATACGCTTTTGTTGCTTCTGAACAGTGTCACCATGTCTCGAAAATGCTGGAGCTTTTCGCGAAGGAAAACCCATGTTCTGAAACGACAGATGTAATCGTCGTAGACAAAGACTTTTCAGAAAACAGTGCAATTCGGAGCACTTTTCCTAGTGCGCCATCGGTACAACTGTGCCAATTTCATGCTGTAAAGGCATTCAGAACAGCAGCCAGCCAATTTCCAAGGTCTGTCGAAGAACGAGACCTTATGATGGTGGTATTCAACCAAATTATACATGCACCAACAGCAAACAAGTACGTTGAAGCAAGACGCGAGTTTGAAAGGTTTGCCAGTAAAGAAGCTGTGCAATACCTCGAGAATAATTGGAACTCCATGAAGAACATGTGGGCCTGTCACATCTGTGACCAAGAGTTTACCTGTGGAGCAAACACAACTAACCGAGTAGAAGCACATAACAGTTTCATAAAAACAGCCCTCTCATCCTCTACAAAGCTTCACGATGCCTTGAGCAGATTACTGAATTTAGCAACGATAATGCAACGAAAAGCGGCCCGCTCAATAACCCTGCTGAACACTTGTCAGTTTTGCAACCACATGAAAGTGCACAAAGTTGAAGAAGTGTGTTAAAAGTGTTGACACCATATGCTTGCTCAGTGATCAGGAAACAGCTAATCAAAGCTGAAGACAGTGACGCCGAAGTGAAACAGACATCTGAAAAACAGTATGCTGTGGCTGCTACAACTGGCGAAGGCTGGCATCACATATCGCTGGAAAAAGAAAAATGTGATTGCACTTTCTTTTCCAAGATGGGCCTACTGTGTCGCCATTTCTTGGCCGTTTGCATAAAGTTTGATGTTGAGCCGGACCTCCAACAGGCAGTTCGAAAACGCTGGTTTAAATAGTATCAGAGTAACTTCGTGTCATCTAGTGAGCAAGCCAGCAATGAATACCATGGGACCACAGAAGATATTGAAATCCTCTCAATGCCTGGACCAAGCTTTGAAAAAATGAATCGAAATCAGCGGTATAATTTTGCAATGCAAACAATAAGGTCATTGCTGACACTTTGGCTGACTGCAAGCCGGAAACCTTTGCAAAGCGATTAAGGATTCTTGAAGACATCAACACACCATGGCTGAAGGGAAGCGAGGCGGAAAAAATGTACGGTTCTATGGATTCCGATGGCAGCAGTGAAGATGAGGGGGCACCCAAAAGCGATAATAGTACATTAGAAAAAACGGTCACAAAAGAAGTGGCGGAAAAAGTGACTGAAGAAGCATGTGCCATTAAACTTCCCATTGTCAAAGCCAAAGGGCGTCCCACCAAGCGCATTCGTCAGCGGAAAGTTCAGAAGCGCAAGAGACAGGGAGAACCAGTACCTTTTAAGGAACTAACAGCTGAGGCGCAAGACACACGTAAGATATTTTAATGTGCTTCGTAAAAATGGCCCACACAAGCGTGATATCAGATGAATAGCAAAAGCGTAGCAGGCCTTCGGTGCAGCTTTGCCCTTCAGCTGAGGACGATTCAGGCACGAACGCATCGGCCCGACGCTCATCCTACTTTTCGTATTACAGCTGGCCCGGCTGTCTGGATCACCGTCGCGGCTTCCCTGTTCGCCAACACGTGCCAACGATTGCCAACGCAACTTGCTGGCTTTTACTAACTTCGTCACACCGGGCCCAGTGGTTACTGCGTCGGCGCATGTGCGCATACTCCAGCTCTCCGACTGTGGCGCACTGATGCAGCGGGGCGTATAAAAGCTGAACTCCTGACCCTGGACGAAGCATTGCTGAGGACGATTCAGGCACGAACGCATCGGCCCGACGCTCATCCTACTTTTCGTATTACAGGTCTGTAATACTCTTTACTTGTACATACATTTTGTAGTTTGTGCCTGGGTCGTCCTAAAGCAATGAGTGATGATGAGGGGTCCGGTACCGCGTCTAACACGAAAGAAAAGAGAGAAAAGCTATTCGACAAGGCTCCAACTACTGTGAAAGAAGTTGGAAGTTTTCTTGTGAAGCTTAACAGCAAATTGGAAGCCTTGGGAAGTAACCTGAACCATGAGCTTAGCACCCTGCGGGGATCAGTCGAATTTATGAATGAAAGTTTTGAAGAATTTAAGAAAGAACTGGCCGAGGCACGTCGGGAGATAAGCGAGCTTAAGGAAGAGCAGAAGTATCTAAAGCATGAAAACAGTGAACTTTCGAAACAGCTGCAGCGTACTAGAGCAGAGCTAACTGAACTTCAGCAGTACAGTCGCAGAAATAACCTTGAGTTAAAAGCCATCCCTGGACCGGCAACGCTCCGATAGCCAGCAGCGGCAGCTCCGAGACCGCTCGAGCTCTTTTCCACCGCTCAAGTCTCCCGCTCCACGGATGGGTTCTCAGGGGACCTCCCGGACCAATCCCGGGCCACCTGCAGTCGTCCAGCAGACAGGGGACTCTCCTCATCCTTTGCAGCAGCCACCTTGGCTACTACCATCTCTACCCGATCTACGAGAACGTCAAGAACCGGTGAGTACGCAGGAAGGGACTCCCACTACTCTAGACACACACGAAGCGATTATGGAACTGACAGCAGTCATCCAACAACTTATACTCAGAGTAGAGGCTCTCGAAAAGCCAATGGCCACACTCCCTTCGTCTCCCCCGCATCCGCAGGGATCATATGAATCAGTACCTATGGATATCGCTCCTCCCAACCGATCCGCACAAAAACGCAAAGCAACGTCCGACACAGACTCACCCGCGGAGGGTTGGCAGGCGCGTTTTGCCAAAGTTGAGGAAAGCTGCAACCTCAGTCAAACTCGCATCAAGGCTTTAGAAGCACACATCGAACGCTCACTCCACACAATCGGCTCACAAGTCACGCAACAATTTGACATGCTGAACAAAGCTATAGAAGCACAGGGCAAACTTCTCGCTGCCGTGGTACCCGCGGCCCCTGCGCCGACACCCGTTCCAACCCCACAACTATCCCCGCCTAATCATGGCGAGCAGCTCGGGTAACACCACCATCTGGCAGTGGAACTGTCGTGGGTTCGCGCGTAAGCGTCCGGTCCTCCAGCAGTTCCTCGCCGCGAGTGATCGCCCCGAACTAATAGCTCTCCAGGAATGCGACAAGAACACGAAACTTGCCGGTTACAGTACATACCTATCGGAACGAGTAAAACCTCGAATAGCTACTCTCGTCAAACGTAACCTCACTGTCCTCCAACACAATTTAGATCCAACTTTCCCCGAATACGTCTTCTTAGAAATATTACCCCGACCCTCGCGTAAACGTTGCACTAGTCTGTTTATAATTAATGTCTACAGCCCTCCCCGAGCTCATAAGGATATTTTCGGTCCGCTTTTCCTCAAAGCCCAGCAGCTGGCGCAGGGGCAACCCCTCCTCATTCTCGGTGACTTTAATGCGCATCACCGCGCTTGGGGCTACCACTATGACTCCGCTAAACGTCGACGCCTTTGGAATGACTGGCATATGAACCAGCTGACTCTTATCACGGACGTGTCCTACCCCACTAGACACGGTACGGGCCTACATCGTGATACAACGCCGGATCTGGCCTTTACGACCTCCGGAGTTAAAGCGACTTGGTGTCACACTCACGAAAACTTTGGGAGTGATCACTTCGTACTCGAAATCGTAATACACGAGCCCACCAGGCAATGTACGCGGCCAGCTCAGGTGATTGACTGGGACTCCTTCCGGACGCACAGGAAACAGCAGGACAAACCTCCCGCTATAACTGATATCAAGGCGTGGACAACCGAAATTGTCAAACAAGTGGCCGATGCCACTCAAACCGTCGAGTTAGAGGACAGTATCCCACACTGCGACCGCTACTACGCCCATCTGTGGGAGCGCAAGAAGTCGCTCGAAGCTCTACTTGCCACTCGGAAATGGGACCGCAATATCCGACGTAGACTGGCGCGCGCACATACGAATATCGAGAAATATGCAATAGGACTCACTCGACAGAGCTGGCACAACATATGTGACCAGATGAACAACACTCCAAACGCTCGTAAGACGTGGAACCTCCTTCGACATTTACTCGACCCAGCAGGAGGCAAGCTCCAAACACGCCAACAGCTCGAGCGAATCTTCCACCAGTATCCTGGCACGTCTGACGAGCTAAAACAAGAGCTTATAAATACTTACATCCGCCCTGAACCAACAACCAACCTCCCTTTCTATCAGGGCGCGGAAAATCTCTGTCTAGACGCTTCGATCACTTTAGCGGAGGTCCGAGCAGAACTCAATCGCCTCAAGACGACTTCGGCGGCCGGTCCTGACCGCATTTCAAATAAAATGCTTAGGAATCTAGACGACGCATCAATTCATGCTCATACCGACTATTTTCAAGAATGTTGGGCCAGCGGTACCATCCCTCAAGAGTGGAAATGCGCCAATCTAGTCCTCATCCCCAAGCCAGGCAAACCACCAACCTTGGCCAACCTCCGTCCCATCTCTCTCACGTCCTGCGTTGGGAAGCTGATGGAACACGTTATCCAGACCAGACTCTCACGATACCTTGAAGACAACCATCTTCTACCAGACACTATGTTCGGCTTCCGCCCTCATTTAGCAGCCCCGGACATTGTGCTTCTTCTCCATCATCAGGTAGTCATGAGACGTACACTAGACACGAAAGTCATCGTCGGCCTCGATGTTGCCAAGGCATTCGACAACGCCCTCTATGAAGCGATTCTTCAACAACTTCAAGCTCTCGGTGTCGGACATCGCATGTATGCGTACATTCGAAACTTTCTCACCGGCCGCACAGTGCAACTTAAAGCCGGCACGGGAGATCCTTCCATCATCTCTCCGGGAAACCGTGGCACGCCGCAAGGCGCCGTACTTTCGCCGATGCTTTTTAACGTCGCACTGATAGGCCTGCCGAAGCTACTGGCCGACATCCCCCACCTGCATCACAGCATTTATGCTGACGACCTCACACTTTGGATCACGCGCGGCAGTGACGGCCAGATTGAAGAGACTTTACAGACCGCGATCGAACGGATCGGAGATTATCTAAGTACAGTTGGCCTCACGTGCTCGGCGACAAAGTCCGAGTATATCATCATTCCTTCCCCGGGACGACGCCCTTCAAAGATACTTCCGGACATCAACCTCCAGGTGCAAGGAAACCCGATTCATCGAACAGACAACATCAGGATCCTGGGCTTGCATCTACAGGCCAACGGCAGCAACAACATCACGATCCAACGCATCGACCAGTCGGTTGTGCTGATCGGACGCCTCCTTAAGCGAATCTCCAACAAGCATCATGGCATGCGAGAGTCCAACCTCCTGCGCCTCGTTCAAGCTTTCGTCTGCTCCCGCATAGCCTACTCTGGACCCTACTTACGTCTCACTCGTGCCGAAAGCGAACGGCTAGACGCGTCACTTCGAAAAGCATACAAGACGGCCCTAGGTCTTCCCATGTCCACAGCTACCCATAAGCTCATGGCTCTCGGAATCTCCAATACCGTGCGCGAACTGATCGAAGCAACCCTCACCGCCCAGTATGAGCGGCTCTCACTCACACTCGCTGGCCGAGCGGTACTGCAGCAAGTTGGGATCTCCCCGCCGAGATCGGCCCCAAGTTACGCTGAACTTACATCGGAATATCGCCTAATTCTCCGCATTCCTCCCATTCCCAAACGGATGCACCCGGAACACCACGCCGAGAGACGGGCCGACCGGGCTCGTCAGTTCGAGAAACGCTTCAGCGGACGCCCGGACGTCACGTATACGGACGCCTCTTACCATCCATCGAGGCCACCGATGGTGGCGGTAGCTCTCGCCCCTCACCGCAGCTGGTACACAGCCTGCAGCATTCGCAATGCAGAAACAGTCACCGCAGCTGAGGAGGTTGCCATTGCGCTGGCGCTAGCCGACCCTAATACCAAAGTCGTCATCAGTGACTCTCAACAGGCTATTCGCAATTACGATGCTGGCCGTATCTCTTGCCAGGCGTTACACATTCTACGTTCTACAGCACCCTCTTCCACATCTCGCTTAATTCTTTGGGCTCCAGCCCACGAGTCGCTCAGCGGAAACGCCCAGGCACACACTCTCGCTCGAGATCTCAGCTGCCGAGCCGAGAGTATGATCAGCCACCCTGCTTCCGCTGACACTAATATCCCACGCGCTTCTCTACTCACCACTTACACGGACATATTCCAGCACTACCGACTCCAAAGGTGCACATATCCTCCCGCACACCGCGATCTAACAAGACGCGAGGCCGTCCAATGGCGCAAACTACAAACTGGCAGCTTCCCACACCCCCTCTTATACAGCAGGATCTTTCCGGAACAGATAGCCCCCATGTGTAAACACTGCTCAACTCCGGCTACACTCATACACATGGTGTGGACTTGTACACATTACAACACAGACAACGCAAACACCCCAGAGACGTGGGAGTCACTCCTGTGTACTTCCAAGCCAGCCGACCAACGCTGGCTTATCCAGCGCGCGGTGGAGGCCGCGGCATCCCAAAAGATCCCCGCGGACCTCCTCTAAGTCAGCGCAACCGGTCCTTTGACTGGTCCCCTGTTTTTGGGCGCAATAAGAGTTTACCTACCTACCTACTACTGACAGTGAGTCACTGACAGGCATTGTCTCCGCTCTTGCCACGAAGGTGGGAGCGGAAATAACGATGAACGATATTGACCTCGTGCATCGAGTGCCAACAAAAGACAGGAACAAATCGAATATCATCGTTAAGTTCAGGTCAAGTGATGCCCGTGATAAACTGCTCGAATCGGCAAAAAAAACTCGCTTAATCACATCGGACCTTGGCATTTCTGGATCAATATCCGTGTTCGTAAACGAACACCTTTGCCCAGAGTATAAAGTGTTGCTTGCTAGGGCTATAGCGGCGAAGAAACTTCACAACTGGAAGTATGCATGGGTATCTCGTGGCCGGATCTTGGCGCGAAAAGCAGACAACTCGGACGTGATCCGAATTTCTACAGAGGCCGACCTCGGCCTTATAGTCTAGTTCATTCAAAATGCTGACTGTACGAACCACTCATAAATTTCTCACGTTAAATGAATCACGCACCATACTGCATTGCAATGTAAGGAGCATAGCTAGAAATTTTGACGGCCTTTGTACGTTTCTAGCAGAGCACAGCTTTCTTTACGATGTTATAGCCATTACAGAAACCTGGCTGATGCCCGGTGAAAGCTATAACATTCCCAATTATGTATTTCTGTCCCGTCCCCGCATTTTGAACAATCGAGGAGGAGGGGTAGGTTTGTACATTAAAAAGACCCTTGTACACTGCGACTATCCGTATCTTAACGCATCCGTCAGTAGCAGTTCGGAATTTCTATTTGTTGAACTTGAGGGTGTCATGGTTGGTGTTGCTTATAGAGCCCCCCACGCAGATCGTAGTAAGTTTGTGAATGATCTTGAATCTGTTTTTATACACGTAACCGAGAAGAACAAAAAAGCAATCATCGTCGGCGATACTAATATTGATACTTTAGGTGCCAACCACAGCGAATACACTGACCTGTTATTTTCATATGGATTTACGAATCTTATCTCTACTCCGACCCGAATCGCAGGTTCCAGCTCGACATGCCTAGACCATGTGATATGCAATTTCGTGCCACCTTGTTATTTGGCTGGGGCATATGATACAGCAGTGGCAGATCACTTCGCGATTGCCTTCTTATACCGCGTAGACGATAGAGATAGCCGTAGAACTTCTGACAGCACATGCGAGCTTAGGAAGAAAATTGACTATCAAAAATGCGCACTCAGGCTCTCTGAAATGAGCTTTGCAGACCTCGCCGATATGAATGCCAATGAACACTGCTGCAGCCTTGTCGATAGAATCAAAGCTGTGATAAATGATTGTAGTTTTACGCAGAAAAAAACGTACTATACACATCCAGTGTGCCCTTGGATGACAGCAGCTGTGCTAAATATGATAAAAACGCGCGACCACTGGCACACCAAAATGAAACAAAACAGAGGGAACGCATATTATAGTGCTCAGTATAAGATTCATAGAAATAAAGCTGTTGCTACCATGCGTGTACAGAAGAAGCTATATTTTAGTAACCAAATAAACGCATGCGCCGGCAATTCTAAGAAACTCTGGGCTACAGTGAACTCGATAATTCAGCCTACTCCATCAAACCGAATACTTCCTGACCTGGCCCTTTCCCCAGATAAACACCTGCTATCAGATCAGTTTAACGATCATTTCTGCTCAGTGGGTGCTAATTTACGTTTAAGTATGGGTCTCACAGCCGAACCTTCTCTGCCTGAGTATCTTGAAAAGACCTTCGGTTTTATAGAAATAAGCAGTGACGAAGTAATGAGTGCACTTAATTCAATGGATGCTACTAAGGCCACGGGTCTCGATGGCATTCCAGTTTCCATAATTAAAACAACAGTGGCGTCCTAGCTGCCACCTTAGCATCTTTATTTAATAAAGCGTTTCTGTCCGGCATCTATCCTGATATTTTGAAGCTCGCCAAGGTAGTCCTTATCTACAAAAGTGGGAATCCTAATGAACTCGGAAACTATTGGCCGATCTCAATCCTTAGCTGTATCAACACTCTGTTTGAAAAACTATTGGCTAAAATAATTACGCAATTCCTGACTAAAAATGCAATTCTGTCAACGTCCAAACATGGTTTTCAGAAATTTAGATCGACCACCACGGCTGTGCTTTCTATAACTGACTCAATCAATGAAGCACTCAATAATAACAATATTTCTGTTGGTGTATTCCTGGATATTAAGAAGGCATTCGACACTGTGGATCTCGATATATTATGCAAGAAACTAGAACGATATGGGTTCAGAGGTGTATCACTCGATTTCTTTAGAAGCTATTTAACTGGGCGACGGCAGTGTGTTATTATTGACGAACACGCGTCAAGTTCGCGTTCTATTTCCGTAGGTGTTCCGCAGGGCTCAGTACTGGGGCCTATACTTTTTACACTTTACATAAACAACTTACCCGATTGCCTAATAAATACCCGTGCCATTATGTACGCCGACGACACCTCATTGTTGATGACCGCTAATTCCGTTGAAACAGCCAAGCATACTTTAAACTCAGCACTTCAGAGAGTCAATAAATGGTTTTTAACAAATAGACTCACTTTGAACATAGGCAAGACTAAATATATTATATTTGCATCCTCTTATAAAAAATACCAGAATACCTGCTCCGCAATAACGATAGGAGATAAAGAAATTGAAGAAGTTAAGACTATTCAGTACTTGGGTGTAACCTTAGACGCTGCATTAAACTGGAAACCGCATATCGAAAAATTGCGTAGCAAACTATCTTATGCATGTTTCGTTCTGGCCAAAGCTCGGCGACATTTCGAAATACACACACTAAAAACAATATACTTTAGCTTCTTTCAGTCCCAATTAACTTACTGTATAGAATCATGGGGGTTCACTTATATCACTTACATTGAACCTGTTTTACGCCTGCAGAAGCGGGCACTGAGAATAATGACTTGCGCAACACCATATACGCCTTCTCGCCCTTTGTTTTTTAGACTCCAAATAATGCCGGCATTGCAGCTTCGAGATTTTCGCGTTGCACTACTCGTACTAAGAGTCCTCTCCGGCACCTCCCCCTTTCCTTTGAACACATTCCATAGAGCCCCAACTAACAGCCGTTCAGCAGCACAGGGAAGATTTCTGGTTCCTACATCTCGCAATGACTATGGCCAGCGCCGCTTCGAGTATCAAGGGGTAAAAACTTGGAATAAAATCCCCTGTGCAGTCTTTGCAACGTCCAATCCTTATATTTCACTAAAGACCTTTTTTCTGTCACAAATAATTACCTGATTTACAATGCAAATCGCTTAGTGATTGTCACTTATTATTCTCTGTAGTGTCTATGTTGGGTTTGCCATTCATATGTCATTGAATAATCACTTCTAAGGCAACTGCGTTTATTTAGTATAAAAAATGCTGTTCCTGTCTTCATATGTTTTCTTGTCATGAGCCCTCTTGTATTTCTGTAATTTGAACCATCT
The DNA here is from genome assembly GCF_052857255.1 of Amblyomma americanum. NCBI lineage: Eukaryota > Metazoa > Arthropoda > Arachnida > Ixodida > Ixodidae > Amblyomma > Amblyomma americanum. The sequence continues at coordinate 136,061,355 of NC_135504.1, read as the reverse complement.
TGCTTGTACGCTTTGCATTTTTCCACCATTCTTATGTGTATTATTTTGGCATGCAGTAGAAATCATTTGTCCTCACTAATCTCTTTGCTTTTATTGCATGGATTCATAACTAGCCTTTGGCTAAGGATCCAGACAGTGATGTTATGTACTGTACTGAAGAAATGATAATAAAAAGAATTGAATTGAATTAAGGCTGGCACTTGCCCTTTCTAGTGCCAAAGCACATCTAGCCGCACTCCCCCTGTATGCCTGTGTGAATCCTCTGGTAGCAAATGTAAATGGCTCACTGGGTCAGTGGACACCTCAGTCGCTCCTTGTGTATGTGGTGACATCCACCTACAAATTGAGGCAGTTATGCGCCTTTACATTTATCAAAACCATTGGAAGGCTTAAACCCCCTTCATTTTAAGGAAAAGAAAGGCACATAACTGTCTCCCTGGGCCAGTGAACACCTCAATAGCCCTTTGAGGTATGTAGCGGTAGTGTTCACCAGAAGAAAAATCCATGCTTTCACACAATATTTTGTGCTTATCCATGCCAAACTGCCAGCAGTCTTTTTTTAAATTCGTTAGCAGTGAACTGAGTACAGCTGAGAAAAACGTGCAATTTTTCGGTATATGCACGTTTCGTGTCATGCAGTTTTCATATGGAGACTTTAAAGCAGAAAGAAAATGCTAGAGAATTCACACAGCAGGCATTTACACTAAACATGTTACTTGAAGCCACCAAAGCTCAGAAATGTTTTCATAAGTGAAGTACTGAAATTTTAGTATGCTGACGGTGCACTGCAAAAATTTACGGAATATATTTAAAACATATTCAATCGACCGATAACGTGAGCTTACACATGAAGTCGCATAACCATGAGAGAAGTGTGGGAATCAGAGATGTCCACTACTCGCATGTGTACCCCTCTTCAGCTACTGCTGACAAAGGAAACCGGCTCTGCACTCGCATCACATCTCCACTCTCCTAACTTTTGGCATGTATCGGCTGTCGGCTACGGAATCGTGTAAAGTCATAGGCAGCTGCGTGCATCGCTCACCTCGTAACTCTTTTGCCACTGTTCCAAGCTCTCTCTGAACACTAAATGTTGCGGTGTCATTTGGTGTCATGCAAGAAAAACAAAAAGCAGTGTTCATAGAAGGCTACAAAATTGTCTTCTTGTTGAAATTTTCTGGTGCACACAATTTTGAATTATATTTCTGAGCTCATTTTTTTTTCAGTGCTTTTAGCTGGCATAGCTGGCAAGGATGGCGCAGTACATGTCCTTACTGGGCAGGGCCTCTTGGATGAGCAGGACATTGAAGTCCGGCCTGATAGCTGCCAAGTGCCCTTCTCGACTACAGGGTATTTTTACCCAAACTGAAAAAGTATTTTACGCCAGATGCATGGCTGCTGCTCACATCATCTAGTAAGAATGTTTTCTCTTGATTACATTTGTACCTGTGATACTTTGTCTCAGTAAATATTTATCACCTGTTCACAGTTGCAGCAAAGAAAAATGGAGATGTCTGGTGCTGCGGACAATGCAAAGAGAAGGATGATGGCGAGTTGAAGATGATTGCTTGTGACCAATGCCTCGAGTGGTTTCACTGGTAATAATTTGCCCTCACAATTACAATTATGTCATACACATGTACTAAAATGCTGTTTGTGTTTTGCAACAGGTCATGCGTATCTGTGAAGGAGGATATTGGGCGATCGTGGTTTTGTCCCAAGTGCTGTGCATTCGAATAAATGTTGTGCCAATAAAATGCTTAATCATTTCATTCCTGCTTTCCGAGTTAACACTGAGCAGCTTATAACTGCTTTTCTAGCAATGCTACATTCTCTGTTCAGCGAAGTGGCTGCCTACCTGGAATCGTAGAGCCGTGTGCAGTGCAACTTTATGTTTTAAAGACAGTCACATTAAGTTCTAGTAGTTCAGAATGAAAAAGCATAGCCAGGCATGCGAGGAAACAGTGGTAAATAGAACTACAAATTTCCGGCAATTTATCAGACGGAACAATAATAATTATTTCTTTCCATTAAGCAAAAGTGCAGTGTGTGGCATAATAAGTCATAACCAAAACTACCGTGCACGGTGGGCCAAAACTCAATTTGCATGCATCCGGCTTTCGTAGGTCCGCTGCTACTGCGGCCGGATATGTTTGCAAAGGAAAATTGGGTGACTGGTAGATGTACTGCAGATAGCCATAGAGATAGATAACCATGAACGTCGCCGTACGCGTGGAATTTTGCACTGAATTTGAAGTGACATCTAGCTTTTACAGAGCAGGGAGGTGCAAATCTCTGATCCAAATCGATCGCGGATGGCGGGCGAAAAAATGTAGCAAGCAAAGCAACGTCGCGCGTACGTATGAAACCATCTGGTGCTGTACGGATGCTGCTTTGGTACGGTCAGGTGTATGCAGGCACACTTGGACAAGGTAACTTAGCACAAGGAAGCGGGCGAGGATACGACAAAACCACTGTCTGTGAGCCATATTTAGAAGGAGACTTCGGCGGGGCTCGACAGCTGGCAAACTGCTGGTGCAGCCGCCACCGCCGCTCGTGCGCATACCATTTTCCGGTTAAAAATCACGACGCCGGGCGCACAGACCGAGTCATTTGCTTATTATCGATGACAACAATGGCCCAAAGATGCTCTTCGGTTGACGTGTGGGATGTGTAGTTCCGTTTTTTGTTTGCTGAATGCAAGACGACGGGGAAGTGTGACATATGGCTGCGTGATCGTCAGTTCATTGTGTGTAGGCGTGTAAGTAAGGAACGATCAAGGACGAGAAAAACGATTAGGCGCACTCTACCAACCGTCTTGCTCGTCCTTGCTGCTTCGTAACCTTGTGTAAGTTGTTGCAGTAGAGCGGACGTCTATGCTCTGTTGTGTGAACCCAAGTTATATATAGCGCACATCCTTGTGAAGCCAAGCTGTACATTCCCCATTATTCCCTATTTCATTCCCTGACCGATACCAAGAAATCGCTGGCGGAATTGGCATTATAGACCGTTATCATTTGAAACGGCCAGCACGTCTGAGAAGACCTGCACACGTGTTTCAAAAGAACAATACTTGATAATGGTGGAGTTTATGGAGCAGCACCCGGCGCTCGCCCACGCTGCCTCACCCCTTTCTGGGGGCTACACGGCGGCACGCAGGCGCGAGCTGTGGCAGCAGCTTGCGGCCCTGCTGAATGCCGCGGGCCCCGTTGTCAAAAGTGTGCTCCGCTGGCGCCACACTTGGCAAGTGTGGTGCACCCGCTGCAAGAAGCAGGAGGCGCAGTTTTTGGCAGCGGGAAGGTGAGCTTGTGAACAACGGTCTGTCGAATGGCCCTTGAATATGTCTCTCCGCATCCTGTCGCAGGGGCACTGGAGGCGGCAGGCTGCCGGGGCTGGCAGGCCGCGTGTGTAAGCTGCGGTCGCCGGGCCTCGTGCAAGGCGTCGCAGCTCCTATGTATTCTTCGTCCAGCCAGGTGTGTGGTAAGCCGCGGTGACGTTACTAATAATGAAGGGGGAATGATAGGGGAGGCTAATGAAGAATAATGAATGTCAACCTCGGGGCCATGTACTGTGAGCAATGCACACACAGAATGAACTTCGAGACACTCGTGCATGAACGTGGGGCGCTGTGCCTCTTGCAGAACCAGCCCCGTGTGTCCGTGGGGGAGATTCCAGGGACGAGCGGCCTGCAGTAGGCAGAGGCGCGCTCTCCATCTGGTAAGTGAATTTTTAGTCATTTGATATGTACACCTAACAACTTGTGCACATTGTTGACCTCATTGTGGTTTTTCTTTTAGTTAGGGAAGGATGCGCATGCTGAGCTATCAAATGCAACCTCGAGTTATGTACCTTGTACTATCTTGCCCTCTTGGTACTGCTATGTTTCTTCTTGTGTCTCAGTAACTAGTAACCGTGTGTTTTGCACCAATACAGGCTCTGCTGAAACTGTCCACTAAGCAGTGATTTTTGTGGATAAATTCACATAGATGGCACCCCCCCCCCCCCCCCCCCTGGAAGAAGAGGAGCTGGAGGAGGAGGGCGCACCTTGTGACACAGCCTGTGAGTTGGTGTTCCAATATCAGGCTGCACATTATCCATTTCTCAAGCTACCTAACATTAATACCATTTGCAGGAGCAGACTATCAGTATCACTTTAGAATACCCACACAAGCTTGGTTTGGTTTATGGGGCTTTAACATCCCAAAGCGACTCCAGCTATGACAGACGCCGTAGTGAAGGGCTCCACGAATTTGGACCACCTGGGGTTCTTTAACGTGCTCTGACATCGCACAGTACACGGGCCTCTAGAATTTCGCCTCCATCGAAATTCGACCGCCGCGTGTTTCGGGCCAGCAGCCGAGCGCCATAACCACTCAGCCACCGTGGCGGCCACCCACAGAAGTGTCTTTCATATGCACCACTGGTACCTTGTGCAAGCTTTTTTCCTCTTACAAAGAAAACTGTGGTGCTGCAAAAAACTACGCTTCTTTACGTTAAAGATCCACTGGTCGTCGAAATTATTCTGGAGGCCACCAATACCGCACCTCTTTCTGCCTTTCTTCTTTCCCTCTCTTCCTTATTCCTTCCCCTACACACTAAACAAGTTCTCACCCTTAAGGGTGAGCACCCTATAGGGCCGCAGCACCCTACCAGCAGGGTGCATTTACCAGAAGGGTGTAAAGGAGAGAGCAAGAAGGGTGCTACAACTAATGGGTGCTGAACTGCTCACAAGGGTGTACATGGAAAGGGGAATATTTATTTATTTATTAATACTGCAATCCCAGGAAGGGATTTTCGCAGGGTGAGCATACAGAAAATAGGTAAGTACAAATATTAAGAAAAAAAAAGTACAAAGGCCACAAACAAAACACAACAGCAAAAATGAAAGGCTCAATGGCGTAACACAACAAAAAAGTACACTAAGGTTTGGGGCATATAAATACACTACTATCAAGTCATCAGTGAACGTGGTCAACAGGGAATTAATTAAATGAAGAAAGAGCACCAAAACGATCACAATATTAAATTCAGTTCAAAAATGGGAACCGGGAATGCATGACAGAGGACATTATTGTGCACTGAGGTTGCCGATGAATGATGTTACAGATAGCTGTAAGACTTCGTCGTTAGTAAGTTGATTGCACTCCGTTACTGTTCGCGGAAAAAAAGAATATTTAAAGCAGTTATTACGCTGGGTGAAAGGGGTGATTGTAAGATTGTGACGTTGTCTTGTAGAATAACCTTAAGAGAAAGATATTAGTCCATCAATGTTAATTTTAAAATTACCTTTGACCAATTGGTATAAGAACTTTAGTCGAGAAACGCGATTCCTTTCGGTTATAGATATTAAAGCAGCCCTGTTTAAGAGGTCACTTACTGATGTGCGTCCATAGCTATTGTAAACAAAACGTACTGCTTTATTTTGTATTTTTTCAGTTTTATTTACGTTTGTTTTGGTGAATGGATCCCAAATTATTGCCGCGTAATCTAATATTGGAAGGACAATCGATTTATACGCTAGAAGCCGAACTCGGGGTGTGGAAAGTCTCAATGCACGCCTAAGAAAAAAAAAATATTTATTAATGTACAGATAGATATAACCAAGATATAAACAAATATATAAACCAATAACACGGCGACAACTACAGCTAATATCCTTTGCACAAAATAGACGTTTATTCGCTTTGCAAAATATTAGTTTGCTTTGTCATTCCCTTTTGTCTGAAAAGCATGCAATTATGTGTGCATATTACTCATGCATATTTATAGCAGCAGCAAATACAAGCAATAAATGTTTGCACAGTGGACGGTACAGCGTCTCTTTCCAGACAGATTTCATGGGTTCGCAAAATCTACAAAGCTGCCATCTCAGCGATTACTGCACGTAATGTGATTAGTGAAGTTTCGTGAATGAGTCGCAAAGGAGTTGTCACCTGGAAAGTAGTAGGATGCAGGCAACTAAAAAAGTGTGCATAACGAATGAAGTTATACAATGCAGTTTAATGTGGCAATGTTCCAGTTTTGCACAAGCAAGTGCTATTTCATTAAGTTTCAGAACAATGAATGGCGAGTGCTTACGACACTCCGGCCCTTGTGTTCCCGCATGTACAACGGCTCTATGTCAAACTCGGAAAATGAAGTCAGAACACTGTACTCTTCTACGGCACTGACAACATACACATGGAAGTGCTCATCAAAACAGACAGTCTCAAGCAGTTTAGCCATGACCATTAACACCTTGTTCACATAAAATAGTTGACACACAAGTAAAAATTCTGGCAGACTATCTTCTGGAACACTTCTGACAAGGCAGCATCCTGCACTGTATGTCCTGCCATCAACAATCACAGATTTGACAACCAATGTGTTCGTGGATTCAAGGTTATTCTCAGTTATGAACTCTTTAACACAGCCAGGAATGTGCTCGTACAGTACACTCTTCACGGCTATATTACGGGAAATAATGTCATCACCTGCAGCGAATAAAAAACTCTGCAAGAACTGATGCCTCACTGCGAGACTATGAGAAAGATTCTTGCAGTTCCGTATTTTTCGAGCAATATCTTTAAAATACAGGTGCTTGGCCTCAAACCGCATAGCACATAGCAGGCTTAATGGTCCAAATGTCTGTATATATGAAGGGTAATGTATGAGGTAGTGCACTTTACATGGAAGTGATGCGGATGGAAAGAGTGCCTTGAAGTCACAACAAAAGAAATGAATCTTTCTTTGCAAGTAGGCAATATGTGAAACTGGAATTTTATGGCTCATGATAATGTCAACAATTTCTCGGAGAAGTAGGTAAAGATGCCAAACTGCATTCTCTGAAGGAACGTTGTCCCCAACAAAAAAGGTTAGGTAGCGAAATAGGCAAAATACTTGTGTTGCCGACGCCTTCAAAACTGCTTTTCCTTGAAGATATGGCTTAGCAATGGCCTCTGGTTTAGTGCAGATGTCATGTGGATCATTAAGCCATTATGAAATACTTTTGTTCAAATCACTGAGTGAAAAGGAGCGTTCTTCAATTAATGCAGATAATATATGCCGCAGGGCAAATCGTAGGACTCCTTCGTGCAGGTCATGCATTATATCTGGTGGGAGGTGTTGTGTCGGATCAAGGCCAGGGCACAAAAGAGCACTTGGCTCCTTGACCCCATACAATGACAGCGTTGGCAGCCCTGCTCTCAGCATACTCAAGTGGTGCTTGTGCCCTTGAGGTGAGCGAAGCACAAAATCACCTTCCAAGTGTTTGTAGTCAGTTTCGGTCCGCAGAGCCATGCAGTACCTACAAATTCTTCCTTGGCTGAATGTGCATTTGAAGCCTCCAATTCTGCGGCTAGATAAATTGTCACCAGTGAAAATGAAGACAGATCTCTTTACAGGGTTTCTATTCACAGTTATGCCATGATTTGCTAGTATCTTGACATCTGTGATGAATGGCTCAAGAATCTTAAAAAATCCGTAAGTGGCTACATGTTTATCTTTGACAAGTAGTACGAGATGAATACCTGACAATGCTGACCGCAACTTTGCATCAAAATTTAGCACTGATGAGTAGAGAGCTGTCATTTTATGCTTTCCCCTCTTGCTGCCCAGTGGGTTGCAGACTTCGAACTCATCACTGTACAATTGCAAGCAAAGTTTACTTTATTGCCTGCAAAATACTCATGGTTTTGAAAAGCACTTCCATCAAATACTGAACGCATGTAACCATCAGTACGGGAGTCATTGCTGAACTCATTTGAAAGTTCGGAACGTTCAAGAATGCACTTGAGCACTTCACAGAGGGGAACGTATTCTATGGTGTCATTTCCACACAACACTACCGTACGGGATTCAACAAATGGGAAATGCGCCTTCCAATAGGTTGTTCGGCCTGATCTTGTCCGCAGCTGGTCATGTTGAAGCTTGCAAATTTATTTTACGCTGATGGCTGGGCCGTCTAGAGGTTCTGTCTGCTGGTGGTCTGCAATGGTTTCCACGAAATCAATAATATCATTGGCTAACTCATGCACAGTGGATTCAGGTAGCCGCCCTCCTTCCTTCCACTTTTTCTTTTATTCGGGAAGTGTGCCATCAGGATTAAGCTGAAAAAGGAAGGGGGGAATGAATGCACGGGATTGTAAGTTGAAAGCAGGAGTGAAGAACCGTTGCGCTGAGGTAGTCGCACAGGTTGCTAATGAAACGGTTGTCCATAGTCCACTTCACGTAGTCACTTTCGTGGTTCCACCGCAGGCCCACCTCCCTGAGGAGCCGTTTTCTGATAGCAGCCGTCGCTGGGCACGTCCATAACAAGTGCCGCACATTACAAATGTCCGGTGCAGCGCTACAGTGAGGGCACCTGTCAGTTGCTGGCAGATCTTTGGCATGCCACCGATGACGGACAGATGGTGTCAGAGCTGCCACTGCCCGAATCCGGCGCACGGATACCTCCTCCTGCCGAGTAAGACTACGGGGGAGAAGGTGCGAACACGGAGGAATTAGAGCGCGTGTTCGCTGGCGCAGAAATTCGGAATCGGAAACATGGGACAGGAACGGATCTGGGGGAAGAGGGGAAGGTGGCGGATCGTCTAATGTATGAAGATGAGTCATAGCATCCGCTTGAATGTTATGTGGATCCTGGGCATGGCCGCGAATCCAGTGTATGCGCACAGGACATGGATACTTTGCGCAGAGCACATGAATTGATTGTGAAATCTGGAACGTTCGTCGAACAGCCTTAAGGTTTTAAAGGGCGGCGCGGGAGTCGGTGTAAATATGAACTGTATTGAATGTTGGAACGAGAGGAAGGGAAGCAATGGCATTATAAATGGCTTGAAGTTCCAATGCCAGGGGAGTGCACGTATCCGCAGTATACATCGCGCGAAAGTTGAGATGCGGATGAGATGGACTATACACAGCAGTAACTCCCCTCTCTGCAGAATGTGATGCATCCGTGTATAATATGCACCCTTCAGGCAGATACGCTGCTAATACCGACGGGGAAACAGTGGGGCGATTGTCAGTAAGCTGGCAATAGGACCACGGTGGAAGTGTCTTTAAACAATGAAGTTTGAGAGACTGTTTTCAAGCTCTATTTGCCACCCGTTGGTCGATGATTTCACTGAGTGTATTAAGTTGTGCGAACTCCTGTAGCACAGGTATGGGTGTTAAACGAGGCAGATATGTTATGACGCGCATAGCCTCACGATTGATAGCTTCAAGGGAGTCCCACTGTCTGCGGGTAAGACGTTGAAATTGTGCCTGATATACTAACCGTGGCTGAAGGAAAGAGCGCACAAGCTGGCGGGCCGTATGAGCACGTGCGCCACCAGAGCGCATAGCTATGCGACGAATCAGACCGAGAGTAGCGTGAGCCGATTTACGGGTGGCTGCCAGCCAAGGGGTGCCAGTCCCAGATGTATGGAGGAGAAGACCAAGAATACGAACAGTTTCTACCTGAGGAATCAGAGAATTATGTACCGTAAAATTTAAAGGGGGAGCTTTCCGTAAGCTGGCTTCATTTCCTATTTGAATGAAACATGATTTAGTAGGAGAGAGTGTTAGACCCAGAGGTGGGAGGCGAGATGTCAATACATCCAGCGCGTGCTGAAGGATCGACTGATGGATAGACGCATCTGGATGACAGCACCACAAGGTTATATCATCAGCATATGCAAGCACGCGGAAAGAAGGAATGGACTCTAGGGCTCGAACAAGAGGAATTAAAGCCACATTAAATAATGTGGGGGCGAGAACGGAGCCCTGCGGCACTCCTCTATTGGAAGTGAAGTTACCAAAGGTCTTTCCGTGCACACGCACGCTGAAGGTTCGATTTTCAAAAAGGCGTGAATAGAGAGGAGGAACCGGTGAGGGAGTCCGAGAGTTTGAAGGGAGGAAAGAATGGCAAAGTGAAGGATGTTATCGTATGCCTTTGTTATGTCTGTAGCGATTACGGTTCGTACAAGGTGACTCTGCGGAGAGTGGTCAAGCACGTCAGCAGCCAAAGTAGCAAGGCCATCCTCCGTTCCAATTTGTGGGCGGAAACCAATTTGGGAATCTGGGTAACAATCATGGGATTCCAGCCACCACGACAAGCGTGCGGCTAGAATGTTTTCATAAAGCTTGCAGATGGTAGGCATAAGGGAAATTGGACGAAGGGCCGATAGAGATACTGAAGGCTGACCTGACTTGGGTATTGTAATCACAATAGAATGCTTCCAGTCTCCCGGCATAACACCAAAATGCCACACTTCGTTAAAAGTATCAAGTAGGGTTTGAAAAGTCCTCCCTTCCCAGTTACGGAATAAGGCGTTAGGTATGCCGTCATGCCCGGGAGTAGTAGTAGTTTTTAAACGTTCAATGGAGGCCAGCAGCTCTGCCATGGTGAGGTCAGAAGTAATCCCATCGGAGAGCTCTGTAACCGATAAGTCCGGTGGAGACGTAGCGATACAGTCATGGTTTGGAAAAAATTTACGGGCCGCTTGTTGTGCAAATGTGTCCTCATCCACATTTAGCGCGAGGCGAATGCTCTCTGTGTAATCTTCAACCTGAGAAGGGCGCTCCATGGCGTGAAACACTCTCCAAAGATGTCGATTGCCCTGCGTGGAGGACAGGCGGGCACACCATGCAGCCCAGCGTTGCCTGCCTAGCCGCTTTGCATAGCGCCGCGCCCGTGCGGTAGCGCGGTGAAGAGTAGGAAGAGCCGATGGGTCATCGGGGTGACGAGTAGCGTAAAGATCCGCCTGGCGACGAAGAAGAGCCCACAGATTCAAGAGATGTATGTCCGGGTTTGGGTCGTCTTCATTTACAGTTGTCGTAAGAGTGTGAGTAGCGAGAACAGCAGAGAGAGTAGACAATGCTGAAGAGGGGTTGAATGTAGATAAGTGATTGTCTTCGCGTACAGAGTCCCATGACGTTATGCGTACAGTGCGGCGTATTTTCCGTAGACGCGCAGGCGTGAGGGATACAAAAATAGGGCTGTGAGCGCTACCCCAAGTATCAGAATCAACAACCCAACGAGGGTTACCGGGCCTAACCACCAAGTCAAATCAGGTGAATATGGGCCACCTCGTGGGCGGGTAGAAGTATTCGGGTGGTTTAAAAGTTGAAAGGAACTTGTGATCCGAAAAGCTCCCTTGGATGTGTGCACCCCTTGAGGAATCCGAAGGGTAACCCCACGCATTGTGTGCGCCGTTGAAGTCACCACCAACTAGAATAGGGATACCCGAGTTGGCAGAACGTAGAAATCGAACCCATCCCAGATTGGGAGATGCCGAGCCAGGACGACTATAAAAAGAAACTAGGACAAGGGGTGTGCGTGCAGGTTTTACGAGAAGGGCGACAACGTCTTGACGTGTGTTGAACCACCGTGAAAGGTCGAGCGGTAAGTGCGGAACTGAACTGTGAATATAAATTGCAGATTTACCTGGGCTGAGAGAGGAGGCGGTGCAACGGCGATCAGGGATAGAGGGTGAATGGTATGCGCAGCAGAAACCTGAAAGGCGTAGGAGTGCATTATGCTCTTGCAGTAGGAGCGCCCATGCCCTCAGCTTTCCGTCGCGAAGGCGGATGTTCACTTCAGAGGCCTTATTAGCGAATCCTCGACAGTTCCACTGCACCACCACCGATGATGATGCGCTATCCATGACGAGGCCGAAGAGCTTCCACGATGAGGGATGTCACCTGCTTCATCAGCGCTAATATCTTATCCACTGTCGGGGTAGTCACGGCTAACAGGTGGTCGGCACCTGATTGTGGGCCAGTGCTTACCCTAGGTGATTCCTGTGATGATTGCTCCCGAGTTATCAGAATTCTTCGAGAGGATTGAGAACGACGCTGTTCCCGGCGGTGGGTGAGTTCTTCTACTCGGCGGCGAGCCTCCGCGATTGCATTGTCTAAAGCTGTGTCTTCATCTGTGGTATCCACATGTGATGGATGCACTGGACGTTTTGGCGTACCATTTGATCAGGGAAGGTGAGCCGCTTGTGCATATGTACACTGGTGAGGAGACGTATGGTGAGCAGCGGGCTCAGATAAAGGAAGTTCAGGGAAATTGTTGTAGTCACATGCGAGAGCTGCAAAGCGATTACTTGTAGGAACATCCATTTTTGGAGGCGACCTGTGAAACTTCTTCGCTTGCTTCTTCTTTGGACAAGCGGGAGAGCGAATGTCATGGTCCGGCGATTTGCACAGGGCACAAAGAACAGTTGGTCCATTCATGTCAGCCACCGCTGCTGGATTAGGGCAGGTATTTTGCATATGTCCTTCTTTGTGGCAGTGATAACAAAAAATACGACGAGGTCGGAAGGGCTGTGGTTTGACGATCGCACCGTAGTAGGTAAGGTACTTCGGGAGAGTCAACGGGCCTTGCAGGATGAGCAGGTATGAGGCCCGGCGACCCATAGGCCGTGCTTGCAGTACAACGTGAGTTGAGCAGCGAATATCTGCGCGCACCTCCTTGGGAGGGCTCGTGCTGTCGACATGATAAACCATGCAGCGGAGTTTGTCAGGACCAGATGCAAAATTTATTTGCACCGGGACATGCTTCCTGTCATCCAGGGGGATCCGCGTAACTGCGCAAAGTTTCTGGACTTCCATCAAGGATGACAAGTTTACCGTGATGGTGTTCGATGGGCGATGGACGACAAACCCGCAGTAGTTCGAAGAGCCAAGAGCGTGGTGAATTGTGGCTTGAACATTCCGGGCAGAGATGGCAGTCATATCAAAGCACAATGTAGGCTTTATGGTAACGCGGAAAGAGTTCGCAGTAGGCGGAAGAGAGCCTTGACTCACGGGAGGCATCTGTGGAGGAGGCTCAGACGCTGGTGGCGGCCCTTTGTGGGAATACTGAACTGGCGCGACGGGCACAGTGTCTTGAGGGAGTTCAACGGGCACGGAGGCGGTGGAGCAGCCCATGTCACAGGCCAAAGTCGTCGCATCGGAAGACGGCGCAGGCTGGAGGCCCGGAGGCGCTGACGATTGCGTGGACGCGGAGGCTGTGTCAGGTGGCAACACAGCGGGCATCCGCGTAGCTTTCGTCGACAACGCAGAATCCATGCAGACGCGTAGCGCGGCCTCGCTCGGCAGCGCCGAGCTAAACCTAGCTTGCCCCTGAGGGTTCCGCTTGGGTTTTCTCACTTGAGAATGCGCCCACCTTACCGGCAATTTCTCCGCAGGGGCGTCGTCAGCATTCGGTCTCACGGAGGGCACTGTCCGACCCATGCCGCACGCGAAAACACAGCGAAAAGTGAAAACACAGACATAGAAGCAGACACGTAGCCACCCACTAAGTCTTCGTCTTCTTCCACTTGAAAAGTAGCTTTGCCAGTTGATAACCATAGTCACTTGAACTGGAGTCATGCTGTTCGGCCTGCACATCTAAGGGCTCTTCATGATCTGGAGGCAAATCAGGTGCTGCATTTGTACTGCTTCGTGCCATCCCCACCTGCACAATGCCACGGGGATACGTTTCTCCCATGCAAGAAGCATGCTTTCGGTGTACTTGCTTCTTGTAGGAAAAAAAGTGGCGAAAAGTTTGCATGCAGCCACTCAAGTCACACACCCAATTTGTCTCATGGCCATGGGCAATGCACAGGTGCCTAAAGAGTGTCCTTAAGGAGAATTGGTGACAGGCACATCGTGGACAACGAAAGAAGCGGATTCCTTCCATCTGAAAAGACAAATGCTTGATCTAAAAAAAATTACTGGCTTTTACTGGTCACCAAGAAGACTTGCCAATGTAAACTCCAGTCCATCTCGTGGAATGGATTGGAAACCTCGATGGAAGCAAATCATTTCCAAGAATGAATTTGTTAGTGTAATACAAAGCAGAATCCTGTTATCGGCTATATATTTGTTCTCAGAACCATGAGCAAGCTGCTGTGACCGAGTGCTAATCACATCTTCATTTCTATAAATGCCTCATAGTGCAAAAAAGACAAGTAAACATTTCCTGTGACGTTTGCAGAATAAGGAAGCCATGGGGCCACCTGCTCCCAACCGCACCTGATCATCTTTTCTTCTACTTTCCAATCAATTATTTTTAAGGTGAAATTTCCACCACATATTTCCCATTCACCACAACAAAAATTAAAACATCTGGCTATCTTTTCCTTGGTTGCATTGGTGGCCAACTTATTTTATATGCATGTAGTAATAGTCGGCTAAAAAAATTCACCAGTGTCGTACAAATAACGAAATCGTGCACAACATGACTGAGCTAGGACTGAACCTCACATGAGCATTGTATGCTTACACTTGAATACACTAATAAAATTAACAGAGCGATGCGTAATTTACATTTACTTTTGGTTTCCCGTGCTGCAATGTAGCCAAATACTTTAATTACTACCGTATTTACTCGCATAAAGGCAGACCTAACTTTCATTTTTAAGTCACACTGCCGAAACTCGCTTGTACTGCCAAGCTGGCTACAAACACAGAACCGGAAAGGTGGGACCATCAGTGAAGCTCCTCCATTCTGGAGGCCCTTAAATTTTCACGCTGCTATCAATCAGGGCAAAATTGTTTTGCGCGCCTCTCTCAAGACAGTCGCGCGAAAAATAAATTGTCAGGTAAGGGCGAAATAAGATAAGCACGTTATTACCGCATCAAATCTGAGCATCAAATGCCCTCGTAAAAACTAAACTACTTCCAAACTGAAGCGCTACGATTTCAGGAGCCCTCAAGTGTCGCTGCACTATATTTTGCCATGAGCGGCCAAAATGTCTTTAGTGGCAGAAAGTTGGCGCAGAATATGTCCGTTATAAGTTGTGAAGTGTCGCGACTGGCTCCGGTACGACCGTCTCATGGTTGTGTGCAACTGGGCCGGGAATGCAGACGGTGGTTTCGCTCTCTTTTCCGCACGCAGCCTTCGGCAACAAGCACTCACGGCAACGACGTAACGCGCTGCGCAAAGGAGTAAGCGCCCGCAGCGCGGCTCGGCTGCACAAGCGGCTCGGCAGACATGCAGGTTCTTCTTGTGGCTACGTGGGGGGGAATGTGCTCAGTCTCCGGTGCGGGCGACTGCCGCCTCTGCCACAAATCAGGTGGTACTTCCCCGCTCTCGGCCCAGAGGCAGAGGGCAAGAAGGCGCTCGCTGAAGCGCTTTCGCGGCGTCGTCGCGGGAAGCGCGGAGTAAAGTCAAGGAGGGGGGGGCGGGGGGGGGGGCGGGGTGCTCTATGGCGGTCGCACGAAATGGCTTCAGTGCAAAAAGCAGCAAAAGTTGACTATTTCATGACGCTTACCTTTGTTATATCCCTTCTGAGGAGGTACTGCTCGAATCGCCTCTGCTTTTCAAGTCTGCCTGCGCCACCGACATCACTGACCGAGCACAATGCACCAACCCATAACGTAAAGCAAGCACTTCGGAGAGGCTCTCGCCAGTGGTCACCATCGCTAATGCGCTTTCGCAAGGCCTACTGGGAGTCTTATTCCTCTCAATAAAGACGCAAACTAGTCCCTAACGTGTCAATCAATTTAGAGATGTTAAATTTGTTGCGCCACCTGTGAGTAATTTTAAAAAGTATTTTTGACAATTTGAAAACAAAAATTTGGAAATTTTGTTTACGCTATGTATAGATGCCTAAAACATCGGTGTAAGCTTAATAATTTCTAGTTGATTTAGACTGGTGCAATTCTTTGCATGCTGTGTGTGACAAGTATCGCAACAACCTCTCGTTTTGCCAAGGTCACATGACCAGTGTTATTTCCCGCGCGCTGCCGCCGCATCAGGTTGCTGCATCTGTCAGTGTGTTGTTTGGAAGTGCCTGTATGCAATTCTGCCCCGCGATGCCACGGTGCCTAGTCAGCGTACCAGACCTTGGTGCAGCAAGAACGTATACGCTTGAGGGTGACACCATCAGCGCACTCAAAGACGCAGTTGGCGCATGCCCGGTTCTTGGCGGCAAGTTCGACATGGCGTCGTACTCGTTCCAGGCAAGTGCACGTGTTCCTTTGCTTGTTTCCTTTGCTGCACTCGATAAGGTGGCGGAGTATGGAGCTTAACTTCCCAAATCGACCGAGTTTGAGAGACGCCATATAGTGGAGAGCTGCGGACAATTTAGACCACCTTGGGTTCATTTACCGCGCACTGACATCGCACAATACATGATCCTCTAGCATTTCGCCTCCATCGAAATGCGACCGCCGTGGCAGAGGTCGAGCCCGCGTCTTGCGGGTCAGAAGCCGAGCACTATAACCGCGGTGGAACCCGCTAAGGTAGCGTTACGCGGAAGTACTGTCAACTGAGGCTCTTCGCCAAATGTTCAAATCCGGATAGTGTTTTCATCACTAAGAGAGGCATGGCATAGAACGTGAGGATCAGAGCTTTTTGCAATGTTCGCGTCTTGTACGTGTCGTGTTCCGCTTGTCAGCTGCGGGCCAAGCTGCAGCTTTTACATTGTGTAAGAGCACATGTCGCACTTTGTACTCTCCCTTCGTGTTAATTTGCGCTACTAATGCGTAAGGATTACATGCAGCAGTGTTACTATTTTTGTTACTGGCCTCACGAGAACAGGCATTGCTGAACTGTGCTAATATTTCTGGCGATAGTTGAAATAAACAGTAACTCGAGGGCGGTAAACATTTCACATTTCTCAATCGCGTTTCGGGCTTTGCGTTCTTTCAGAGTTAAATTGATAAGGGCCGAAACCTGTGTGCATGATTCAGGGCGACGCCAGTCAGCTGCGATGCGTTGCCGTCGAAGTGTTTTGTCCATGTCTCTTGTTTCGTAGCTTATTAAGGAAAGACTCATCGTTGCCCGTCCGCCTGCGAAATCTGTCACACTGTGATGGCATTCATGACATAATTGCTATAACCCATATACTCTTAGCAATTATTAAGTAATGGGTAATTAGTGAATTAGTAATTAATCGCTAATTTGTAAAAATTAAAAATCAAAAGTGAAAACGCTAAACAAAAAACATGAATATGTTAAAGAAATAAAAAATGGAAAGAAAAAAGGAAGGAAAAATATAGATGAAAATCAAACAAAATAAAACAAAAAATGCATGGCCTAGAGGTGCCATGGAAAAAAGCCCGTGTTTTAGAAAGTTCCCTGTTTTCGCATTCCTGCACGTAAGTAGACTTAGTGGCCTCAGAATTTTTTTTTTCCGAGCCTCCCAAAATTTAGATTTTCGCCCAGAGATGCTACTTGTACATAGTGTGGCTAGTCAGGCAGTCACCCTCGGACTTTACACGTGAGCCCTTTGCCATACTGCTGCTTCTACTTGTTCTGGCTTCGCCTTAGTTATCGCGCCGTGCAGCTTAGCTGTGATCGCCGATGCCATGCATAGTCCGCAATAGAAATAATATTCTATTTTCCGCGGCTGTGAAGCATAGCTTAAAAAAAGAAAATAGAATTATGCCTGTCAGTAACGAAGGGCTAAAACACTTCTTGTGGGGCTACATGTTAGCACACTCAAGAGTGAAATACATTTCATGCCCAGTACAAGCGCTTCATCTACTGTGTTGATTTCTTTTAGTGGTTGGTGGAGGATCGCTCGCCATGCAAATGCGTATTAGTGATTTTGCTCATATCAGAATAAATCCAGGGCACATTACTGAGTTGTTTTCCAATCTGAATGCATAACTCTGCGGTTTCACAGCTACGTTAGTTTGCTGCACTAGGCAACGGAGGAAGTGACGGCCGTCCTCGCCGCATGAACTTGCCATGCATGGAGTTTCCTGAGATTCATGCACAGTATAAAAGCCACTTGTTGTTTACCGTTTCCAGATCCTGGACAAGACATTTGATGAGTATATCGGTCTAGGTCCTGAGGACAGTATCCCCGACTTATCAAAGATTAAACTGCGTGCACATGTCAATGATCAGCAGTGTGCACAGACATCTTCAGAGTTATTTGGATTCGGTAGTCACATATTCAATGAAATCTCTACTCAGTTTCGAATTCATGAACGAGTTATTTGTTTTTTCTTGCAGCACACTCTGTCGGACAGTACTGTGGCGAGGGGCGGAGACACCCACGAAAATCACCTTGATGTGTCCTTCGATCTGTAAGTGTGTTGAATTGTACAGTATAATCTCAATAATGAGTCTCACAGGATCACAAAATAATATATGTTTCACCTGTTAGCCATGTTGTAAAGAAAGAATAATTGAGCGTACAGGCCGTAAGGTCGGCCTGGTGGTGCATATCTATGTATCAAACTACTACTCCGTGTTGGGAAGGGAGGAAGAGCAAAAGAGGGTTCAGAAACAAACGAGTAATAAACTACAGCACGGGAAATGAAACTGCACCTATCTGTTATGGCTAACAGCGTTTATTTCTGCTGCCCAGTTTCTCGGTGCTCGCAGTGCGTACTTTTCAACTATCAGTAACGGCGGTGCTGATGCCAGGGTAATGCATTGCTCACTGGGCATTCGCCGCTCCTATGTTTATATTGTCCACACTTTGAAGTAAGACGGTTCGCTACGCCTCATATTTTGAAATTACACACTGCACTTGTCGTAGGAAATTTTACGAATTCGAATCATATCGAAATTTGTCGAAGATGACATTACATCACTGAGATTCTGCTTCGATGTATTTCTGCTTTTCTCATAATAACACTGCCTTTTTCACAGTAAGAACACTAAGATTCCTAAAGTCCGATTGTCATAAATATTCCAAAGCACGACACGCTTCACATAGGCATCCAATATGTCCTTGGCTGTTGTTGTAGTTGGAATAGAGGCAAACTTGATCAGAATTCTGTCCAACAAATCCATGCGAATGTTCATTGCTGATTTTATATACATTTCAGTGCACCCTAATGTCCATACTAGACGAGTTCTGGAACCTTTACAGTGAATTTATTGCTGGGGTTGGCTGGCACAGACATTGTTAATCTTATGCAGAAGGTGTACAATTAGAGTGCAGTAGAACAACGAACGTGAATTTTTTTCTCTGTGTTCCCGTCAGGAACGGAAGGCACATCTACTTTTGTATCTGCAGCAGTCTGTCGAAAACTTAGCTCTAAAAGCTTTCTTGTAGGCCTTCACACTCTGATGACGATGGCCACAACTTCAAGCTGCCATCTCTTGGGAGCCTTCATGAGAGCATCCACAATGGCAGCCCACTTTCTTCAGCAGCGTTCCGTGCAAATTGTCGATCTGCTGTTCTTAGAAATGAAGAAAAGCACTTTGTAATTAAATTCCCTCTAATTTTGGCAACTGTGAGGTTAGCAATCAATGCTGAGTTAAGATCAGTCAGAACTAAATGATATATTTTACAAAATTCTTGTTATCATAAGTAATGTGTAGAGACTTAACCACCAGGTTTTTAAATTTCTCTACTTTTTGGGAGAATGAGTAAAACTTTGATAATTGCAAGTCGGGTAGTTCAAAAGCTCGGGTAATTCATAGAAAATTTTCATGACCCCATAATTAGTAATGGAAATTTTCTGGATAATTTTAGCTAGAAATGCACACTCTCTTGACAAATTCATTGATATTAACTATGAAAACATGCTTACGCAAATATTTTGTGGTCAGTGCATTAAAGCTAAAGCCATAAACTATCTCTGAATGGAATCCAGTAATGTTAATATTGTCAATATTTTTCAGGTTCCCAACTCATTATTTTTACACAAGAGTCACCTCTCTCTAGCTAGAAAATTACCCACAATTGAGAGATGTTGTAGGAAGTGGAGCTGTAAGTATATTGTTATTTTACTGGTGACAGCCAGCTAGATAGTATGATTTTGCAAACATCCTGGCAACTTAATATATAAAGGAACGGTGTTATTCAGTTGGTACTTTCAGTAAAGTGTTGCATGAAATTGCAGCATGTTTGCAGCTTGCAGCATTCATATTTCATGGCAGGGAAGAGCCCCTCCCATTTTGCAGTATTGGGAGCCAAATTTTATTGAGGTGCATTTTACCTGAATTCCTTTTTTCTCTCTCCATTATCATGTGTGCTGTTCTAGATAGCGGTAGCTGCATTTGCTTCTGATGGAGAATGCCGTGTTTCGGCAAGCTGGTTCATTAAAAAAAGGCAAAGCAACACTGACGACCGAAAAAGGATAAACATGTAGTGACTACTGATATCTGAAATTGGTTTTATTTGCATCTGCAATAAATACCAATCAGAAAGAAGTAAGAATATGGACACCACATGGTCCGAGGGAGTGTGACGATTTCTGAGACGAAGGAGCTTAAGAGTTCAGATAAAGCAGTTTCTTCTTCAAGAGTGATCGAAGGCATGCTGACACAGGTCTCGCCTTTTGTGTGGATGATGAAGGTTCCATAGATTTCCTGGCTGTTCTCTCTTGATATCTTCAGATGCATGTCTGATGAAGCTTTGGTCCGCAGTTTTTACAACGTTTTCAGTGCATAGAAAAATTGCGCGCTTTGCCACTGCTTGGCGAAGTTGCATGCTCTATCATTCGTATTGAATATTGGATTCAGCGTATTCTTTTGTGATAAGTGATGTCTGAATTTGTACGCACTGAATTTTATTGCTCATAATTTCCCGGATTCCTGGAAGGTAGCTTTGCGCTACAGGTTTAAAATCCAACGAAGGGTTCTCCCTAGCGATGGTAGAATAGGTGAAAACCGAACAAAACTTGCAGCCCGGAGAAAATGCAGCGAGGCACCAGGCGCAATGGAGCTTGAGCGGCACAAAGTTCGAAAGCTGGTGAGGGGCATTCTGCAGTAAAATACATTTTCATTTCAATTTTTTAAAAGAGGATGATGTGTAGCAAAGTAATAAGGAGCACAATTTTTTGATTTGCTAATGCTTTAAATATTTATATTTTTTATGCTCAGAAGTGCTCAGAATATAACAGTGTTTATTTTTGGGCTCTCTAGTGTTGTTATTTGTTATCGAAATATTTTGGACCGGTTAGTCAGACGAAAGTAAGAGCCATAAATCAAAAACAGCAAAAAGGTAACAAAACGCAAGGGTATCCTTTTAATGGGGCCTTTTTTTGGGGGTACTAATAACATTTTTTTGGTATTCAGCCACAATACTTTGTGGGCTGGATGCCAGTTAGCAGATGGGAGCTAGGCCAAGTGTTAATATAACTATTTGGCGTTTTTCGTGACCAATGAAATTCTAGGTGGTCGTGAGTTTGTGAAAATGAATTGCATAAAAGCACAGTTAATGAGACCAGCTTTAGACAGTACCGCTTAAACTTTACTGTATATTTGCTAGCATAGCACACGTCTATTCATGTCACAGTCAGTTATATTGCTGTTGATTCTTCCAGGCTGCTGTGACCTCTGCGATTGCTGGAGAGGATGAGGCCAGCTTTATCATGCATACACAGTCGCTCATGGCTGAGTGCCGAAAAGCCTCTCCAGACGAATGCCAAATGCTGGAAAGGATGTCGCTCACATCCCGCCACAGGATTTCTGATATATCAGCGTCGACAGTCAAAGAGGCAATGGAGAGGTACCCCTACTTAATGAACTTTGAAAGGGTAAGTAAACTCTTGCTGCTATGTCCGAAAGACAGCATCTACATTATGTTAGGCTGCTCGGTTGGAGAGGCAGCATTTGTTGGAAAAGTAATAGAGTTTTTGTCACTGGTCAGAAAACTAATTTTTAATGCACGCTAAACTTGAGTGCCTGAAAAAAACCAATGAAAATTGAAGAAAAAATGCCACAATTTCGATGCTGAGTTTTCGGCACAGTACAGCTTCACTATACGCTATAAAATGTGGTCTAAATGAGCTATTTGGGAACCAGCCAAGTGCCTGCAACCATCCACATCATGACGTCATTGTAGCAAGCAACTGCTGACTTCAGTCGTGTGTTGGTTACTCCTGATTCCAACATTGTCTGTGCTGTGAAAAAAACTGTTCACAGTTCAGTAATGTGCACACTGAGCTGCTCTACAGGTTTTCAGGAGAATGCATGCAAATCATTGTGTACGTGCTCTTGTACCTTAACGCAAGAAAAGGTGCATAAGCATACATTTTTTAATCCATTGATGAGTCATAGTGATGTAATAATTTTGTTACTGCTGTAGTTAGACTGTAATGACTGCACTTCTACTAGCAGTTCCTGCAGGTAGCTGTTCTGTTTCTTAAGCCAGAACTCGCTGCATTACCTCCAGCGGGGACACACAATGGTAATTTATGCTAATGTCACACATTCCGATGACTAAGTAGTAATCACTGGGCAGGTACTAACAACATAGCAAGAATCATGCATGTGGTAACCAGGTTGTAAGCTTGGACGGTAACGGGACGGGGTAACCCATGAGGGAGGACACACAACACAAACCTTAGCGTGGCAAAGTTTTAAGATGCAAAACCAAGTGAAAAAAAACGAAGCATATCACAATAAAAGCAACTCGAAGTACCATGCTGTTTCAACTTTGCCTAGCCGAACAAACGACTGCCATTTTTTAATGTGAAAGCATTTCTTGGCTCATGATAGTGTTTTCTGTGCGTCGAGTGCCTCAACAGAAAGTGTGCACTCCTATAGTTGTAGAGCAACACGGGTCACACGATCCCTACTAGTGCTTGTGGCAGAAACAGCCACCCGCAAGTGCATTGACACATCGCTTAACCACTGTGCCAGTGCGCTGGTAGTGGTATGAGCACTCACCGCCGTCTATGAACGTTCAGTATAGAGAATGACCATTTGTACATATACCGTATTTACTCGAATGTAACGCGAGTGGTAACTTTACATGCTACCTAGCGGGAAAAAATAAAACAACGAATGTAACGCGAGGCTTAAGGACGCAAAACAAAGTACCTGTAATAGAAATCGTGGCCAACATGTTCATCTTCCCTGCTTTCGGGGTCCTCCTTTTCGCTATCAAATTGGTAACTTCTGTCGTATCGACGTTGTTTCCCGCAGGGAGAATCCATTCCTCTTCATGAACGTTTGGGCCCATCCACGAGATGCTCTAAACTTCCCATCTCCCGAGCAACGTCTCTAACTTTCCAACGGATCAGCTCGACACTGACCCCCCGAGACGGTTGCGCTGCTCGATAATAAAGCCCGCCACTTTTTATTACAGCTCGACGTGATGGCCGCGGCGAGGCCCACAAAATCCTTTTCGGTCAGGCTCACATTTTAAAAGCGCTCCCGCTGCATCCGCCATGAGCGGATGGTTGACTCGTTGAGGTCAAGTCTTCTAGCTGCCCCAGAATTCCCGACCTCTTCAGCTAACAGGATCGCTTTTTAAAACGAGAGTCGCGACAAGAAAAGACGTGACGACGCGTTCAGCGCAACGCCGCAACGAACACAAAAAAATGACAGAGAACAACGTACCAACGCTTTGACTTTGGATGGATGATGATTTGGCTTCCGTGGTACCCATGTTACCAGCATAAGATCGCAAAACTGCGGAAACCAAAACCAAACTGATTGCTTTGAAATGGCTGCACCGTGACACTGCTCTAGACCAATTCAAGTGCGGTATTCGATTATAACGCGAGCGTAGACATTGAGGGGAAAAAATCCGGAAAAAAACGCTCTACATTCGAGTAAATACGGTAATATAGGTATTGACCCACGGAGAAGCTCCGAATGGTGTGAGGCTTGGTGGCCACTGCGAACTAAGTTACACAAACGCACTAACAGAAACAGCAGTAGTGCACAATGCTTTTGCATTTCTCCACTAAAGCAGATTCAGTGCGCTTGGTATACTCTTTTAATGAGAGATTGAACGTTACGAAGCAAGTCGTAGGCTATGGACGCCGTAGTGAGGGGCTCCAAATTAATTTAGATAATCTGGGATTCTTTAATATCATTCACATCCCATGGCGGACGGACGTTTTCGCATTTCGCTTCCATTGAAATACGATAACAGCGGCCGATATCGAACTCCCTGCCTTGGAATCGGCGGCCGAACGCTAAAGCCACTGAGCCGTCATACCGGGTAGACTGATGTCATGATTTGCGTCGACCGCTTTGTATGCATTATGTCAATACCTTCTCCCAAAAAGGTTTTGCAGGAGCTTTGTTTTGATGTAACAAAATTCTTTACTTATTTCTGATTTGCGAGATAAGTTTGCGGAATGAAAATGCGCTTTATAGTACTTTTTTCCCCCAAAATTTTGTATTCTTCTGGGGATGAAAACAAAACTGCTTTTTTTCCTAGCTTCCAAAATTTATTTAGGTTTTACCTCTCTTCTGTGGACGCATGTTCTGTTATACTACAAAAAAACTCAGCTACTGCTTCCGAAAAATTGATGTTAAAAGCTAGTGTTCAAATACATTTGGGCAAAAGACTACAAAGGCTTTATTGGTATATTTCAGACCTACACTTCATGTCAAATTATTTTTGCAGGGTTTCATCTTATAGGCTTAGCAGTACAGTAATCTGTGGTTAAAGGCCTGGTTCTTTCGAGGTTTTCAACTCGTATCTTGTCCTACAAATGGAAAGAATTTGTTGGCATGTCGCTTGGTGTGCGGAATGGAAAAAAACTGGGGTAGTATAACACAATTACGTGTGCAGAAAAGGAGCATTGTGCGCTATGTCAAGCACGGGAAAAATATTTTTAGACCTGTGGGAATGACCTTCAGGATGCAACGGCGATAAATAAGATTCTGTTAACCTAGCAGCAATGTTCTGTTGCTTGTGGGCACAGAAGATTACAAAGTGAATCAGTTTCAAAACAGCCTTTGTCACATATTTAGGGAACTTTAGGAAAATACTAACTAAAAAAAGTGCAATCAAGTGTTCCCCTGAAATGTTTTTCTTTTGCAGACATCCAAACGGTTGCAGTTGTGCGGATACTGTCTGCAAATGCAAAGAAACTAAACGGGTTGTCAGCCTTGTTTGTGCAAGAGGAGGCGAGTTTCTTATGATTTTGTGCTGCTAGAATGAGTGTGTAGTACTAATGAGCTTTGCTGAAACACTGGTCAAAGACATTGCTGAGATTTGCTGTGATACAAACAGGGGAAGCCTCTAATATTGGTGCAATTACTCTAGTATAATGGTAGAAATTTGATTAGCAAATATATTATAAATAAATGAAACTAATAAAGTTGTCATCTAAAAAAATTGAGCGCTGCTGGTTGGGGTTCAAAAATCAACATTGTGCATAAACCAAAATTGCACGCATAAATATCAGAAAAGCCATTTGTATTGTTAACATTCTTTGTATTGCTTTGAAAAAGTGTATAACGTACAGATAACTTTATAAAGAGTGATTTATGCATGGAGAGATGAGAATGAATTAATCCCTTATGAGCTGTTTCAAGTAATGCAATATTTTCTGGCTACCACAGGACTTGAGCGTTCCTGCAACACCGTGCATCGTGTTCACGGGACAGGAGATTGAGGAGGCGGATTTTCTCTATTTAGAGGTGGACTGCGAGAAGTTGTTCAGGGTGAAGAACGCGGAGGAGGGACTGGCAGCTGTTCTGTCGGCCTACTGGCTTTTTAATGTCCAGTACGAGCGGAAATTATTTAACACGCTTCTTGTGTTAGAACGCCTGTTTCTTGGGCTTGCCCTAACCACACCCAGAGTGGTGGCCGCGAAGTTTCTGAACAAGAATGCAAAAAGTGTGTAAAATATAGGCGAGGTGATTTTCTGTGCTATGTTGTTGCATTGTGATAAAGGAGCATAGACACCTAACTTTTGGGTATGTATTTTCTTGTTTGTAGTTGGGCGTAAGGCATTATTATACATGGATTACCACCTGGTATTCCCCTATGACTGCTGAATAATTTATCTGATTTATTTCTCCTGCTGTTTCGGTTTCATCAGCCGAATGAGGACTGTGACATCAACTTGTGCTTACAGGTCACATGAGACATGAAAAAAACTGCAATATAATCACTGCTTCCACATTTGTCATTCCAGCTCTTGAGGAAGGCTTGCTTCAGCGCTGCAGTGAATTAAAACGAAGCAGCGATTATATGGACATTTTTTCATGCCTCACTTGACACAAAAGCACTCTTTGAGTTATCGATCGGCTAAAACTGAAACAACATGACAGAAAAAACTCGATTCTAAATTATTTAGCGGTCATAGGCAAAAATCACATGGTGATTTATAGTAGTAGTGTCTTCGGCATTTACGCTTCTATACCAGAACTATGCCTGCACTCATATTATACAAGGCTTCCTGTGCCGCAAATGCCTCAAAATGAGGAAAATGTGGCCAGGTGCTGTATGAAGTGTATTATCGCCTTTGTTGTGAAGGAAGTGTATGTTACTACAGAAGTGGTCAGCATTGTTTTCCGTATTCAATTTTTACTGCAGGCATGTCAGGATGGTGACCATACATGCATATCCGGCACATGCATGTGTGCATGGAGGGGCCCTCGAATGATGCTGTATACATATGCACTGGGATCCAAACAACTGTAGCTATAGAACATTATGCAATTCGTGACAAGTGGCATGTGCGGATATGGTATAAGGGCATATATGGACACATTTGCTGTCGTGCATCAATCC